>NC_141904.1:42274848-42577878 GCF_057802395.1 Ceratotherium simum simum
CCTTTTTCAGGCCTTGAGTGAAGACTGGGTTTGAGGTTCAGTCTAATGCTAAGAAAATTGTGAAGTTTAATTTTTTCCCTTTGGACCAAATGAAACTCGAGAATTGCTTTAGTCCTGACCCCAGCTTTCCCCGTGGGGAAGCCTTTGTGCTGTTGGTGTTCCAGAATCTGAGGTTATCCTCAGAGAGCCCCACTTTAGAAGGACAGGAGGTTGCCATTGCTGGATGCCTGCTAAGTGTCATGCTCCATATACAAGATCCCATTTAATTCTCTCCAGAAGCCCACACGAGCAATGATTATCCCCACTGTACTAAGTAACCAACAGTAGCCCTAAGAGATTGGGATACTTGCCCAAGGAAGCAAGAGAGCCAGGATTTCAACCCAGATGCGTCTTTCCACAAAGCCATGCCCCCTGCACTGCTCGATACTTTCCCTCTTGGAGGGGAAGTCTGCAGGTTATTGCAGGCTCCGTCTCTGGAACTAGAACTGAAAAATAGTGGGTGCAGCCCCCCCTTGAAAAGAAGATGATCTACAATGCAACCCTAAACACTCTTCCTGGGTTTCTCCCTTCTAGACTCAGAACCCAGAAGGCTGACCCTCAGTGAAACGGTGGGCAGGAAATGGAGGGGGGATATTATTTGCCTCTCCAGCCACAGCTAGGTGGTCCTCACTGCCAGACCCCCAGAATCGAGCTCTTATCAGTGGTGGTGAAGAAATTGGGATCCTTTTCTCTGGAGAAGAAAAGGCTGAAGGCTGAAGGGTCAGCTTATTTCCTACTTTCAAATATATGGTGATGTTTTTCAGAGCCATGTACTTCATAGGGGACCACACCCCGTGGACAGCTGGGAGACCCTGGGCAGCTCACTTCCAGCCCTGCTTCAGTGTCTTGTGTGAAATGAAAGCATCCAGATCATCTCTAAGGGCCTGGTCAGCTCTGGCATGCTCAATTTTTCAACAAGAACTGAACAGAAGGAAACAGTCTTAAAGAGCAACATGAGTCCTGGGTCAGCGAAAGCGTGACCTAGTGGCAACTGGAGTGGCTGTTTAGCAGCCTTCCCAGGGAACACGAGGCTTCTGGGCTCGCAGCCTCTGAGCACTCAGATGAGGTTCTGATTAGAGACAGGGAGGTGGATGGATCAGTCGATTTCGAGTTCTGACAAGTCTTGAGCTTCACCTGGTATTAGATAGAAAGGTTCTCAGTCTGGCCCCAAGCTCACACCCCCGGCAGTCTGGAACTCTGAGTTTTATCAGGTCCTAGTGGTTTTCCCGCTTACAATGACAGCTGTTTTTATACGAGACACCCCTTAAGCTGCAGAGAGAGCTAAAGCTGAGAAGGCAGAGGAGAGGCAGGTGGAGGGGCCTTGAATTCCCCACTAAGGATCTATAAGAACACAGTTTATAACTTGCACCCCATGCCCTGTGCAAGTCACCAACGAGTCCACCTAAAACAGCATGATGTTACCCACCCACCACATATGGGACAAATGCACACCCCAAGCCAAAACCAGCAACAGGAGAAAACCATTCCTGTGGGGCAGGCCCCTCTGTTCAGTGAGCCACCCCTTTACAGAACCTGCTGCTGTTCTGGGTTTGACACACCTCCCTCCCCTTTCCACTTCTAAGTACTCTATAGTATTGATTCACACAAAGCGAAGTGTGAAATTTTGAAAGGAAATGCTTCGTGACTTTTTTTTAATAATTGAGGAAAAGATGGAATTGTTTATTAATTAATTATTAATTAAGCCAATATCTATTAAGTATCTTTACCATATGCTGGTGTAAGGACAAACAAAAATTAAAAATAAGAGGCTTATTTCTCCCTGTTGAAAACAAAGGAAGAGATTCCCCTGGCCTCCTTTTTCTTAGAGCATTTACCTTAGAAAACTTGTAGTTGTAAGCCTTTGAGATGTGGATATATATGCTTTTGAAAAGGTGATAGATGCTCATGTCAGCTTTATGAGCCAAGAATGTCTTTCTCCAGGACCTGGGAGCTATCTCTTTGAAATGTAAACATTGAGAGCTAGTGCCCCATTTCCCAGTTTCTGGGGAGAGAAAGAGGCTGCCTTGGGTGGGTTCCTTGCTCCAAGTTGCAAAACCACCTCCTGCCGTAGCCTAGTGGTCAAGCTCGGCACGCTCCACTTAGGCGACCCGAGTTTGGTTCCCAGGCACAGACCTACACCACTCATTGGTGGCCATGTTGTGGCAGTGACCCACATACAAAATAGAGGAAGATTGGCACAGACGTTAGCTCAGGGTGAATCTTCCTCAGCAAAAAAAAAAAAAAAAAAAGAGAGAAAGAGAGAGATGAGAAGAGAAGCCAATCAGCTAACACAGATAATGACCCCAGTTACCATGGAAAAGTCAGAATGAACTATGTGTGACTGTCAAGGCCTCTTACATGAGGACTAGTTATTGTTTATCTTGAGAACATGTATGTAAGGGGTTGTACCTGCTCGGCTGTATAAAAGAGTGAGATTTTTTTCTGTCTTTGCAATCTCTTAGTGGATTGCCAAGTGATGCACATCACATTCTGCTTAATGCTTATTCAATAATAAAAGTGTGTTCTTTCTCTACTTTCTTTGTGAGGAGGTTTTCCTGGGTTGGAGGAGATTTTGTTTTTAATTATATTTCCCCAACACCAGACACTGTGCTAAATTCTACGAGGTAAAAAGGTTTAAGATATACTCTCTGTAAATTTTTATTATTGTTTAGTCACAGAATATAAGAAACCCAAGGGATGGGCAATTTACTCTGAGTCTTAAAGGCTGGGAGGATCTTCCAGGTAGACAAAGGTGGAGGTGGGAAGGGAGGAGGGGTTTGAAGTCAAAGGCATCAAGGGTCTGAGCATGGGGAGGTCTCCTGGGGTCAAGGCCAGGCAGAGAGGGTGTGAGGGAATATGCTAGAAACAGAAGGAAGTGAGGATGGAGGGGTTGGGAGGGGTCAACATGTTCCCAGAGCATTCAGGAAAGTCCCGTTCAGTCTGAGTGGAGGGCTCAGGTAAGGACGCAGAGAGAGCCAAGACCGAGAAGGCAGAAGAGGGGTAAACAGAGGGGCCTCCAATTCCCCACTAAGGAATTATAAGGAAAAATTATAAAAGACTTTGAAATAGGCAAAAAATAATTACTGAGTGTTTTATCTAGCACGGTCTTTGGGGCCATCTCCCCCTTTCATTGTCTCAGTTAATTTATAGCTCTGTAAGTTGTAGGAGACTGGCACCAATGCAATAATTCTTGTTCATGGAAGCAGAAATTGTGTCTAGTGGAGGTGCATTTGATAACTGCCACGTGGATATGGACCAATTTCATGTCTATCTGTAAATTCATCTCAGCATTTCTGGCAGTATCTCATCCGTGCTATTGCTGTGGCTGGGGTCTGTTCACTGTCATTGCTATATAGGATTCCACTGTGTGGGTGTTCCACAATTATCATCTGTCCTCCTGTTGATGCACACTGGGGCAGCTTTCAGTTTGGGGCCACGGTGAACAACGCTGCCGTAAGAACTTTTGTGTGTGCATCTCTATCTCCTACAACACGGATGCATTTTTACAATGTGGACCAAAAAGCAGACCTACTGTGTGAATCCATGTATATGCAGACCAGAAACAGGCAAAGATAATCCATGTTGTTTAGGGATGCCTATCTAGGCGGTAAAACTATCAGGACAAGCAAGGAAGCAACGACCATAAAAGTCAGGACTGGGGTGACTTCGGGGGGGGGGTCATGGCCAGGAAGGGACCTGAGGGAGGCTGCGGGGGGCTGGCCCGGAGCTCCCCCACTGCCTGGATGACGGTTAGGTGGGAGATCAATTTACAATAAGTTATTAACCTGCACACTGTTCTTTGAGTGTGTTATATTTCACAAGGAACATAGGTTTAAAGAAAAGGACAAAGAGCACCTGGGAAGGAATTTGAGGAAATGTGATACAGGTTTTCTTCCCTACCAAGACTCACTATCCAAAATAGTGGCACTTTGGCCAGACAAAAAAATGAGGTGGTTGAAGCTCCCTCTGTGGCTGGAGAACCATGAGAATTCCAGCCCTCGGGGCAGTCAGCACGTTCTGAGCCCTCAAGGAGGGCAGGCAGGATCAGGATTCAGCTGGAAGCCTCAATCTTCCCTTGGCTGTCCTGGGCAGACTGAGTGATGCAAGAGAGCTCAAGCCCTTGGACTCCCTGGACTGCGCTGCTGGGAATCAGAACAAGTTCTCGGAAAAGTCAGCGAAGACCTGGCTTGTGCCACTCTGGCTCCACCGCCTCATAGCTGTCACCTGTCATGGAACAGCAGGACGCCCCTCCCTGGCTAGCTCACTGGCTGCCGGTGCTGGCTCTGAACATCTTCAAGGGGGAAAAGTTTGAGCCTGATTAAAACAGGGGCAGCCGCTGACTCTGTCCAGGTCAGAGGTCGTGCTGGTTAGGGGGCAGCTGAATGTCTCAGATCCCGGGAAGGAGGTTCTTTGAGGCCAGGGTCTCTGACATTGCTGCCCTTCTGCAGTCTGGCCAGGATAGGAGGTGGGGAAGGGAGTGGACGTTGGTCCTGGACTGGGTCAGCTGTGGCACGTCTCTTCCTCTCCTGCTCCTCACAACCTCATTTGAAAGTACTCAATGATCTTAAGGTGCACAAATTTTCTGAGCCTTAGTTTCCCATAACAACGTAAATTGTTTCTTGAGCACCAAATATGGGCCAAGCAGTGTGCTTGGAACTTTCCATACCATGCCCTGAATCATCCCAGAAACTTAGTGTGTTCCTGTCACCCAGGTTCAGTGATTATCAACTCATGGCCAATTTCCACGTTAGAAGCAGGACTTGAGGTTTATAGCAAGGTCAAGCACAGAGCCAGGGCTTCGTTCCAAAGTCAAGCAATCTCCCCCACCCCATCTGTGAGGGGGGGAGAGTGACAGCTGTCAGCAGGACTGGGGTATGGCTGGCATGTGGCTGACACATCGTCCGGTGCTCCCTTCCCAAGGGTGTGGGTGAGAGCCAGGTCAGTCTGAGAGCTAAAAGGGATCAGAACGAATTTGGGCTAAGACTATTTCCTGCCCTGCTTCCCTGTGTGAAAATAAAGCCAAGCCAAGAGGAAGGCAAAGGATGTGAATCCACCCTGGCCACACACACACACACATACACACACACACACACAGCGGTCCCCAAGGATCAGTGGCCCAGGTGCCACCTGCTTCATCTCACAAAGCCCAGGCCCCTGCCAAGCGCCCCTGGGCAGGGATGACCTGTCCCCCGAGCAGACCCTGGGAGTCCCGGCTTACCTGGAAAGTTTTCTTGCCTGCTTCTCACACGGTCCAATCTTCTTTCCTTCTAGTTCAAGTTCTTTTCTACCACAAATTTTCTATCTCAAGTATTTGAAAAGGGAAAAGAACCTTTTCTGGGGGGAGGGGAGATACTAAAACTCCCCGGCCTTTCTCTGGGCCTGGCTGTGAACTTACAGAGCTGACTGCAGCACTCTGTGAGGCCGTGATGGCCAAGTTCAAGTCAAGCCATGAGGAATGGCTTGTGCTCATTGGGGACCTCTATGTATTTCCTCCTGTCTTGCACCCAGTTGTGCGTCCGCTCATAATTTCTCTCTGAAGGCTGTGTTTTCCAACGACACAGACCTTCTGCACTTGAGTAAACTCACAGTGATTAGAACAGCATATATCAAAATTGAACACTGAATTTGTGCCAGCAATTTATTAATTCAAAGAGTTTTCATTATAATTGCAATAGGTGCTTTTTGTAAAAAATGTAGACAGCATAAAAAAGCATGGAAGTAAAAGGAAAAAAACCCAAAACTATCTACAATCCAACTTTCCAGCATCAACTGCAGCTAGCTTTTAGCTTTTTTCCATCCAATCTTTATGCATATTTTTATATTCATATTAAGTATATTTATATTTAAAAGGCAGATGCTATTTTAAAAACTTTTTATTATAAAATTTTCGAACATAAATTAAAACAAAGAGCTTTAAAGCTCGGGAAGACCCGAGCCCATACACCCATCACCCAGCTTCAACAATTAGCAACTCAGGGTCAATATTTCATCTGTTCCTCACTTCATGTCCTACTGGATTATTTAAAAATAAACCCATGTGGCCAACCCTATGGCTTAGCGGTTAAGTGCACATGCTCGGCTACTGGCAGCCTGGGTTCGGATCCCGGGCGCGCACTGATGCACCGCTTCTCCGGCCGTGCTGAGGCAGCGTCCCACATACAGCAACTAGAAGGATGTGCAACTATGACATACAACTATCTACTGGGGCTTTGGGGGAAAAAAGGAGGAGGATTGGCAATAGATGTTAGCTCAGAGCCGGTCTTTCTCAGCAAAAAAGAGGAGGATTAGCATGGATGTTAGTCCAGTGCTGATCTTCCTCACACGCACACACACACACACAAAAAAAAACATAAAAAAAAGTAAAAATAAACCCAGATGTCATAGTGTTTCACCCATAAAAAGTTAAGTGTGAGACTCTGAGAGAATAACTCTTTAAAAAAAAATAACTTCAATACTGTTTCTCATCTTCAAACATTAAAAATAATTCCTCGATATCATCCAGATGCAATTTTAAATGATGCTTTTTTTTAGTTAATGTCAAATCATGAGAATTTCTCCATGTCCCTAAATTACTAACACTTCTAATCATATTCCATCACGTTGAGTGTATCATAAATGATCTAAACACACTCTGCCCTCCACTACTCAAGCCCCTTGGACATATAGGCTGCAACATCCTCAGGAAACTGGTCTCCCTTGTTGGCACGTAGAGTACACCAGCATCGTTAACCCACTCTGACCTCTGACCACAGTGCCCCGCCCAGTGTGCCCACAGGTGCTGAGTCCTCTGCTCCTACCTGGGCTGGGCCTGGGAAGGGAACGTCTGGACTCACCAATCAGCCACCCTGTCCCACGCAGCCTCTACCAGAGAGTATTTCCCTTTCTCTCCTTCTGAGGGCATCTTTATTTGCAGAGTTAGCCAATAGTATCTGGTTTCCTGTGAGGTAGACTAACTTTAGATGCTGCTGCTGGCAAACTCAGAAGCTCCAGGCTGGAGGCCAGCTGATGACAGGAGGGTCTGTATTCACAAACCTGGAAGACCCGAGCCTGGGGCAGACCCAGAGGGGGTTGGAGGGAGGGATGATTTGGGGGCTGTGTTATTTACCCCCACATGGGTGGAGGGCAGGGAACAGCGGCAGCTCCCTTCAATGGCGTGCCTTCAGGCAGGTCGGGGAAGCCCACTGAGACTCAGTTTTCCTGCCCATCACACTTACTGGACAGCATTGAGGGGCAGACGAAATGAGCTACAGCTTCTCTCCTCGAAGTGTGGTCCCAGTTGAGGGCTCATTAGAAATGCAGCACCTCAGGTCCTGCCCTAGACCTACTGAATTCCACTCTGCATTTTAATGAAATTCTTATGAGATTGGTAAGCAAGTTGAGTTTGAGAAACGTTGGCACAGAAAGCGCCTAGTGAGGGCCTGGCACCTGGTAGATGCTTAATAGTTGTTTTTTTCCTCACCTCCCTCCTTCAAGGCATTCAGTGGCTCCCTACACCTTTCAGTTAAGCCCAAGTTACATATCTGATGGGCGCAGGCTTCACCTGCAAACTGGCCCAGGCTCCTTTCTGCGTTCTCTCTCAGAGCTGCCCCTGTTCCAGCTGGACAGCGAGCCCGGCTGGGCCTGGACTCTTCCAGGCCATGCTCCTGCTCCCTGCCCAGGAGAGTCTCAACCACCACGGCCTCACTGCCTTCCCGCCACTTCCTTGCCTGCCTGACTCTTGTTCGTGGCAAATACTGCTTCAGGTCCGTCCCTATCCCAGGGCCTCGCCAGGGTCTGGCTCCCGTGGACCCTCAGCACGTGTTTATTAAATGGTCAGCGACTCCTCCAATGCCTTCCCTGGCTCCTCCTTGCCCACCTCGCAGCCTGGTGCCCCAGCACTTCCTTAGCTCTGGGTTGCTGTGAGCTCCTGAGGGCAGGGTGTACTGTGTGCTACCTCCCTGGCCTCCTCCTCAGTCCCCATCACAGCCCAGCCAGGAGAGAGCTGTAGCTGGAACTGCAGTGCCGCAGGCCCGGTGTCCTGCTGGTGTTTGAGGAAGTCCATGGCCAGTTTCCTCTCCTTCTCTGCCCCCAGCCTCAGTGTTAGGCCACCTTTCCTTGCCCGTGGCCAGGAGGCTGCAGCCCCCGCACCTCACTCTCTGATACTGGCCCTTTCTCATCCCCACCCCACGGCCACCTGTCTCAGGGTCCACTCAGCGGGGCCAGCCACTTCAACCCCCTGTCCTGCCTTTGACACCCCTCCTGCTGCCTCCTGCTTTTCTCTGGGATTGGGCCAAGACTCCCTCTCTCTTCCAGTCACACAGTCTTCCTGGACAATCTCATTTCCCCCACGTTAGTGACCATCTCTGTGATCTGATTCCCACGTCTCTGTCTCCAGCCGGAGCTTGCATGACCTCCGATGCCCATCCATGTCCTTCATACCTCTCACCATTTACCCCATTGACCATTGTCCACCCAGAAGCCAGAGAGCTCTTTCTAAACCCCAGACTACTGACTTAAACCCTCCAAGGTTCTGCTCATCGTCAGTTCAAGTGTCCGGGCTCATAAGTAAGCATGGCCTTCGCATGATTCCACCCCTTCCTCGGACCATCTCCCGGCTGGTGCATATGTGGCTGCTCTTTCCTTCACATCTCACTGTGCAGGCAGGGCTGGCATTCAATTTTACCCTCCTTTGAAGCTAACAAGTAAGCCTTTACTGTTCCATGGATGCTGGCAGAAGACAGGACTTGATGACTCATGGCCCGGCAAGCAGCATGTTTGTGTCAGTTCTCTTCCCTCCCGAATCCCACAGGGTGACGTGGTGGACCCAGATGGACACCCGCACACGAAGGAGTCTGCACGACCAGAGAGGAACCCCGAGCTTGGGGACCATGGCATTTTATAGCAAGCAGTGAGCAAGCCTGCTCCTTGGCCCCGAGGGAGACATTACCTCATCTCTCAGACTGCAAACACCACCCTGGGAAACGGGCCAAGGGAAGAGCAGCTGGGGCTTTGCATTCTTGGCCCACTCCACGAGACGGGCGAGCCTCGGCAGCCTCCCCACTTCCCCACACCTCCACAGGCCTCCGTAAAGGCGTCTCTGGCTCTGCCCTGGGGACCTTCTCCTCCCCGGCCTCCTGTTCACCTCTGCCAGTCCTCTCACTCTGGGTGCTTCCCCATTCCTTAGACCAGTCTTTGCCCCTCATTTCCTCAGACCTTTGGCTTCACCCTTTGTCTGAGCCATTCCTTATGAAGGGTAGCAGAATACGCCACCCCAAAATATGCCCCTTTGGCATATTGATTATTTTGAGCTGGAGGCACTTGAAGAACAGCAAATGCAGAAAGAGGCTTTCTCTGAACTCCCCCAATCTGCCTAAAGACAGAATCTGCAAAAGTAACTCGATCGTCATAAATCTCCTTCCCAGGAGTTTCATCAACCAGGGAACACTGACTATCACAGGAGAGGAGACTAGGAGTTGATACCACACCCAGACAATCTTTGTTACTGTTGGGGGAAGAGGAAGAATCTCCCTCTGCTCTTTTCCTTAAGGTTCTTATGGCTGGCCAAATAATCAACAAGACAGGTTAGCAGGAGAAAACAATACCAAGTTTAATAACATGTATACATGGGAGAAAGCAGGGACACTGTGTTTCTCAACACAATAGCAGAAATTCTCGTCTTAAATACCATGTTCAGCCAATGACAAAGGAGGATTTTGGAGGTGGGGGGAGTCAGTTACAGGAGATTACCACTAAAGCACAGTAAACAAGAGTAAGGTTATTATGCAGATTTAAGGCCTCACCTTCCACATTGATAAGTTTCTAGAAATGAGGCCATCCCCCCCTCTTCCCAAAACAGAGAGGGAGATACCTTTACAAATGGAGATTTCCCTTATAAATGTAAATGATTGTCTGGCAACTCCTCGCAGGGCTATCCAGAGAATGTGGCCAGAGAGACAGAACTTCCGATAAGATGGGCTTGTTTGTGCCTTTCCTATTGTAACCTCCATCCTACATTATCTTTACAGCCATCATGATAGATCTGTTCCAGGAAGGAGCCACCATGTCAAATTCTTTAGGCAGTTAGTGGGGGAGGTCAAATGTCCCTAGAGAAAACAACCAAGGTAAAGAGATAGATTTCAGGGTGGCCAAATCTTGGTCTCCCACATTACCAACTATCATACCTCCCATCTATTCTTCAAGGGCCCATTCATCTTTCCAAAAAATCATTTACTCTCTTCTTAATAGTCTCCATTGCCCCTGCCCTTTCCCTATTAAGCTGGTATTTAAGCCTGAATTGTAAGCCACCTTGAGGAATTACTCATTTTCCCTTGGGTGTCTCCCATGTATATATGAGGTATCCATGTTAATAAACTTATGGCTGTTTTCTCCTGTTAATCTTTCTTTATTACAGGGGTCTCAGCCAAGAACTCAGAAAGGTAGAGGGAAAATGACTTTTCCTCTGCTACAGTTTCTGGCTACTCAGCTAGGACCTCTGAGACACCTCACTTGCTTGAAGCCTGTGGCTGGGGTCCTGGGAAAACTGGCAGAAGCCTTGGTAAGACGTGGTAAAGGGTAGGAATGATATTTCCTCCCCTACACTCATTTACAAGTTCTTTATCACCATCAGTTTCTCTTCCAATTGAGACAGTAAATGCCGAGGACAGCCTGGTTTCTGTTGGGTGGAGGGATGAGGGTGTGCTGGGCTGGCCTAGTGGCAAAAGCCATGGCAGAGAGGCCACGAGGATAATGGGAACAGCCTGGTAGTGATGGGCACTGACTTACAAGGCCGGCGAGGACTGGAGACTTGGTTTGAGTAAAGCTTTGTGGGAGAGACACAGCAAAGGGAAGTAAGGATATGATTAGGCCTTGATTGGCAGGCTGAGATATTCCCACTTTTGCTAAGGGCTGTGGGGAGCTTTGGGGGTAACCACAGCAAACCTTTATGCAGCACGGGGTATGTGCTAGGCAGCATTCTAAGTCCTCTATGCACGTGAACTCATGTAACCCAATGGTCGCAGAAGGAGGTACTATCATTATCCTCGTTTTACAGGTGAGGAAACCGAAGCCAGGAGAGGTTACGTAACCTGCTCAAGGGCACACAGCTCATACGCGGCAGAGGCAGGATTTTAATTTAGCATCTAGGTTTCATGATCTATGCCACGCATTCTCAATGAGGGTGACATTGCCTCCAAGAGGGTGAAAATTGGTTCTCGTGCTTCACGTCTAAAGCGTAGATATACGCACAGGACATAGACAGATAGATGGCATATCTATGCTGTTAAAATTTCACAAGAGGCGATTAAGAATATAACGTCTAAAAAGACTTATTTGGGGATGATAACGAAAAACAGGTTGAGAAACCTCTGTCTATGCTCTTGATCAGATGGCTGGGCTGTGACTCATGTTTAGAGCCTGGGGTTAGGGAGTAACAGGACGAAAGCGATATCGTCAGAAGAATGAACCAGTGGTTGAATGGATGTGGGGAAGGTTGCTGCGTAAAGGGAGGAGCCAATTAGATCAAGTGCTTCTCTGGGCCAGGACCGTGCTAGGTCCACTGCCCACAATATCCCTTTTTGATCTTCACCTTCAAGTTAGGTACTATTCTCTCCATTTTCAGATAATGAAATGAGGAGAAAAGAGCAACGGGTCCTAAGCCACATTGGAAAAGGATTAAATGAGGATTCGTGCTTCCTGATTCCGAACACAGGCGGGCAGGGCAGTGAGAAGGTGTCGAGGCAGTGGGGAGCAGAATTGAGAGGAGGGATTCTGCTAAAGGAGAAAGCACAGAATTGGTAAAAGATTGGGCATATTGAGGAACAAGGGATACTCCAAAGACTGTTTTGCCATCCATAAGTCAACAGCAACATGCTAGGAGATTTCAGACAGAAAGAAGTTTCTCTTTCCTCTTCTTCCCCTGAGAAGAAAAGATCGGACGTAGAAAATTGGAAAGTAGTAAATCTAGACAAAATAAATGCCATTTACTATTTCTCTCTGTCCTAATGTTTACCTTTTTTTTGGCCAATTTTTCTTTTGTTTTTGGTTAGGAAGAGTGGCCCTGAGCTAACATCTGTTGCCAATCTTCCTCTTTTTGCTTGAGGAAGATTGGCCCTAAGCTAACATCTGTACCCATCTTCCTCTACTTTTTGTATATGGGATGCCACCACAGCATGGCTTGATGAGTGGGGTGTAGGTCTGCACCCGGGATCTGAACCCACAATCTCTGGGCCTCTGGGCGGCCGAAGTGGAGCAGGTGAACTTAACCACTACACCACTGGGCTGGCCCCATAATGTTTCCATTTTAACATCATTTGTTGCAATTTCTTAGGTTTGTTTTGTAGATTCTGCTCAACAGGGATAAAAAGCGTTTCCTTTGGTACAAAGGTAATAGGCCCTGGCAAAGAACTGCAGGAGTATTTTGGATAAAACATTTTTAGGCCTCATTGAACTATTTTCTTTACAATGTTAAAAAAATCTCTTCCCCTCCCCTCAAACATAGTATGTGTTCCCAATAACATGGAACTTACTAATGGAGAATAGTGGAAATTAAATGAATTAACTACAACCTTGAATTATAAAAATATTTCCATTTTAGCCCTTTGAACTACATAAGTAATTTCAATTAATTCTTAGAATACCTTTATATTGCTTTCTGTTGTTCTGGAGGGTCTGCTTTCAGAAAAAAATAAAATAATAGTAGTCTTTCACAAACAGCATCCTTTAAGCAGCCTTTTCTATTGTCGCTGTATGGATGATATAATGCTCAATACCCAAGGGCAATAAAATATCAGAACTCCTGGGTCCCTACCATCGATCAGATACTGAAAATAAGCTGTCAGTTCAGTCAGCTGCCCAGGGTATAAGTGCACCTGCAGGGTAACGTTATATGTGGCATCAGTGACTGCAGCAGTGACAGATAGATCTCCTCCACTCATATTTCCAAGAAGACCTTCTTTATTTCCAACACTATCATTCCAACAACAACAAAAACCAAGTGGTTCGTAATGAAGCACAAAGATGGAAGAACAAATCCAGCAGCAGCCTTACACGAGTTTGTACAAATCCACTTGACCCTAAGAAACTAACACCAGGTAATTTTATGGGATCATATTTCACTTTTGGGGCTGAAGTGGATCCTGTTCAGTGTAAGACTATAATGGGACCACAAACAGAGGGTGGGATTCGGGTCCAGTGCAGCCAAATTAGCTCCTGACAAACATCCTCAGTTAGATGGACTTGAACCAAGAGTTTAGACACCTCAGGTACCCCTTTTTAATCCTTCAGAACCAATCATTTCACCTGAAGTGGCTGACACTTGTTTCAAAAGTACTTTATAAGGCGCAAGGATAGCAAAGGCTGTGAAAGAAACATTTGACCATCTAATTTCTTAGTATTCAGAATACCTGAAATTAGCAGTTGTTTGGCTGCGTTTGTCATTGAAAATTTGGACAGTATGACATTGTAGCCATGGCTACAGGGGAATACAGGCAAACCAGATGGGAGAGGGTTTGCACAACAGTCATCCTGTAGTTAGAGCGAGAAGCCCTCTTCTTAGGTACATTTACAGACTTTTACTCTTTTGTAGCCAAAAGGCAAATCTTTTTATAATATAACAACTGTATTTTTTTCAGAGCCTATATTTTTTTCCAAACTACTCGGCTCTAAAACGGAATATCAACATTTATTTCTGCTTGAACCAGCTGCCCAAAGAATCGGTTCTGAGTAAATCTAGTTACATTTCCATCCACATTTGAAGGTAATGAAGACCTGGGTCCATCCTTGGCTGTAGAAGACATTCATCTGACTGTTTACCATCCTGCAGACGCAGTTGATAGAGTAAGTGACAGGTCCTCAAGTGACAAATTGGCAAGAAGGGAGTGCTTGGTGTCCAGGGAGCCATGCTGAGTCATTTTACTCAGTGGATATAGTCGGTGGTGGAACCCGCAGTAACGTTTCAGCTTAGAAAGAGCCACCTGCTGACCCAGGCTTGCTTCAAAGTTTCCAACATTCTGCTTGGTAAACAGACCTTGAGTTATTCCAGTACTTTTAGCACATTCACTTTTAGCACATTTTAGCGGGAGAGCTGGGAGGGACCTGTAGGGTCTGGGCTTGTGCCGGATGAGTCTCAGGAGGGATACAGGAGGCAGGGCCAGCTGTGGATCAGATGCTGTCAAGAAGCAGGGGTGTTCAGTGACTGGGTGTCTTGATAGGTATTACCTGGGGGTGAGAGGATTGAAGTGGGCTAGAGTTGTCCCTGGTAAAGGGGCAGTAATCACTGACTGATGTAGTCAGAGGGGGCGGGGTGCTCAGTCATTTTGTGGTTGTGGAGGGGCCCTGTCTGAGCATCTCTGCTGTTCAGGTGAGAATATCATGGCAGGTAGCCAACGGTCAGGTGAGTTCTCTTTCTCTTGTCTTTTTTTTTTTTTTTGTGAGGAAGATCAGCCCTGAGCTAACATCCATGCTAATCCTCCTCTTTTAGTTGAGGAAGACCGGCTCTGAGCTAACATCTATTGCCAATCCTCCTCCTTTTTTTTCCCCCAAAGCCCCAGTAGATTGTTGTATGTCATAGTTGCACATCCTTCTAGTTGCTGTATGTGGGATGCGGCCTCAGCATGGCCGGAGAAGCGGTGCGTTGGTGCGCGCCCGGGATCCGAACCTGGGCCGCCAGTACCAGAGCGCGCCACTTAACCACTAAGCCACGGGGCCGGCCCTCCCTCTCCTGTCTTATGTTAGGGAATCCCATGTGGTACAGCTCACCAAATGGGAACAATGAAAAGCACAGCCACGATGTGCAATGCAGCTCAGGCCATGGTTTACAAAGTGCTCCCACAGGCACTGGCTCCCTTTCAGATGAGGAAAGTGAGGCTCAAGGGGATTAGAAGAGTAACTCCAGGCTGCTCAGCTGTGGGTTGGGGGAGTGGACAGGAAGTCCACGCCAGGCCAGAAATTTACCTACATGCAAAGTCTGGCTGTTTCTCTTCAGGTTATGGAATGCCCTCCGGGCAGACTCAGGGTGGGCAGCTATTGCTCCTTCCTAAAGGGCTTTCCTCCCGGCCCTGGGAGGGCAGCAGGTGAGACAGAACAGGGTCAGGCGAACTGTTTCCTAAATGGAAGCCCTGAGGCTCCCCCTTGTGGTTGTCACATGAACTGCTGGCCCAGGCCTAGCTGAGACAGGTGCTGCGGCAAGGTCTCCTCCACGGCAACAAGAACACCTGCCCTGAGTCAGGCCCTGTGCCAGGCACGTCATAGTCAGGGGCTCATCTGACCCTCAACCCTGCTGGGTGTTCTCAGCCGGTCATAGAGATGAGGAAACAGAGCTGAAGTCAGAGCTTACCCAGGAAAAGAGTGCGGAAGCTGGGCTTTTAGGCCTCGTCCAGGGACAGAGCTACAGTGTTGCACAGACTCCCCTTCCCAATTCTGAATTTGCAATGGTTTTTTAAAGTCAGACCTTCAACTAGCCTGTGGAACCGAGGAGTCATGTTAGGACTTTATAAAGGGCATCCCAGGTTTACAAGGTGTTTTCACATTCATCATTTCTTGTGGCCTCCCAGAACCATAAAGCAGGTTCTTTAGGCATGATTGTCTCCACTTTACAACCCAGAAAACAGAGGTGCAGAGATAACAACAGGTAAAACCTCATCATGGTCGTCACTGTGTGTTAATGTTTACCACGTGCCAGGCTCTGTGCACGTGCTTTACTGTTGTTAGCTTGTTTAATACCCAGACAGCACTAGTACTGTTCCATTTTACAGATGAGGAGGTGGAGGCACAGAAAAGTTGAGTACCTTTCCTAAGGTCACGAAGTTCCAGAACTGACCGACTTTGGAATCTGATTTTGGAATCCAAGCTCTTACTTACCACACTATCCTGACATACGTGACTCATTTCGGGCCACAGGTCCACAGGAACTGAATTCTGTCTTCTCTGACACCCTGGACAATGTTCTTTCCACCACATCACACTGGCTCTGATGTCCTGTTCCAGCATCTGCAGATAATGATACAGGTGGAAACAAACAAAAAAAGACCAGTTACACTCAGTTCTTTGGAGAGAAAAAAAAATATTGGAAAGATTAATGAGGGCAGACTCAGGGCCCTGGGGAAGGGTGTTCGATTGGTGCCCTGCAAGGGGGCACTGAGATCGAGGCTGGGCTCCAGGCCAGGCTTGTGGCTCAGTCTGGCTGCATCCCCCTGGAGTGGGAAATGGCCTGTAATGCCACACGAGTTGCTGTCAGTGCTGGCCGCCTCTCTGAGTGTGGATCTCAAGTGCCTCTGACAGGTGACTGAAGTCTGGCTGGTGGGCTGGTCTCTCCTGGGAGCTGTGGTTTCAATATTGCTGTGTCTAGAGCCATACATTCAATATGGTGGCGTCGGGGGAAGAGGTGGAATCTCCCTCTGCCCTTTCCCTTAAGGTTCTTATGGCTGGCCAAATAATTAACAAGACAGGTTAGCAGGAGAAAATAATACCAAGTTTAATAACATGTATACATGGGAGAAAGCAGGGACACTGCGTTTCTCAACACAATAGCAGAAATTCTCGTCTTAAAGACCATGTTCAGCCAACGACAAAGGAGGCCAACGACAAAGGGGGATGTTGGGGGTGGGGGGAGTCAGTTACAGGAGATTACCACTAAAGCACAGTAAACAAGAGTAAGGTTATTATGCAGATTTAAGGCCTCACCTTCCACATTGATAAGCCTCTAGAAATGAGGCCATCCCCCCCTCTTCCCAAAACAGAGAGGGAGATACCTTTACAAATGGAGATTTCCCTTATAAATGTAAATGATTGTCTGGCAACTCCTCGCAGGACTATCCAGAGAATGTGTCCAGAGAGACAGAACTTCCGATAAGATGGGATTGTTTGTGCCTTTCCTATTGTAACATTTATCCTACATGATCTTTACAGCCATCATGATAGATCTGTTCCAGGAAGGAGCCACCATGTCAAATTCTTTAGGCAGTTAGTGGGGGAGGTCAAATGTCCCTCAGAGAAAACAATCAAGGTAAAGAGATATATTTTAGGATGGTCAAATCTTGATCTCCCACAGTGGCCACTGGCCACGTGTGGCTATTGAGTACTGGAAATATGGCTAGTCTCGATTGCAATGTGATGAAAGTCTACAATATTTACTGGATTTTTGAAGACTGAGTGTGATAAAAAGAATGTAATATATCTCATTAATAATTTTTGTGTTCATTACACGTTGAAATTATAATATTTTAGAGGTACATATTGGGTTATATAAAATATTTTATTAAAATTAATTTTACCTGTTTCTCTTTACTTCTTAAATCACTACTAGAAAATTACCTATGTGGCTATTGCTATTGGATGCTGTTGGACGGCACTGATCTAGAGCTTTTGGTCCTGGTGAATTTGCTTATGACATATATTAGAAGCCAGACACCCCTTGGAGATGTCCCACAACGCAGGCTCGCTTGTCCCACTCTCCACTGGGGCGTCGGAGGTGGACAGTGGTGGAGTAGGGGGCGGGGGAGAGGCGGCCTTAATGCCTTATCTCTGCCAAATGGGCAAACTGAAAAGTTTCTGTAGCCTGGTGACAGGGGAGAGGGGAGCAGCACGTTTTATATGTGAATTGCTCTTTTTATTTTGTCAACATCCCTCGGTTTAACTCAAATTACACTACACTCTAGCCACTGGGAAATTGTTTTGGTTCATAAGACTCTCTAAGCTTTTTCCAGCCTTGGTCCCTTCCTCCTGGAATTTTTTCTCTCCCTTCCCTTCCCTCCTTCTCCTTCCCTCTCCTCCTCTTTCTACTTGGCCGTCCCTTTAGATGGCAAGTTGGTTCAGTACAGAGGCTTCCCTGACCTTCTCAGCTATATTAGGTCCTCCCTCGTTGATTTTCTCAGTCCATTATTCCCTCTTCATAGAACTGATCACACTTCATCGCCACCCTCGTGGTGATGTCTGTCTGCCCACTAAACAAGAGCATCCTGGGGGCAGAGACTGTGTCCACCACTGCTGTATCCTGGTGCCAACATGGTCAGCTCGGCGAGGATTTGTCGTTGATGGCCTGCACAATTAGGGGAGAAATGGTGATTTGCCCAGCACTCACTCTGTGCCAGGCACTTTGTTACCTTGTCGTCACTCCCCATTGCAGCCCCCCAAGGGAGCCACCGTCACACTTCTGTTATGGAGCACAACACTAGCTTGGGAGGGGAAGACACTTGTCCAAGGTCACCCACGTGGTGAGTGCCTGACCGGGACTAGAAGCCGGCTTGGGGGGCTCCCACACCTGGTACCTTCCACCTCACCAAGGATGCCCCTGCTTGCAGTTCCCATCTCAGAGGGACTGCGGTCTTCCAGTCAAGCTCAGCTCTGCTCTGTTCTTTGGGAGACCCCAAGCTTCCCAAGAAGGTCAGTATCCAAGCCCTGAAATCTCAAAGGGTTTGTGCTTGTCTTGGTGACCCCACAGCAGTGACCACCAAGGGGAGAAGACCGCGAGGGCCAGACGGCTGGTGGGTGCAGGCAGTGAGTGCAGGGGAGGGTGGCACTGGTCCTGAAGTATGGCGCAATTCCAACCAGATAGAAGAGGGGAGCAGGAAGCAGGTCTGCTCAGAAGGAGGCTGGGCAAGGCTGGGCAAACGCCTGAAGCAGGATTCAGGTGGGAAGGGGAAGTCAAGAAGGCGGCATAGGCAGACTCTGAACTCACTTCCTCCCGTGGACACAGCCAATTTACAACTACTCATGGAAAAATTACCCCTGAGACAGAACTGAAAGCTGGATAAGAGGAACTCCTGCAACAACGGACAATCCTAACTGAGGTAGAAGAGGCAGAAACTCCCTTCTGGAGAGGAAAAACGCCGCCTTCACAAGCCGCTGTGCCTCACGGCCGCCCGGGAGCAGCGCGCAGGTACGCAGCCCTCCCTGGAGGCGCGGGGCCCTGAGCTGGGGAGCGCCCCGCTGTGGGCATTTTGTAGACCCAGCTCAATGGAGACAAGCAGCATAATATGTGACTTTGCCTGCTACTAAAACATTGGGGAGTACCCCCAGAAAAGCTGGTTCACAAAGAAAGTAAAACCGGTTCTTAAAGGGCCCGTGCGCAAATTCACCCGTTTCAGAAAGCAACCTAAAATCACCAGAAAGAAAGGTGCACAGTGCTTTGGTGAAAAGAGACTCACTTAATAGGCCCTGAGTGCATCTTGGTGAGATGTGGGACCTCTCCAGGGACTGGGACGTTGGCAGCGGCCATTGTTGTGGCCCTGTGTGGGCGTGCTGACACAGACGCCATTGGAGTTCTCCCTGAGGCCTGCTAGCCCAGGGTCTGCCCCACCCGCTAGAGCACCAATTTAATCCAGCTCAGCCAGGGCGGGCAGCCCACCCTAGAGACTGGCCCCATCCAACAACTAGCCCTCAGGCAACTTATGGGCCTGCATAGATTGGTGACTGGATTCTCTGCAGCCTGGCAACTGAGCCGACTTCAGTGGGGCAGGGCCTGCACAAGGAGCGGGTGGAGAGTGTGGGGCGGTGGTGGAGTGTGTGGGGCTCCCGCCATGGAGAGACTGGGTCCGCTTCGGGAGGTCGGGGCACTTACACTGGGCAGGATTGTGTTGACTGTGTGTGTGGACCTGTGGGCGGCAGGGCTTGTCAGCTGCAGAAGACTTGTGCTTCTCAAAGATCCACATAGGGGGTTTGCTCCACCTTCCAAAGCCTGAAACAATTGGGTGCTCCCATGCCTGAGGCCAGCCCCACCCAGCTGCAATCCTCAGAGAGCTGACAAGAGACCTAATGGCTGGAGGCTTATAGCAATTGTAAGCCCCTGAGCCTAACAACCTGCCACGCTGGGGGCCTACTCACTTAAAAGAAATACTGCAACACAAATGTGGTATTAGAACTTGCAGCCAACTGTGCTGGGGCTCCCCACACCTGATAAAGAGACTGAAGGGCCCACAACAACTACAAGCAGCTGAGCATTACAACAGCTGGCCAGGAGCATAACTCGGCCTCCCTGGGCACCTACCGGGAGAGCAAACAGGCCACAACAGAAGGACACACGTAGCCCACATAGGGGTCACCCCTGGAACATTGAGAACTAAGGGAAGCACACTGCAGGCCTCCTAAGCCATCACTTACATAAGGTCACCTATCCAAGAACAGGAGACGTAGCTGACCTACCTAATACGTACACACAAGCACAGGGAAAGAGGCAAAATAAAGAGGCAAAGGAATACATTCCAAGTAAGGGAACAGGACAAAACCCCAGAAAAGGAACTAAGTGAAACAGAAATGAGCAACCTACCCGACAGAGAGTTCATACTAAGAGTGTTAAGGATGCTCACTGATCTGGGGAGAAGAATAGATGAACTCAGTGAGAATGTCAACAAAGAAATGGAAGATATAAAAAAGAACCAATCAGAAATGAAGAATACAATGCTGGAAATGAAAATTTCACTAGAGGGACTCAAAAGCAGAGTAGAGGATACAGAAGAACAGATCTGTGAGCTGGATGAAAGACTAGAAGAAATTACCCAAGCTGAACAGGTAAAAGAGAAAAGAATTGAAAAGAGTGAGGACAGCCTAAGGGACCTCTGGGACAACATCAAGCACACTAACATCCGTGTTATAGGTGTCCCGGAAGGAGAAGAGTGAGACAAAGGGGCAGAGAATCTATTTCAAGAAATAATAGATGAAAACTTCCCTAACCTAAGGAAGGAAACAGACATCCAGGTGCAGGAAGCACAGAGAGCCCCAAACAAGATAAACCCAAAGAGGCCCACACCAAGACACATCATAATCAAAATGTCCAGAATTAAAGATAAAGAGAGAATCCTAAAAGCTGTAAGAGAACATCAAGTTACATACAAAGGAAACCCCATAAGGCTATCAGCTGACTTCTCAGCAGAAACCTTACAGGCTAGAAGAGAGTGGCATGATATATTTAGTGCTAAAAGGAAAAAACTTACAGCCAAGAATACTCTACCCAGCACGGTTATCATTCAAAATGGAAGGAGAGATCAAAAATTTCCCAGACAAGCAAAAATTAAAGGAGTTTGTCACCAAGAAACCAGTGCTACAAGAAATGTTAAAGGGACTGATTTAAGGGGAAAAGAGAAGACCACAAATAGGAAAAATTATCTATTTCCATGATAAGAGGGTAATGGATACAAATGCACAAAAAAGAGGTTAGATATGATATCAAAAACATAAAAGGAGGGAGGAGGGGAGTTAAAGAATAGAGCTTTCAGACAGAGGTCAAATTAAAGAGACCATCAATTCTGTATAGAAGAAGAAAGGAACAGAGAAGGACTACTAAAACACTAAGAAAAAAAAAGTTAAAAAATGGCAGTAAGTACATACTTATCAATAGCTACTTTAAACGTCAATGGACTAAATGCTCCAATTAAAAGGCATAGGGTGGCTGAATGGATAAAAAAACAAGACCCATATATATGCTGCATACAAGAGACACACTTCAGACCTAAAGACACTCACAAACTGAAAGTGAAGGAATGGAAAAAGATACTCCATGCAAATGGCAATGAAAAGAAAGCTGGGGTAGCAGTACTCAGACAAAATAGACTTTAAAACAAAAAGTGTAAAAAGAGACAAAGAAGGGCATTACATAATGATCAAGGGAACAATCCAACAAGAGGATATAACACTTGTAAATATCTACGCACCCAATGTAGGTGCACCTAAATATATAAAGCAATTATTAACAGACATAAAAACAGAAATAGACAGTAACACAATAATAGTAGGGGACTTCAACACTCCACTTACACCAACGGATAGATCATCTAAACAGAAGATCAATAAGGAAACATTGGCCTTAAATGACACACTAGAACAGATGGACCTAGTAGATATATACAGAGCATTCCATCCAAAAACTGAAGAATACACGTTCTTTTCAAATGCACATGAAACGTTCTCCAGGATTGATCACGTATTAGGCCACAAAACAAGTCTCCATAAATTTAAGAAGATTGAAATAATACCAAGCATCTTTTCTTGGTATGAAACTAGAAATCAACTATAGGAAGAAAATCAGAAAAGCCACAAATACGTGGAGATTAAGCAAAACGCTACTGAACAACGACAGGGTCAACGAAGAAATCAAAGAAGAAATCAAGTATAAGTGGAAACAAATGAAAATGAAAATACGACATGCCAGAATTTATGGGATACAGCAAAAGTGGTTCTAAGAGGGAAGTTTATAGCAATACAGGCCTATCTCAACAAACAAGACAAATCTCAAATAAACAATCTAACAATGCACCTAAAGGAACTGGAAAAAGAAGAACAAACAAAGCCCAAAATCAGTAGAAGAAGGGAAATAATAAAAATCAGAGCAGAAATAAATGAAATAGAGACCAAAAAAACAATAGAAAAAATTAATAAAACCAAGAGCTGGTTCTTTGAAAAGATAAACAAAATTGACAAACCTTTAGCTAGACTCACCAAGAAAAAAAGAGAGAAGGCACAAATAAGTAAAATCAGAAATGAAAGAGGAGAAATTACAACAGACACCTCAGAAATACAAAAGATTATAAGAGAATACTATGAAAAGCTATATGCCAACCAATTCGACAATCTGGAAGAAATGGATAAATTCTAGAATCATACAACCTTCCAAAACTGGATCAAGAAGAAGTAGAGAATTTGAATAGACCAATCACCAGTCAGGAGATCGAAACAGTAATCAAAAACCTGCCCAAAAATAAAAGTCCAGGACCAGACGGCTTCCCTGGTGAATTCTACCAAACATTCAAAGAAGACTTAATACCTATCCTTCTCAAACTCTTCCAAAACATTGAGGAGGGGGGGAAGCTCCCTAACTCATTCTACGAAGCCGACATTACCCTGATACCAAAACCAGACAAAGACAACACAAAAAAAGAAAATTACAGGCCAATATCACTGATGAACATCGATGCAAAAATCCTCAACAAAATACTAGCAAATCACATACAACAATACGTTAAAAAGATTATACACCATGATCAAGTGGGATTTATTCCAGGTATGCAGGGATAGTTTAACATTTGCAAATCAATCAACGTGATACACCACATTAATAAAATGAAGAATAAAAATCACATGATCATCTCAATAGATGCAGAGAAAGCATTTGACAAGATATAGCATCCATTTATGATAAAAACTCTGAATAAAATGGGTATAGAAGGAAAGTACCTCAACATAATAAAGGCCATATATGAGAAACCCACAGCTAATATCATCCTCAATGGCGAAAAACTGAAAGCTATCCCTCTAAGAACAGGAACCAGACAAGGATGCCCACTGTCACCACTCCTATTTAACATAGTACTGAAAGTCCTAGCCAGAGCAATCAGGCAAGAGAAAGAAATAAAAGGGATCCAAATTGGAAAGGAAGAAGTGAAACTGTCACTATTTGCAGATGACATGATTTTATATATAGAAAACCCTAAAGAATCCACCAGAAAACTTTTAGAAGTAATAAACGAATATGGTAAAGTTGCAGGATACAAAATCAACATACAAAAATCAGTTGCATTTCTATACACTAACAATGAAGTAGCAGAAAGAGAAATTAAGAATACCATCCCATTTACAATTGCAACAAAAAGAATAAAATACCTAGGACTAAACTTAACCAAAGAGGTGAAAGAGCTGTACACGGAAAACTATAAAACATTGCTGAAAGAAATTGAAGAAGACACAAAGAAATGGAAAGATATTCTGTGCTCTTGGATTGGAAGAATTAACATAGTTAAGATGTCCATGCTTCCTAAAGCCATCTATAGATTCAATGCAATCCCTATCAAAGTTCCAACAACATTTTTCACAGAAATAGAACAAAGAATCCTAAAATTTATATGGAACAACAAAAGACCCCGAATAGGTAAAGGAATCCAGAGAAAACAGAACAAAGCTGGAGGTATCACACTCCCTGATTTCAAAATATACTACAAAGCTATAATAACCAAAACAGCATGGTACTGGCACAAAAACAGACACACAGATCAATGGAATAGAATCGAAAGCCCAGAAATAAACCCACACATCTATGGACAGCTAATCTTTGACAAAGGAGCCAAGAACATACAATGGAGAAAAGAAAGTCTCTTCAACAAATGGTGTTGGGAAAACTGGATAGCCACATGCAAAAAAATGAAAGTAGACCCTTACCTTACACCATACACAAAAATTAACTCCAAATGGATTAAAGACTTGAATGTAAGACCTGAAACTATGAAACTTCTAGAAGAAAACATAGGCAGTACGCTCTTCGACATCAGTCTTAGCAACATATTTTCAAGCACCATGTCTGACCGGGCAAGAGAAACAATAGAAAAAATAAACAAATGGGACTACCTCAAACTAAAAAGCTTCTGCACAGAAAAGGAAACCATCAACAAAACGAAAAGACAACCTAACAATTGGGAGAAGATATTTGCAAACCATACATCTGATAAGGGCTTAACCTCCAAAATATATAAAGAACTCATGCATCTCAGCAACAAAAAACTACCAACCAAATTAAAAAATGGGCAAAAGACCTGAACAGACATTTCTCCAAAGAAGATATACAGATAGCCAACAGACACATGAAAAGATGTTCAAAATCATTAACTATCAGGGAAATGCAAATCAAAACTACAATGAGATATCACCTCACGCCCGTCAGAATGGCTATAATTAACAAGACAGGAAAAACAACATGTGTTGGAGAGGATGTGGAGAGAAGGGAACTCTCATCCACTGCTGGTGGGAGTGCAAACTGGTGCAGCCACTATGGAAAACAGTATGGAGATTCCTCAAAACATCAAGGATAGAACTACCATATGATCCAGCCATTCCACTGCTGGGTATTTATCCAAAGAACTTGAAAACACCAATGCGTAAAGATACATGCACCCCTGTGTTTATTGCAGCATTATTCACAATAGCCAAGACTTGGAAGCAACCTAAGTGCCCATCAAGGGACGAATGGATAAAGAAGATGTGGTATATATACACAACGGAATACTACTCAGCCATAAGAAACGATGAAATCCAGTCATTTGCGACAACATGGATGGACATTGAGGGTATTATGCAAAGTGAAATAAGTCAGAGGGAGAAGGTCAAATACCGTATGACTTCCTTCATTAAGTAGTAGATAATAACAATGATAAACAGACACATGGAGACAGAGATTGGATTGGTGGTTGCAGGGGTCGGGGGGGGAGGGGAGGAGGGCGAAGGGGATGATTTGGCACATGTGTGTGGTGATGGGTTGTAATTAGTATTTGGGTGGTGAACATGATGTAATCTATGCAGAAATAGAAGTATAATGATGTACACCTGAAATTTATACAATGTTATAAACCAATGTTACTGCAATAAACAAACAAACAAAAAACGCATGAAGCAGTAGCCCAGTAGGTGTCGCCTCTTCCCCCTAGATCGAGAGAACTGGGGGGCCCTACAGAGTGTTCAGAGTGCCTGCCCTCACCTTTCCCTCTCTCAGGGGGAATGAGCCAGTGAGGAGACTGCTCAGGTGCGCAGAAAGACAGGTTTGACAAGCAGGAGAGTGAATAAGAGTGAGAAAGCTGGACTTCAGAAAAGAAAACGCCTGACTTGAAAGGACTTCTGTGAGAAAAGGCTGAGAGGGATGCCCTGAGGGAATATTGATGAGAACAACTAATTAATTCACCAAGCACCCCTCCTGCCTCCCTCACCATAGGGAGCTCCATGCAGGCAGACCTGAATTCATGCACCTCTTATAACCCATTGGGCACACACAAGTCCTCCTTTGCCAGGCTTCTGTCTCACACAGACAAACGCAGAGTTGACAGTAGTGTTGACTCATCAAGTTTGCCAAAGACAGGGAAAATGATAAAGCACAAGTGTAGACGGGGATCTGCTGAAGATCGAGGGAGCCAGGGACTGGACGGGGCAGGAGAGACACAGAAGTGGAAAGGTCAGAGGGCCTGGTGGGGAGGAGAAGCATGAGGTCGTGAGGTCCACAAAGCAGGCTCTCCAGTGCCGCGGGAATATCCACGGGGCCCATTCATGTTCTGGGCGTAAGGCAGCCAGACAAGAGGGCCAAGACCCAACCCTGTGCTGTCTGGATTTTCCACTGAAGGCCCAGATGGAAAAACTACTTGAACTACCTTGAGAGTTCCTTGAATTCAGCTTTGCACTGAATTGGTCGCTGAGCTGACCATGTTGGCACCAGGATACAGCAGTGGGTGGACACAGTCTCTGCCCTCAGGACCCCCATCCCAGCAGAAGGCTTTGGAGACACTGCACTGTGGGTGACCAGGCCACAAAGGAGCACCCGCTCAGGTGACACGTGGGCTGGAGGGACAGTCAGAAAGACTTTTAGAAATTCCGCTCCCCAACAGACAGCTGGCACACAGGGCTTCATGAAACTGCTCAACCCTCTCCATCTCTCTCAGCACCTGCTGTTTTCCTTGCTCTCCGTTTGCTCAGGGTAATTGGTTCTAAACAATAGGAGCACACGCAGACTGACGCCCATCTCAACGGATGACTTTGTTCGGAGTTTCACTGTGAGTGAACTGCACACTGTGCATTTTCTCTCCACAGTGAATAACAACTCTGCACAGCTTGACTGAGAGTGCTCATTGACAACTGTTTTAAAACTGCTTTTTAGTCATTCTTTCAACCCTCCCTACAATCGCGTGAGAAGCAGGTGCGGGCTGGCTGGAGTGCTGAGCCCTGTGTTGTGCCTCAGTTTCCTTCTCTGCACAATGAGAAGGAGTGACCACGTCCTCCCTAGGACCTCTCCAGCTCTATACAACTAGGGTGCTTGCCCGCGCTCTGCCTGACCACCCAGTCTAGGAGATTTATAAAGTTCTCTTGTAGATACACTACGGGGAGCCCTGAGCTGGGGCTGGGGGCAGAAGAGGGGGCAGAACTTTGAATCCCAGAGATTCAGTCTGGAAGCTTCCCAGAGACATACCTATGTCATGGGAGAGATGGAAGACTGTGGGCCAAGGAAAAGAAAGAAAGAGGGAGAGAGAAACACCAAGGAGAAAAGAAGCAATTTCCAGGTAATATAGCAAGAAGAGTGTCTAGAGGCAGTCTCCTGGTACAGAACACCCAAGATGCTGGATAATTATATAAAAACACCTTTTCAAATAAATGACTGATGTGGCAGAAAGGTAAGGGAAATACTGAGAGCCCAGAACGCAAATCCAGAGAGGTGAGGGAAGGCTGGAGCCTGCATCACCCTGGGCCCCCGTGGTCCCTCAGGCTGGGAGCCTGGTCTTTACTACGGGTCATGCCCCTGCAGCGAGGAGGATGGAGAAAAGGTCTGGGCTGGGAGGGGTGGGAGTTTTGTCTGAGTCCACACAAAGCAGGATCCCCAAAGGGTGGCGCCCTCAACATCTGTCTTAGCTCCTTCCCTAGAGAACGGAGGCTGAGGCAAAGCCTGTATAGTAATGCCATATCGAGATGTGTGATTCAAGGGAAGAAAGGGAAGGAAAAACGGAAGTGAGGCTGGGACAGGAAAAGCAAACACAAAGTGGTGCACTGCTGAGCCGGCCACAGCTCCATGAGAAAATATGGCTGGTCACCTGGTCGTGGGGGACCTCTGCTCAAGACACATGGAACCACTGCCTCTTAGAACAGTCGGCTGTGGGGACAAAGGGCAAGCAATTTAATCCTCAGCTCTTTCTCTTCTCTTATGTCTGTCTGGTCAGCATTTCCCCCGGGGCATTAACTTCCCTCCGCTTCTGGGTTGTGTAACCTGGGCTGTCTGAGTAGCCGCTGGGAAAACCAGAGGCTCCATGAGTGCAGGTAGATCAGACGTAGAACCAGAGCTACCATGTCTCCTGGTGCTGTGGGCATGATGGAGGCAGCCCCAAAGCCTCACCTTCATCCCTGGGGAGGCTGAGCCACCAGCAGTGTTAGGAACTGAGGCCAGGGAGGTGGAGGCCTAGACTTTACAATGGTGGAGACTGCATGAGCCACCCGTGAGGTGCTCTGGCTAGGAAGCAGTCAACGTTCAGAAGGCCAGAGGGTTGAGCAGTCCTGGGGAGGCACATAAGCTGGGTCCAGCATGGGATCTCAACAAGAAACAGATGTTTTATTTATAATGAGCTATTTACAAATGTATGGGCAAGTAGATCACCACAGGGACCAGGCACCACAGTATAATGGCAAAATGAACTGCTACCACTTTTTGACTTAAAAGGACAAAGGGAAGGAGAGGTTTCCAGAAGTGGAAGGAGAGAGTGTGTACAGTAGATTACCTTGAGATGAGCAAGGATCTTTGGGGGAGGAACTGTCAAGCTGAGGCAACCTCACATGAAGGGATCCAGAGGATTAAATACCTGATGTGGCCCAAATAGATCCACATAGGCAGAGCAGGGTGGAAAAGGGTGGAGCGAATCTGGATCTGAAGGAGTAGACTGACGATATCTGGCATACTTACAGGTAAAATTCCAAGTAGTTTGAGTTCACAATCAAAAATAAAAAATACACAAGGAAACAAGCCAAAATGAATCACAATTAGCAAAAATATCAAATCTCAAGACCAGACCCATGGGGACTTGGAACACAGAATTTGTAAATAAAGAATATAAAATGGGTATATTAATATGTTTAAAGAAATAAAGGAAGATAGTAGGATATAAAGAAGAAATAAGAGGTCATCAAAAATAGTTTGGGTGATATGAAAACAAGGGACGTTCTGGAAATAAAAAGTACAGAATGACTGAAAATATAAAATGCAACAGATGAGTTAAGATTAAATATAGGAAAAGAAGAATTTATGAACTTTAAAAAAGATCTGAAGATATTACCAGAATGCAATGCAGAAAGACGAAAGGATGGAAAATATGAAGGAGAGGTTAGGAGACATGGGACACAGAATGAGGAGGTGTGAGCGTATGTCTAATGAAAGTCTCAGAAGAAGACGGTGGCCAATAGGCTCTAAGATGGTCCCAATGATCCCCCCTCCTGTTAGTCACACCCTCGTGTGATTGTCTCCTCTTGAGTATGGGCAGGGCCTGTCACTTGCTTCTAACCAATAGCACATGGATGTGGCAAAGGTGATGAGACATCATGTCTGTGACTTATGTCACATGAGATTGTGACGTCTGTCTTCTTAGTGGACTCTCTTGATAGACTCTTTCCCCACAGGGTCTGATCAGAGATGGCAGCTGGTGCATCTTGGAAACTCATCATAGTCTGTGCTTGAAAGAAGTGTCCTGGGACAGGAGAAGGTGAAAATTGCCTCAGTTTCAAGATGTGATAAGCACCTGTTTCCCAGTGGGGTGAGGACTACGCAAGAAATGGGCAAGATATCTAGTGGCATCCCTAATGTTTAGGAGCCATGAAACAAACAAAAGACTGAAAAGGATGAAGCGGTTATACTTGGGGAGAGGGTCTGAAGAGCAGCAGGATGGGGTGTTAAGCCATGAGCCTTCCAAGGCCAGGTGCACATACAAACTTCTGCTCTCCGGTATGAAGAACTAATCCTAGCAACGAGCTGACACCTTAACAGGGATTCCACTCCTCCCCTCTGTGGCAATGGCTAATATCATTTTGGCAGAGTGCCATTGTTGGGGAACTATAATTTAAAAAAAGCAACATCTTCTTCCAACCTAGAAAACCACTCCACAAAGTGAATAGAGGAAGAAAATAGTTTCATTATCGAATAAACATTAAACCAGAATGTGATGCACATCACAGGCAATCCGTTAAGAGACTGTGAAGACAGAAAGCAATCTTGCCCCCTTATATAGCCAGGCAGATACAACCCGTTACATACATGTTCTCAAGATAAACAATGGCTAGTCCTCACGTGAGAGGCCTCCATGGCACCTTTTGTCACACACAGTTTGTTCTAACTGTATCAAAGTAGTTAAGGAGACCCCTTGTGTTGGCTTTATCCAGAGGAGAAACAAACATCTCATTGCAAATTGGAAAAAGGCGCCCACCGAAGTTAGGTTCTTATTCTCCCACAGAAACTGAGACAGAAGTGCTGTCTCCCTGGATGATGATGGCATTTCAAAAAGATGGCTCCCTGGTCCTGTTCCTTAGTTGTGAGGCTGGTCATTATAAACATTTACATACATTTGCAAAGGACAAGGAAATTCTGAAACAAAAGGGAGAGGAGAGAGGTCTTTTCTCTTATTTTCAGCAGGGAGAATTAAGCCCCTTATTTTTATTATGTATTTGTCTTTACATCATCTGGTGTATTTTCTGTGGCTATTTTTTTCCCTCAAAGTTGACAACATACTGTATATAGACTTCTGAGTCCTAGGGTATTTTTTTTACGTCACTGAAAATTTCCTCAAAAATGCCATTTTAAAACATAATAGCTCATCATATGGAAGTCTCTAACTTAATTAATCACTTTTTTATTTTGGAATTTGGAATTTGGTTTATTTCATTTTTTTCATTATTGTAAATAATGTTGTAAAAATACACTTGGACATACATTTTTAAAACATATTTCAACATCTCCTGGAGATTCTGAGACATGGAATTAATAAATCAAACACATGTGTGTTTCTAAAATTTTTGATACTCCCTGTCAAATTGCATCCAGAAAGGTTGCAACAGATTTTGCTCCAACTGGAAGATCTAAGACATTGACAGTACTGAGCACCATCAACCCAGGAGGTTCAATATCTGACTAATAGAAGTTCCAGAAAGGTGTTAGGGAGGAGAAATTTTTCCTCTGCCCTTCTGAGTTCTTCTGGTTGGTCTAAGAATTAAATTGACATGAGACGAATTAACAGGAGAACATCAAATTTAATTATGTACATACAGGAACCCCAAAGATATGAGATTCCTAGACATTCAGGCAATTAAGGCTTATATGCAGTCCTGAGATAAAGAGAAGGTGAGTAGGGGTCTGGGATTTCAAAGGGGAGGAAGACAGTTTACAAGAAGATGGGAAAAGCAAATGTTTGGTAAACAAGTGTTTACCATGCTATGCAGAGACAATGGGACACAGAGGGGACTTCGATCAAACAGGCCCTACTATGTTTTCCCCTGTCTACCACACCTAGCTCATATTCTTTGCAGGTATCTCTGGTGATAGTTCTTCTTCCTGGAACAGGTCCTTTGTCTAAACTCTTTTAGGCAGTTAAGGGAGAACTAAAAAGCCAAATTTCCTGAGTATGTTTCTTAAAAATAATCAGCTTAAAATAATCTTCACGCCAAAGAAAAGTTTTGGGATGGCAAATTTTGTTCCCCCATAAAGAAAAGAGAGAAAACAGAGGAAAGAAAATTATCAAAGATATTGGCTTGAAAAATATGAAATTGCCATTTTTATAGGTTCAAAAAGGGTTAGATATTATCAGTTTCATATGATTTAACCTAATATATTACACAAAAGATTTCTCAGAACCGAAATGCTAGTGTACTATATTTTATACTAAATACTGGTATAAAAATTAAAATTAATTATAATATAAAAATCCCCTGTAGACCACTTTCCCCCACTCCCTGTCCCAGAAGAAGTGTATTAACTAACCTTTAGGTGTTTCATAGGTCAGATAGCTATTTTTATTTCTGCTCTGATATTTATGTGGAAATAAAACTATTGTCATGTTCTCAATGAACCCTCTGACTCATACCTGGAGAGCTGACCTCAGAGATTTATGACCTCAGAGATTTCTAGATCTCTCCTGCTCATGTGAAGGACTTTGTGCTTCTCCTCTTCTTTCTTTGAATTTCCCATCTCCTGGCAGTTATCAGGGGCTAGAGAGAGTGCCCATTCCACTCCAGAGAGTGAGCGTAGTGTTTTGGTAAGAATGTTAAGACATGAATTAGTTATAAAAGGGTTGGTAGAGTGAGGGTTCTGATCTACAGCAGGTCCACTAGTATTCCCTGAAACCTAACGCATCCTTACAGCTTTGGTGCCTGGGCAGCTGGGTTTGAGATAATCTTGCCATTTATTAGCTCTGGGACCTTGGACAAGTTACTTAACTGATTTAAGCTTCTGCTTCCTCATTAACAAAATGAGGATAATAATAACAACCCCTCCTTCTTAGAGTTTTGGCAAGGATTAAATGGGACAATGTATGTGACAATGTATGTATTGTACTTATTTGGAGTGGGCAATAAATTAGCTATGGTCAGTGTTATTTTTAAGAACAATGTTAACCCTATGCAAATCACCTGTATATGCACAGGTGGTACTGAAAATAACATAAAACAATAAAAAAAAATATTTTGTGGGATTGCGATCAGATAGACTGGAATTCAGATATGGGCTCAGTTAGTTGCCTTCTATATGATTCAAGTGGAGTGATCAAACAAAGGTGAGGCACTCAATGCATCCCACTGGGGCTCATGTCAGTGAGGGCCTCACACAGCTGTGTCTAGGATGACCAGATCAAAACTCACTTGCTTTTGAAATTTGATGACTAGAATTCGAAAATCAGCTCTCATCTTAGAGCCATATAAATAACATATACACTTTTTTTTTATTTTTGCTGTTCTGATGGGCATGTAGTGGTGTAACACTGTAGTTTTCATTAGCCTTTCCCTAATGGCTAGTGATGTTGACCATCTTTCATGTGCTTATTTGCCATCTATTTATCCTCTTTGGTGAAATGTCTCTTCATGTTTCTTGCCCACTTCTAATTGGGTTGTTTGTTTTGAGAGTTCTTTAGATAGTCTAGATACTAGCCCTTTGTTGGATATATGTTTTGCAAATATTTCTCCCCCTCTTTAGCTTGTTTTTTTCCTCCTAATAGTCTTTCACAGAGCAAAAGATTTTGTATTTTGATGAAATCCTGTTTTTATGTTTTTGAATTGTGCTTTTGGTGTCAAGTCTAAGAACTCCTTGCCCACCCCTCCATCCTGAAGTTTTTCTTTTATTTTTTTTCCTAAAAGTTTTATAGTTTTGAGGTGTACATTTAAGTCTGTGATACATTTTGAGTTAATTTTGCATAAAGTGTGAGTTTTAGGTTGGGGTTCACTTTTATGCCTATGGATGTCCAATTGCTGCCGCACCACTTGTTGAAAAGTTCATCCTTTCTCTGTTGAATTGCTTTTGCGCCTTGTCAAAAATCAGTCAGGCATATTTGTATAGGTCTATTTCTTGGTTCTCTAATCTGCTCCATTAATCTGTGTCTATTTCTCCACCAACACCACACAGTTTTGATTACTGTGGCTCTATAATAAGACTTGAAATTAATCTATTCTTCTTTTTGCCACTTTATTTTTCTTTTTCAACATTGTTTTAGCTGTCCTAGTTCCTTTGCCTTGCCATAAGAAATTTAGAATATCAAAGTTATACAAGCTTAATAAAATGAATTGGGAAGTGTTCCCTCCTATATTCTGGAAGAGATTGTTTAGAATTTGTGTTATTCTTTTTTAAACATTTGGTAGACTTTTCCAGTGAAATCATCATGATCTGATGTGAATGTCAATGAAAGTCATCATGGTCCCAATTTTTTAACTGAGAATTTTAAAATTATGACTTCAATTTGCTTTATAGCTATAGAGCTATTTTATATTGGTAAGTGGTGGTAGTTTGTGCTTTTTAAGGGATTAGTCCATTTCATCTAAATTTATGTGTGTGGAATTTTTGTAGTATTGCTTTATTATCCTTTTGCTGTCTTCAGTGTCTGTAGTACATCTCCTGTTTCATTCCTGATATTGGTGATTTTTTCCTGGTTAGCCTGAGTAGAGGGCTGTTAACTTCACTCATCTTTTCAAAAAATCAGCTTTTCGCCTTGATTTCCTCTATTGTTTTTCTGTTTTTGATTTCACTGATTTCTGTTCTTATCTTTATTATTTCCTTCCTTCTTTTTGCTTTGGAGTTATTTTGTTCTTCTTTTTCTAGGTTCTTGAGATGGGAACTTGGATTATGGATTTGAGATTTTTCCTCTTTTCTAAGGTAAACACTTAGTGCTTTAAATCTTCCTTTCAGCACTGCTTTAGTTGTGTCTCACAAACTTTGATGGTTGTACTTTCATTTTCATTCAATTCAATGGGTTTTTAAATTTTCCCTTAAGACTCCTTCTTTCACCTACGGGTTATTCAGAAGTGTGTGTTTAGTTTCCAAGTATTTATAGATTTTTCTGTTCTTCCTGTTACTGATTTCTAGTTAGATTCCATTGAGGTCAGAGAGCACACTCTGTATTATTTAAATTGTTAAAAATTTGTTAAGGTTTATTTTATGGCCCAGGATATGGTCTCTATTAGTATTTGATCTTTGCACACTTAAAAAGAATGTGTATTCTGCTGCTGTAGGGTGTTCTATACGTGTCAATTAGGTCTTGTTAGTTGATAGTGTTGTTGAGTTCTTCCATATCCTGATTTTCTGTCTAGCTGTTTTATCTACTATGGAGGGAGGAATGTTAAAGTGTACAATTATAACTGTTGATGTGTCTTTTTCTCCTTTAGTTCGATCAGGTTTTGCTTCATGTATTTTGCAGCTCTGTTGACTGGTGCATACATACTTACAATTACTATGTCTTCCTGGTCCATTGACCCTTTTGTCATTACGTAAAGTCCCTCTCCATCTCTGGTAATTTTCTTTGCTCAGAAGTTTACCTGATATTAATATAGCCACTCTGCTTACTTTTGGTTAGTGTTTGCGTGGTACATCTTTATCCATTCTTTTACTTTCAAACTACCTATATCATTATATTTGAAGTGAGTTTCTTGTAGACAGCATATAGTTGGGTCATGTTTTCTAGCTTGTCTTTTAATTGGTGTATTTAAACCATTTACATCTAATGTAATTATTGATATTTTAAGGGTTAAGTGTTTATTTTTATTAAACATTTTATTTTTTGTTTTCTGATGTTTTGTTTATTTTTTTCTTTCTCTATTTTCTTTTTCCCACCTTCCTGTGGGTTAATTGAGCATTTTTGGAATTCTGTTTTGATTTATCTGTAGAGTTTTTGAGTGTATCTCTTTGTATAGCTTATTTAGTGTTTGCTCTAGGTGTTACATTATATATCCATAATGTCACAATCACTGGTATCAACATTTTGCTGGTTCAAGTGAAGTGTAGGAATCTTACTTCCCTTTGCTCTCCCTGTTTATAATACAATTGCCAATTGCCTTAAATAGTCCTCTATATACATTTAGAACCACATTGGGCAGTATTACAATTTTGCTTCAACCATCAAACAACTTAAAAAACTCAAGAGGGGAAGAAAAATGTATTTACCCATATTTTTATCTTCTCTGTTTTTCTTTCTTTCCTCCTACTGTCTCAAGGTTTCTCCTTTTAGAGACTTCAGTCATTCTTTTAGGGTAGATCTGCTGTTGAAAAAAATCTCTTAGTTTTCCTTCTTCTAAAAATGTCTTGATTTTAGCACTTGAAAAATGTTGTGTTGCTTCTTTCTGGCTTCCATGCTTTCTGATGAGAAATTCACTGTGATTTGAATTATTTTTCCCCTCTAGATGGAAGGTGTCATTTCTCTCTTACTGTATTCAAGATTTTTTCTTTGTCTTTAGTTTTTAGAAGTTTGACTATCATGTGTCATCTTGGTTTGGATTTCTTTTTTTATCCTATTTGGGATTCACTCAGCTTTTTGAATCTGTAAGTTTATGTCTTTTGCCAATTTAGGAAGTTCTCAGATGTTATTACCTCAAATACTGTTTCAGCTCTGCCTTTACCTCCACTTTCTCCTCTCTTTCCAAGATTCTGACACAAACGTTAAATATTTTGTTATTGTCCCACAGGTGCTTGGGGTTCTGCTCATTTCTTTTTTTACTTCTATTTTCTGTCTATTATTCAGATTGGGCAATTTCTTTTGTTCTATCTCCAAGTTCACTCATTCTTTCCTGTGTCTCCTCAATTCTGCTGTTGAGATCATCCATCGAGGTATTTTCTTATTGTATTTTTAAGTTCTGAAAATTTCCATTTGGTTCTTCTTTACATCCTCTACTTCTTTGATGAGACTTTCCACTTTTTCATTTGTTTCAAGTAATTGCTCATTGAAGCACTTTTATAATGGCTCCTTTAAAGTCTTTTGCAGATAATTCTAGTATCTCTATAATCTTGGTGTTGGTGTCTATTCATTGTCTTTCTAATTCATGTTGAAATTTTCCTGGTTCTTGTTATGATGAGTGATTTTCCATTGAAACCTGGACATTTTGCATATTATGTTATGAGAGTCTGGATCTTTATTTAAACCCTCTGTTTCAGCTGGTTTTCTCTGAGAATACTCTGATGGGGGTAGGGAGATGCTACCTTGCTATTGCCAGGTAGGGGTAGAAGTCCAGATTTCCTACTTGGCCTCCATTGACATTGAAGGGGGTAGGGGTTCCTCATTAGTTCTGGGTGGGGGTGGGAGTTCTGGCTTTCTCATGGCCTCCGCTGAGACCTCCTTGGCTGGGAGGGGCAGGAAGGCCAATTAACTGCTCTCCATGTGGTCTTCACTGACACCACAGGTATTGGCCCCATTACTGCTAGGCAATAATGAAAGTCCTGACTCTCTGCTAGGCCTTCTCTGACACCACCCTGGGGAGAAGCGGGGGTCAGAAGGAGGTTGGGGTGTCTTATTACAGCATAGAATCTGTGGAAGTTTAGGCTCCCTACAAGGCCCTTGCTGGAGTGGGCGGCGGCACGGCTACAGTTTTTTCTGTGGTTATTGGCCAGAATAGAGAGGTTGTTATCCAAACCTTTCCTTTTTTTTTTTTTTCCTTTTTCTTTTTTTTTTTGTGAGGAAGATCAGCCCTGAGCTAACATCCATGCCAGTCCTCCTATTTTTGCTGAGGAAGACTGGCCCTGAGCTAACATTCGTGCCCATCTTCCTCCACTTTATGTGGGACACTGCCACAGCATGGCCTGACAAGTGGTGCCTCGGTGTGCGCCGGATCCAAACCCGGGCCGCCAGTGGCGGAGCACGCGCACTTAACCGCTACGCCACGGGCTGGCCCCTATCCAAACCTTTTCTGTCTTGCTATGTACACTGCCTTTTTCTGGCCTTTGGGCTAGAGAGAGGGGGCTTTTTAGGGGACTTTTTAGATCTGCTCCTCTTGGAGTTTCCAGGCGGCTGGACTCTCCTCCCACTGCTGTGTGAGCTTTGGGTCCCGAGTGCCTACCTCGTCTGCGGCTTCTCTCCACCTTTAGAGTCTCTCTCTCATATATACAGTGTCCAGGGGGCTTCATTGTGTTTAGTGGGATGAATAGGGAAAAGTACATCTGCTCCATCTTGCCTGAAGTGAAAATCTAGGTGTATTTATTTTTAAGCAGGCCATTTTACTTAACTCTTTTATAATAACAGGAAGACGATCCTAAACAAGAAGAAAGATGGTTAATAAGCAGTGAATGCTTTTTCTGTACCCAACAGCCTAAGACATAGGTATTTTACATTTTACAGGTGAGGAACATCTGTACCATGGTCCCACAGGTAGTAAGCGGCAGAGCTGGGATTCAAGCCCAGGTTGAGAGCACCCAGAGCCGTGATTCTTAATTCCCATCTCTCATTTGATCCATTTGTCTCTTTCTAGTCACTCATGTCTGGTGAAACCTGTGTCTTTTCAGGTCTGTCCTCCAGCAGCTCTTTCATGGAGAGGCAGTGAAGGTGGAGGCTAGAGAGACCACACTGGAGCCACACTGCCTGATTTAAATGCTACCTATGATTAGCCAGGTGATTTTAAACAAGTTTCTCAACCTCGTCCCCTTCATATTCCTCACTTATAAAGTGGGAATAATAAAGGACTTGCCTCACAGAGTTGTTATAAGAATTAAATAAATTGATATTTGTAAAGCACCTAGAACAATGCCTGGCACAGTAGGTATTAATTAAGTCCTTGCTTTTATTCTTTCCATGCCATTACACAACTGGTCCCTTTTCTGGAAACGTCTTTCCCAATTGCCAACCTTATTCAAGAAATTTTTCTACATTTACCTTAGAAATGTAGCTTAGAGTGGCTTAGAGTGCCCCTGGCCCACTGCTGCTTCACCAGGGATATGTGTATCCAATTTCAGAAACAAGAATGTGTAATGTGCTGTGCAGGAAGCCTGGAACCTCACAGGTGCTTAGTAAATGATTGCAATTTTGAGCTATTAAGGAAGAGGACTCCCTTTAACTTTCATAAGAGTCCTATAAGGCAAATCTATATTTGTTATTCTCATTTCATAAGTGAAGAATGAGAGGGAGCAACTTGCCTAAGGTCATATGGCTAATAATAGGTAGGTTTTTTAATCAGGCAGTCTGGCACCAGTGTGTGTCCCCCTCATCTCTGCCTTACACTGTCTCTCTATGAAACAGCACATATAGTAGACAGTAGACCTGAAGGTAGACATTGTCATAGGGTGGGGATTGTCCATCAGTGAATGACTGGGAAGAGTGAGGAAGTTATCACAATAGTTCAAGTGAGAGATGCTGGTGGATTCAGATATGTTTTGAAGGAAGAAGCCACAAGATGTGCTAAGGATTGGATGTGCCACGTGAAGCAAAGAGAGGTGGTAAGAATGACTTATGGTTTGGCCTGAGCAACTGGGGAATGTAGATATTTATCAAGAGGTGAATCCCAGGAAGAGGGCTAGGTTTGTGGAATGTGAATCAAGAGTTTTATTTGGGGTACATTACACTTAAATGCCTCAAATGGAACTGCCAAGGAGGCAGTTGCAGGTACAAATCAAGTTTAAGGAAGAAATAGGGCTAGACCAGGGAAATAAACATGGGAATCACACCAGCCTATTGATGGTAGTAAAGCCATGGGAATGGATGACTGCATCTAGTGGGGTCAACAGAGAGAAGAGGTCCAAGGGCTGAGCCCAGGGACTCCTTATACAGGCTGAAATTAAATAGGGCATAACAGTGTGTGAAACAGCTGCCTGATTGATTCTATTTTCTCAGTGAAATCAGAAGCAAGGCCATCGGCTGAGAATGAGGACAGAGGATCAGGGGTGAAATGGTTGCCTTGGACGCTGTGAGGCTGAGTTGACCAGAGACATTGAGTAGAATTGCCTAGCAATGTGGAAAGCCTGCTTGAGGTTTGTTGTCAGGAACTAAGTTCAACTAGCCAGGAAGTTATGTGTGTCTCCACTAGGAGCTGCCATGTGGTGCAGATGTGGAGCAGACAGAAGGTGGGTTTAGGAGAGTTGAGGTTTGGTTGGGTGAGTGTGAGAGAGAGAGAGAGATGGCGAGAGGTTTGAGGCTTCCTTGAATCAATCTCCTTTCTGCTCCTCCAGACCTTGGTCCTGTTTTCAATGCTGGTTGAATTTTCACTGGTGCCTTCCCTGTCTCTTTGCTCTTTGTCCATCTTCCTGCCCTGCTCACCACACACATTCATCACTCTGGGCCTCAGCCTTCCTCCTCCTCCTCCCCTCCTGCCTCCTCCTTTGGTTTCTTAGTCTGTCCACAAACCAGCTCAGCCAGAACTGCTACCAGCACTTCAAAAGGCACAATAATAACGACTTTCTCCATTTGACAAAGACTCCTACCTGTACGCCAATTCTGAGTTGATTTTCTTAGAATGCAGGCTTATTGAAGTCAGAGAAAGTTCTGTTCAGCAACTAGTCTGCCCACCAACAAATGTGCTCTGAGGCTTACTATTTGTCAGGTCCATTGTGAAATGTGAAGGTAGTCTCTGATCCGTTCTTTCTGCTGTCTTCTGTAGGGAGCCTGTTGTCCAGCAGAGGAGAGAGACTGACCCAGGTGAAAAGGACTTCAGTGGACTTTGGGATGCACCCCTCATTCCCCTTCAGATTGATGGACTTATTCTCCCAGCTTCTGCGAGTGCTGTTGGCAGGTGGCCCCCTATTGTCAGCTCTCTCAGAAATTGTTTTGGCTGAAGATAGCCACCTAGCCAAAGGTCAAGCCCCTTCTTGGGGCAGCATGCATCCAATGACTGGTTAACACCAGGTTGCAAAGGCCCGGCTTCCTCAACCCAACTTGAGACATCCCAGAAGGGTCATTCTAGCTTCAGAGCTCCCTGTAGAGTGAGCTGAGGCTTGCATTGAGACCACATCACAGTGACTTCTCCATCTCCCCAGTTCTTGCTTCTTCCTCCTCTTCCACAGATGTTCACCCCAACAGTACCCCTCAATAAACTCCCTGAACTCTAATCTCCATCACAGAGTCTGCTTCCTGGGGAGCCCAGCTTGCAACAGTTGGCGCCAAGAGTGGTTCAAGAAAGTAGATGCTAAGATGGGATTTTATTGCCTTTAGAAATTTGTTTTCTTGGCATAGCACTAAAACCACACCAGTACTCTAAAATAATCCCTTCACTGGATTCTTCATTTCCTATAAAATCATAATTGCATGTGTCAACTCCTGGGACTCAAGCCCAAATCCTTCATCTAACGTAAGTTGTAACCACATTTCTCCTCTACTGCCCCAATCTCCAGATCAAGATCTTGTTTCTTGGGTAAGGATGAGGACACTTGGGGTTGTGCCTACTTCTGTCACACTAGGAATTTGTATTCTGGGCTGGAGACAGAGGTCAGAATTTGGGGCTGCCAGAGTGACTGGAAATTTCAGGGGAAGAAATGCCAAAAAAGAGAGAGCTAACAGCACAGCACTAAAATCTGAGTGAAAACTCCCCTCCCAGTCTTGGCCTACTCCTCAACTGTGACATAATTTCTCAAAACTGAAGGAAAACCACATAGTATATGATTTTGTTCATATGAAAGATCAGAATAGGGAAATCTATAGAGATAAAAGTATATTGTGGCTGCTTGGGGTTGGGATGAGGATGGGGGAATGGGAGGAGGATAGAGGAGTGATAGCTAAAATGTTTGAGTGATGTCAGCATCATGACAAAGTGACTTGTTCCCTTGGTCTCTCCCTTCTAAGTTACAACTAAACAGACATGCATTAACTAACAAAGGATTCCCTATAAAGCACAATAGGATACCTGAGAGATCCACGCAGCCATACATCTGAAGGTGCATAGACTGGATCTCAGGGAAGTGGTGGAATGAGGTGAGTGGGTCCCTCCCCATCCCTGGCAGCAGCGATCCAGGTCTTGGTTCCTTACACAGTGACCAGCACAACTGTAAGAGGAGGCAAGGGCAGCCCGGCATGCATGCAAACAGTTTCTGAGTGGTAGCGCGGCCCACAGGAGCACCCACTGTGCCATAGTGGTCCTGCCCATGGGAATGCTCCCCACTGAGTGGCTGTGGCTCAGTCCTCATAAGGGAGCCCAGCCCACCAAATGCGGTAGCTCAGCCAAACCACCCTTGAGTGCTGAGCTGGCCCATGTGCAAAAGAAAGTGCCCCTCCCCTCCCACCTTGTGCAGCAGCTCAGCTGGTCCCCTGCCAAGCACAGGTCTCCTACCTGTAGGAGAGCAACCTGCCAGCAGAGCACAGAGGCCCTGCCTGTGTGTGCATGCATGACCCGCCAAGCGGCCGTGGCCAGTGCACAGATGCAGAACAGCCCTACCAGCACAACCTTCAGTAGATGGGGTGGGATCAGAAAACACAGCTCCTGCCCCCCCCCAGTGGTGGCAGGTGGAATCTGCAACCTGATACTATCACAAATGTGCCAGCAAAGGATCAATTCATCAAACACCATGAAGAACTATGGTAACATTTCAGAGCAGAAGGAAAATGACAAGTCTCCAGAAATCAATCCTGAAGTCACAGAAACTTACAATCTAAATGACAGATAATTCAGAATAGTCATCATAAAGAAACTCAATGAATTAACAAGGAAACTCAGAAAGACAGTTCAGTGAGCTCAGGAGTAAAATTAATGAGCAGAAGGAATACTTCACCAAAGAGACTGAAGCTCTAAAAAAAACCAAACAGAAATTCTAGATATAAAGAACACAATTAATGAGATAAAAAATAATCTAGAAACCATAAAAAATAGAGCTGACATTATGGAAGACAGAATTACTGGCTTAGAGGATAGAAATATAGAAATACTTCAAGTGGAGGAGGAGACAGAACTAAGGTTTTTTTAAAAATTAAGAAATTCTTTGAGAAATATCCAACTCAGTTAGGAAAAGCAACATAAAAATTATAGGTATTCCAGAGGGAAAAAGGAGCAGAGAGCTTGTTCATAGAAACAATAGCTTAGAACTTCCCAAACCTGGGGCAGGAACTGGACTTACAAGTACATGAAGCCAATAGAACTCCTAATTACATCAATGCAAAAGGACTTTCTCCAAGGCATATAATATTAAAACTGGCAAAAGTCAATGACAAAGAAACAATATTAAGGGCAGCAAGGCAGAAGAAAATAACCTACAAAGGAGCCCCTATCAGGCTTTCAGCAGATTTCTTGGCAGAAACGTTACAAGCTAGGAGAGAATGGAATGATATATTCAAAATTCTGAAAGACAAAAACTTTCAGCCAAGAATACTCTATCCATGAAACTATCCTTCAGAGGTGGAGAAATAAAAGCTTTCTCAGATAAACAAAAGCTGAGGGAGTTCATCACCACTAGGCCTGCCTTACAAGAAACGTTGAAAGGTACCCTCCTATTTGAAACTAAAAATTAAAGGTTTACAAAACCTTGATTAAGGATATAAATAGTCAGAATCAAAAAATTGCAGCTCTATATCAGAATAGTTTAATAAACACTTAATTATAACATAAAAGATAAAAGGAAGGAAAGCATCAAAAATAACTATAAACACTTCAATTTAGTCACAAACTCACAGCACAAAAAAGAACAATTTGTGACAACAATAACTCAGAAGGAGAAGTGGAAAGGGATAGAATCTGCTTAGGCTAATGGAGATAAGAGGCTATCAGAAAATGGACTATCTAATCTATGAGATCTTTTATACAAACCTCATGGTAGCCACTGACCAAAAAATCAGAGCAGAGCCACAAATCATAAATAAAGAGAAAACTGAGAAAACCACCAAACTGAAATGGCAGTCAGAAATACAAGAGAAAACAAACAATGAAAATATAGAACAACTGGAAAACAGGAGATAAAATGGCAGTATTAAACCCTCATATATCAGTAATCTCTCTAAATGTAAATGGATTGACTTCTCCCATCAAAAGACACAGAGTGGCTGGGTGGATTAAAAAACAAGACTCAACAATATGTTGACTCTGGGAAACACATCTCAGCTCTAGAGACAAACATAGTCTCAGAGTGAAGGGATGGAAGACAATACTCCAAGCAAATGCCAAGCAAAAGAAAGCAGGTGTTGCCATACTTACATCAGATAAAGCAGACTTCAAGATAAAAAAGACAATGAGAGACAAAGAGGGGCAGTGTATAATGATAAAAGGGACATTCCACCAAGAGGACATAACACTTATGAATATATATGCACCTAACACAGGAGCACCAAAGTATATAAAGCAACTATTAACAGACCTAAAGGGAGAAATTGACAGCCACATAATAATAGTAGGGGACCTCAACACCCCACTTACATCAATGGGTAGATCATCCAGACAGAAAGTCAACAAGAAAACAGTGGCCTTAAATGAAATACTAGACCAGATGGACTTAATAGATATATACGGAACATTCCATCCCAAAACAGCAGAATACACATTTTTCTCAAGTGCACAAGGAACATTCTCAAAGATAAGACCATATGTCAGGAAACTAGGCAAGCCTCAATAAATTTAAGAAGATTGAAATCATATCAAGCATCTTCTCCAATGCTATGAAACTAGAAATCAACTACAAGAAAAAGGCTGGGAAAGTCACAAATATGTGGAGACTAAATTACATGCTACTGAACAACCATTGGATCAACGAAGAAATCAGAGGAGAAATAAAAAAATACCTGGAGACAAATGAAAATGAAAACACAACATACCAACTCTTATGGGATGCAGCAAAAGCAGTACTAAGAGGGAAATTTATCTCAATACAGGCCTCCCTCAACAAATAAGAAAAACCTCAAATAAGTAATCTTAAACTATACCTAATAGAATTAGAAAAAGAAGAACAAACAAAACCCAAAGTCAGCGGAAGGAGGGAAATAGCAAAAATTAGAGCAGAAATAAATGAAATAGAGACTAAAAAAAAATAGAAAGGATCAATGAAACTAAGAGCATGTTCTTTTAGAAGATAAACAAAATTTACAAACCCTTACCCAGACTCACTAAGAAAAAAATAGAGAAGGCTAAAATAAACAAAATTAAAAGTGAAAGAGGAGAAACTACAATGGATACCACAGAAATACAAACAATTATAAGAGGATACTATGAAAAACTATATGCCAGCAAATTGGATAAACTAGAAGAAATGGATAAATTCTTAGACTCATACAACCTCCAAAAACTGAATCAAGAAAAAACAGAATCTGAATAGACCAATCACAAGTAAAGAGATTGAAGCAGTAATCAAAAACCTCCAAAAAACAAAAGTCCAGGACCAGATGGCTTCTCTGGAGAATTCTACCAAACATTCAAAGAAGATTTAATACCTATCTTACTCAAATCAATCTGAAAAATTGAAGAAAATGGAACACTTTGTAACTTATTCTATGAGGCCAACATTACCCAGATACCAAAACCAGAAGGACAACACAAAGAAGGAAAATTACAGGCCAATATCACTGATGAACATTGATGCAAAAATCCTCAACAAAATATTGGCAAATTGAATACAGCAATACATTAAAAGGATCATACACCATGATCAAGTGGAATTTATACCAGGAACATAGGGATGGTTCAACATCTCCAAATCAATCAATGTGTTACACTGCGTTAACAAAATGAGGAATAAAAATCACATGATCATCTCAATAGATGCAGAGAAAGCATTTGACAAGATCCAGCATCTATTTATGATAAAAATGCTCAATAAAATGGGTACAGAAGGAAAGTACCTCAACATAATAAAGGCCATATATGACAAACTCACAGGCAACATCATACTTAATGGTGAAAAACCAAAAGCCATCCCTATGAGAACAAGAGCAAGACAAGGGTGCCCACTCTTGCCACTCCTATTCAACACAGTACTGGTGGTGTTGGCCAGACCAATTAGGCAAGAAAAAGAAATACACACCATACACAAAAATTAACTCAAAATGAATTAAAGACTTGAATGTAAGACCTGAAACAATAAAACTCCTAGAAGAAAACATAGGCAGTACACTGTGACATCAGTATTAGCAGCATCTTTTCAAATACACGTCTACTCAGGCAAGGGAAACAAAAGAAAAAATAAACAAATGGGACTACATCAGACTAAAAAGATTCTGCAAGGCAAAAGAAACCATGAACAAAATGAAAAGACAACCCCCACTGGGAGAAAATATTTGGAAATCATATATCGGACAAGGAGTTAACTTACCAAATATATAAAGAACACATACAACTCAACAACAAAAAAACAAACAACCCAATCAAAAAATGGGCAGAAGATATGAACAGACATTTTTCCAAAGAAGATATACAGATGGCCAACAGGCACATAAAAAGATGTTCAACATCACTAATTATCATATCACCTTACACCTGTCAGAATGGCTATAATTAATAAGACAAAAAATAACAAATGTTGTGGAGGATGTGGAGAAAATGGAACCCTCATACACTGCTGGTGGGAATGGAAACTGATGCAGCCACTATGGAAAATTTTTTGGAGATTTCTCAAAAAATTAAAAATAGAAATACCATTCAATCCAGCTATCATGCTACTGGGTATTTATCCGGAGAACAAGAAATCAACAATACAGAGAGATCTATGCACCCCTATGTTCACTGCAGCATTATTCACCATAGCCAAGATGTGGAAACAACCCAAGTGCCCATCAGCTGATGAATGGATAAAGAAGATGTTGTATATACATACAATGGAATACTACTCAGCCACAAAAAAAGACAAAATGGTCCCATTTGCAACAACATGGATGGACCTTGAGGGTATTATGTTAAGCGAAATAAGCCAGACAGAGAAATACAAATACCACATGATTTCCCTTATATGTGGAAGATAAACAAATACATGGACAAAGAGAATAGATTAGTGGTTACCAGAGGGGAAGGGGGTGGGAGGGGTGGGCAAAAGGGGTAAAGGGGCACATATGTATGGTGACAGATAAAAACTAGACTATTGATGGTGAACATGATGCAGTCTACGCAGAAACTGATATGTAATAATGTACACCTGAAATTACACAATGTTATAAACCAATATAACCTCGATAAAATAATTTAAATAAATAAATAAAAGGACCTCAGAGGGCTTTCTCACCCTCTTTCCGCCATGTGAGGATACACCAAGAAATCAGCAGTCTGCAACCTGGAAGACGGATTTCACCAGAACCTGACCATGCTGGCATCCTGATCTTGGACTTCCAGCCTCCAGAACTATGAGAAATTAATGTCTGTTGTTTATAAGCTAAAACAAACAAATAAATAAAAAGTACAGGGTTTCTTTTTCAGGTGATAAAAATGTTCTGAAACTGACAATGGTGATGTTTTCACATATCTGTGAATATGCAAAAAGCCACTGAATTGTGCACTTGAAAAGAGTGCGCTGTATGTCAATTATATTTCAATGAAGCTGTTTAGCAGGGGTCGACCTAGGGGCAGCTGGAAGCAAGGACTCCCATGTCACCAGGACTCTCCCATCTGTGGGTGTGCTCTTGCTGCTGACAGGATGACAGGCTCAGGGGCCCTGGCAGCCATGCCCCTGCCACCAGGAAAACCCAGTTTATGGTAAGTGGGACTGAAGCCTAAACGCAGGATTTGGTCAAACACCTCTCCTGTGAACTTTCGCCCCCACCCACCTCAGTGGTAGATGAGATGTGGCTGACAGTAGATAAGGAGAGATCGGAAACTATCTTAGTTTGGGTTTCCCGGAAGCAGAGCCTGAGACAAGGACTTTGGTGCAAGTAGTTTCTTTAGAAGGTGGTGCCAGGCAGCAGGTGTGAGGAAGTAAGGAAATGAGACAGGGACAGGAAGGAAACCCACCTAGGACATTACAGAGGAGCTTCTGCTGGGAGCACCTGGGGCCTAATCTGCTGGAGACCCTCTGAGACAGGCCAGGGCTTGGGTGAGGCAAGGGAGGCACCCAGAGGGCCAAATTTAAGGCAGCACTCATACTCAGGTGCCAACCCTGCTCTTGTGAAACCCCAGTGGTGAGTCCTGCATGAAATTTTGCACCCTGGCCACCTCTCTGGCCTTATCCTAGTCGCTGCCCTGCTCTGAGAGACTGTGTAGAACTCACCTCACAATTTTCCCTCCAAGCAATGAAGAAGCTGGGATGTCTTGTCACTGACCCCCGTCCCCCGTTGATTGAACATTGCCCCTGGGTTGCTAAATCCTGACACTTCCACCCCTCAGGCAGAGAGTCAGATGAGGAAGCTGCTGGCCTTCCGGGAACTGCCCACCATCAATGAGGTGAACTCAGAAATCGGCTGAGGGCACACGCCTGGGCATCAGCAGCATCGGCAGTGGAGAGTGAGGCTTGTTGAGAAACAGAGGCTGGGGAGGGCTGTAGTATTTCCCTTCTCCCCCTCCCCCAGCCCCTTCTGCCTCTTTGAAATTTTAAGCCCATTGAGGAAAGCTGCACAAGAATCACCCTGAGAACTCGGCTTATGTCTCATGGATATGGGAGCTGGACTTTGACTATTCTGCAAGCACCCCACTCAGGAAGATACCTGAAGGGGAGTCTGTGGGCGATGCTCTGTCAGAAGCCCAAGAGTGGGGGGAGTGTAAGCAGCCAGGCTTAGAAGGTGTCACCCAGGAGTTTCTGAAAAACCCACAAAAGTGCTCCACGCAAGGGAAAGAGGCAGCACAACCACAGCAGAGGGCCTCGGTGCTAGACCATCACCAGAGCAGGCCCGGCAGGCCCTCTCTGCTCTCTGCCTTGCCTCCCTCTCCCAACCCAACCCTGGAGGAGGGAGAGGCAGCAGAGTGAGTGGGGAGAAGAAACAGAAGGACAAGGAGAAGCAGGGAGGAAGCCAGCCTCTCCCCACTACCCCGGTGCGATTTTCTCAGCCCAAGGAAGGCCCAGCTGGAGGACAGGGGAGCACTCAAGTGGGTAAGAGATCATCATTCAGATATTTGATTGGACTGGACTTTTTTAACACCAAAAAAATAAGAGAGTATTAACACTCACGCATGACTCAGAAAGCTAGGAAGTCTGCCTGAGTGTCAGACGTGTAGGGGAGAGTGAGTCAACAGAGTCAACAGCACAGGTCTGCAGGGGCAGTGGGAGAGAAAAAAAGAAGTCATTTTCTGCTATAGTCCTCTTGGGTTCATTCATTCATTAAACTTACATCCCCCATTCTAGCTCAGCCCAAATATGCCAAAACGGCACTATTTTAAAATTCTGTTTGTATTTCTAAAATTTGTTCAAAACTTGAAAAAGAGGATAGGTGTGATTAATTGGCACCCTCAGATCCCCAGCAGCCAGTGGGGGCCTGTCCCCTCTGTGCTGACACTATTTCCAAAGTAGAGGGAATTGTTGGGAACTGAGCAGCCACCCCAGTTGTACCTGTTGCAGCCTCTCCCCCTCAGAGAGGCCCCAGTGGTTGAGATATAATCATGGCAGCTAAGACAGGAAGCACTAAGAACTAACAATAGTAAGGCCAGAATTGACATTTGGCCAGGGTGCCAAGGTACTGCTGTTCTGGCTGTCTGTGGCCAGCATAGTTATTAAATAGCTTGAGCATCATCTCTTGAGAAAAGCTGGACCCTGCACACTTGTTGCTGGCTCGATGATGGGTGGTGAGGGATTCTACTTCTAACCCAAAGCAAAGGAAGGGACAGCTTAGTTCAGGGCTTGTAAATTTAGTGTGCACACAGATCACCCAGGCGCTTGATAAAATGCAGAGTCGGCTTCACCAGGTCTGGAGTAGGGCCAGGATTATGCATTTCAAACAAGCTTCTAGGTGATGTCCGTGCTTTGGTCCATGGACCACATTTGTAGTAGCAAAGATCCAGAAGAGAGCTTCTCAATCTTAGCTGCACATTAGAATCACATGAGAAAGTTGCAAAAATATCAGAGATTCAAATTTTATTGGTCTAGAGTGCCTGACACTGATATTTTTAAAACTCCCCCATAATTCTATAAACTGCTAAGATTGAGAAATACTGATTTAGAATGTGTAAGAATTGTAACTGTTGTTTATTTGTGGAAGATAAATGTGGTTGAGGAGTTAATACCTGCAACCATCTGTGTGAAGTTGAAAAAGTCTAATACCACCCCACCTGCACCCCCAAACCTCAAGCCAATGTGCTAGATGGCTGCTGATAAAAGCGCCCTCCCACCCTAACCACCATCCAGCGCAGACAGTGCTACATCAGAAAGGCTAGGACTGGCCCCATTGAATGGATATGGTTGCTTTGAATTGTCTGTGCAAAAGTTGGGAGGAAGGCTATGTGTGAGTGTGTATGTGCGAGAGACGTCTACTCATCTGTGATGGAAATTCTGTATGAACACATTGACTGAAATGTCCCTTGGTACTCTGACAAATCTTTCCTCCCTCAAGTCTCACAGCTGAAATGTAGTTTTTTCATTTGACGCAAGGCAATGATGGCAATACTTGGAGACCAGTCACTCTGTAAAGTTCTTAAGTGTTTTCTGTGTTAGTTTCCTAGGGCTGCCCTAACAAATTACCAAAAACTAGGTGGCTTAAAACAACAGAAATAGTTTGGAGGCCAAAGACCAAAATCAAGGTGTTGGCGGGGCCCTGTTCTCTGAAGGCTTTGGGGGAGAGTCTGTTCTATGACTGTCTCTTGGCTTCTGGTAGTTGCCAGCAACCCTTGGCCTTCCTTGGCTTGTAGATGCATCACTCCCATCTCTGCCTCCAACAACTTGTGGCATTCTCCCTGTGTGTCTGTGTCTCTGTACCTCTTCTCCTCTTCTTATAAGGACACCAGTCATATTGGATTAAAGCTTCACCTTACTCAAGTATTACCTCATCTTAACTAATAACATCCACAACAATCCTATTTCTAAATAAGGTCACATTCTGAGATTCCAGAAGAATGTGAATTTTGGAGGTATACTATCCAACCCAGTACAATTTTCTTACCTAAAGATGAGAGGATTCCTAAGGCCATCACAGGTACATGTTAGAAATACCTCACCCAAATCATTTGCCAAATGACCGTTAAACTGGAGTCCTCTATCTCACACCTGAGCCCAGCCTATTGTCAGCACAGTGTAATGGAAAGAATGCAGAACACGGAGCCTGGTAGACCTGAGGTCTAATCTATACTTAGCTGTGTGACTTTGGTTAAGTTGCTTATACTCTCCTGAGTTACATGATCTGTAAAATGGGGCAATAGGGGAGATAACCAAACGTCTGTTGGGCACTTTCTTTTGTGTGATATACCATATAAGAAGATTTATAGTTGTTATTTGATTAACAGAAATACCATCCTCATGAAGTTGTGAGAATAAATTAGTTAACACAGTGCCTGTACCTGATACACGGTAGGTGATGAACAAATATTAGTTCTTTTTATGTAACTCCTCACCCCAGGTGCCAGCAATATCTGATACTCCTGCCCACGTCATTTCCCAGTCTCCCTAGGCAGAGTCACCCAGATTACCTGCCCGTGCATTTCTGATGGGCAGCATGGAGCGGGAGACTTGGGAGTCAGCTCTACCAGGAACTCCCATTGTGACTTGGGCAAGTCATGTAAACTCTTTCATCTGGTGGTCACTCTGCTGCCTACTCAAGAATAAGCAGCATCTGAGAGCAACATGCCAGCGTGGGAAGTGAAGACCCAGAGCCTGGAAGGTGAGAAGGCTCTCTGATGCTGGTTCATACGGCTGTGGAGCATCCCTGTCCTGAGTTCAACACCAAAGTGGTCCTCAGCTCACCTGCTCCACTCCACCATTGCTCTTCTTTCTGTGCCTGCCCCAATCTTTACTGGGCTGTGTTCAAAGCTCCCCTATGGAGCTGCCAGGGGGTTAATCAGCTTCTGGTCTTTAAAGAAAATGTGAAACTGATAGAAGAGCCCCTCTCTGGGTTTGGACAGTATGTGTATTTCCTTGCTCTCTTGCAGGATTTCCTGTTTCTGCAGAAATTCTTCCCCCACCTCATCAGCTCTGGAAGTTGCTGGGCACTCGTGCACATTTGTCAGCCACAGCAGAGCATTCTTACTTTGCTCTCTTCTCTTTTTTCTCCGGGGACCTCTCCATTGAGTGCTAGTGTGTCCACCTGGCAGAGCTGACACTTCTGATGGGCTCAGCTGCCCAATCAGCTGGGTGTGGCCATCTCTCCAGGTGTCAAGCAGTGGAGATACAGGGGGTTCCATTCCCAGTTTATTGGACAAGCCTTGGAACATCCCATCTCCACAATAATAACAATCCATTATATTGTTAAGGAGCACCAAATTTTCCCAAGCACATTCACACGTACTACCTCATTAAGACACAACATCCTCATGAAGGCTTAATGCCCATTTTATGGATGAAGATCCTAGCCCCTTGTCAAAATGTGATCTGCAGACCAGCAGCTTTGGCATTGCCTGGGAGCTGGTTAGACATGCAGGATCTTGGGTCCAGACCTGCTAAATCATGATTTGCAGGCTAAGAAGATTCCCAGGTAATTTGTGTGCGTGTTAAAGTGTGGAAGTACTGGACTAAAACTTTTTTTTTAGTGGTTGAATATAAACATTTATTTTTGTCGAAGTATGCAACGAATAAAAGCTACAGAAAACATATTTTCCCATCACAATCTGTTGCTTTACCAAATAATATTTTTTTTAATGTTTATTTATTTATTTATTTATTTATTTTGTGAGGAAGATCAGCCCTGAGCTAACATCCGTGCTAATCCTCCTCTTTTTGCTGAGGAAGACTGGCTCTGAGCTAACATCTATTGCCAATCCTTCTCCTTTTTTTTCCTCAAAGCCCCAGTAGATAGTTATATGTCATAGTTGCACATCCTTCTAGTTGCTGTACGTGGGACGTGGCCTCAGCATGTCCAGAGAAGCGGTGCGTCGGTGTGCGCCCGGGATCCTAACCGGGGCCACCAGTAGCAGAGCGCGCGCACTTAACTGCTAAGCCACGGGGCCGGCCCCCAAATAATATTTTTTTTTTGAGGAAGATTAGCCCTGAGCTAACATCTGTTGCCAATCCTCCTCTTTTTGCTGAGGAAGATTGGCCCTGGCTAACATCCGTGCCCATCTTCCTCTACTTTATATGGGACTACTACCACACCATGGCTTTGATAAGTGGTGCATCAGTCTGCACCCAGGATCCGAACCTGCAAACCCCGGGCCACTGAAACGGAGCGCACAAACTTAACTACTACACTACCGGGCCAGCCCCCCAAATAATGTTTTGAAAACACATTCTTTCAGTCATTATAAAGTTCTTAAAATACAAAAGAAATTAAATCTGTAAGAAAGTCTAGTACACAAGATGCTGTTGTCAGGACTTTTATGTTGGTGGTTATGCTTTAGTACATCGCACGCCATCCACCTCCATTTATGGCACCTTGCCCATAGTAACCACCATTGCCTCCACCACCAAGGTACACTGACTTTCCCAGAGTTCCAGGGCAACTGGGATGAGAACCCAGGCTCTGAGAATCCCAGAGAAATGCTTTTCTTACAACAATGCTTCACTCTCTGCTCGAAGGCACAACCATCCTTCAAGGTCTGCTCTGGGACCACCTCCACATTCTCACCCGGGAGGGCCAAGCAGAATCAGGTGCCCCTGCTCTTGCTTGTGAAGTCTTTGATGTTCCCTCTGTCACAGTAGTGAATGCATCTGGCCTTGTAACAAGGTGGAGAAAACCAAATCAACAAGGGGGAGAAAATCGAATCATTAAGCATCTTGGGGCGGCCGTTGGGTTTGTCTGGAGGAGCTATGTCACTTGGGTGGCCATACCTGAGTGATGGAGGAGCAAAGCAAATGAACTGCTGTGCAAAAGGAGGAATTTGTCTTGATCCTGAGCATGAGGAAGACCAAGATGGGGAGAGAAACTAGGAGGAGAAAAGAGGAGGAGAGTGTACCAGAACCTCATGGGACATGTGCAGTCAAGTTTCTAAATTCTTGGTAGAAGTGGATTGCTTTTTGTTTTTGTTTAGTTTTTGGTGAATAGGCTGTGTTTTGCACAAAGTGAAGGCTTAGGGTAATACTCTGAAGGTATGCCAGAGGGGTGAGAGGCCTCAGTGGGCCCTGGGACTGCATGGTGACCGGTATGGGCCAGGCTGTCTCCAGTTCTTTCTGGAATCCCCAGGACTTAGCCCACTACTCCTAAAATGTTTCTTGTACGAATGAATGAGAGCTGAAGGCAAAAAATGTTATCTAGTCCAATTCTTTCTCTCTTTTGTTCCTATTTTTTTGTTGTTGATTTTTAAATTTTTTATCATAAAATACATTAAATATTCCAACATGAAAATATAAGTGTACAGTTTAAAAAATAACAATAAAATGAACACCAGGATACTCACCATCCAAGTTAAGAAACAGAACAGCAAAGTACCTTCTAAATCTCCCGTGTCCCCCCCTCCCCATTGTAGCCCCTTCTTACCTTCCACTCAGGGATGAGCTGGCCAGACTGTCATAAGAAGGCTTCCTGTTATTTCCTTTGCAATTTTACCGTATATGTAAACAGCTTTGCCTATTTTGAACTTTATATAAATGGAGTGATACTGTATGTATTATGTTGCATCTTGCTTTGTTAGCCCAATATTCTGTTTGTGAGATTCATCCACGTTGACAAATGTAGTTGTAATGTATTCATTTTCACCCTGGTATATTCCACTGTATATTTATATCCCAACTTGTTTAGCCATTAAATTGTTAATGGATGCTTGGGTTGTTTGGGGAACTTTGCTATTATGAACAGAGCTTCAGAGACCAGTCCTGCACATATGTCCTGGTATACTAGGCAATTTTCCATCCACAGAAATGATGTGTCACAGAGGATGCCCACATTCCACTTTACTAAATAAACCAAACTCTTTTCCAGAGGGATTAAACTAACTTAGACTTCCACTAGTCCTATAGAGGAGTTCCCATAGCTACAAAATCCTTGTCAACACTTGGTATTATCAGACTTCAATTTTTTATGATCTAGTGAGTGTAAAATAGCACCTCATTATGTTTTTAACTTTAATTTCCCTGACTTCTAATGAGATTAAGCACATTTTCCAATGTTTATTGGCCATTTGGATTTTCTTTTTTGTGAAGAGCCTATTCATGTCTTTTATCTGTTTTTAAATAATGTTGTATCTATTTCTTATAGATTTTGGAATGTCTTTATATATAATTTTGAATAAAAGTGCTTGGGTTATATGTGTTGAAAATGTCTTCACTTGATTTTTGGATTTTTTCTTTTTCTCTTTCTTTATGTGTCCTTCAATAGAGGTTTTTCATTTTAGTGTATTTGGATTTACCAATGCTTTCCTTAAAGATTAGTGCTTTTTGTGTCTTAAGACATCAGCTATAGACTGAATTGTGTCCTCCCAAAATTCATATGTTGAAGGTCTAATTCCCAATGTGGCTATATTTGGAGATAGGGCCTATAAGGAGGTAATAAAGGTTAAGTGAGGTCATAAGAGTGGGGCCCTAATCTGGTAGGATTAGTGTCCTTATAAGAAGAGACACCAGAGAGCTCTCTCTCTGTCCCCCTGGAAAGGCTATGTGAGGACATAGGGAGAAGGCAACTGTCTGAAAACCAAGAAGAGGGCTCTCACTGGAAACTGAATCAGCCAGCACGTTGATCTTGGATTTCTAGCCTCCAGAAGTAGGAGAAATACATCTCTGTTGTTTAAACCACCTACTGTATGGCATTCTGTTATGGCCGCCCAAAGAGACTATTATAACATCCTTCCCTACAAGAAGGTTACAAAAATGTTCTTCTATATTAACTTTTTAAGGTTTTATAGTTTTTCCTCTCATGCTTACATCTTTAATCCACCCGGAAATAAATTTTTTGTAAGGCATGAGGTAGGTGGTTAAATATTTTTTCATGTGGATAATCAATTGACTTAACATTTGGTGAAAAATTTCTCCTTTTCTCACCGAGCTGCAATGCCAACTTGGTCATGAAACAGAATCCAACTATGAGTGGGTTTGTTTCTGGGTTCTATCTTTGTTTCCTTTGATCTATCTATTATTCAGTGTAAAATATATGGTCTTCATTACCAAAGCTTAATAATAATTACTGATGACTGATATGGTGAGACCCATATCTTCTTTAGCAGTATCTTGGCTGTTTATAGGCCAATAATACAATAATATAATACAATAATAATAATACAAATTATTCCTGAATAAACTTTAGAACTAGCTTGTCAATCACAGAAAAATATTGTGAGGATTTTTTATAATTATATGGAATCCTTAAATCAGTTTGGAGAGCTGAGATCTTTTGATTTTTAGTCTTCTAAAACATGAACATGACATATCTCTGCACCTATTTAGGAGTTCTTTAATGTCTTTTAATAAAGTTTTATAATTTTCTATATGAAAGCTCTTGTTCATTTTTGTGAGATTTATACCTCAATACTTCATACTTATTGATGCTATAATAAAAGAAATCATTTTTTTAAAAATTATATTTTATATCTGTTGCTGAGATACAGAAATGCAATAGAATTGTGTATTATCAACTTTCATTCAGCAATCTTGTTAAATACTCTTGCTAATTTTTTTTTTTTTTTGTGAGGAAGATCAACCCTGAGCTAACATCCATGCTAATCCTCCTCTTCTTGCTGAGGAAGACCAGCTCTGAGCTAACATCCCTTGCCAATCATTCTCCTTTCTTTTTCCCCCCAAAGCACCAGTAGATAGTTGTATGTCATAGGTGCGCATCCTTCTAGTTGCTGTATGTGGGACGCGGCCTCAGCATGGCCAGAGAAGCGGTGTGTCAGTGCGCGCCCGGGATCCGAACCCGGGCTGCCAGTAGCGGAGCACGCGCACTTAACCGCTAAGCCATGGGGCCGGCCCTCTTGCTAATTTTAATATTTTATCTGTAGATTCTTTTCCGTTTCCTACATTTGTACTTTGTAGATTCATTTGGGATTTTCCCCCACATCCTCTATAAATGATGACATCTTTGTCTCTTCTTTTCTAGTCCTTATGTCATTTATTTTTTGTTCTTGACTTATCAGGCAGGTTAGTACCTCCAGTACCAGGTAGAAGTGGTGATACAATTGGCGTATTTTTTTAATTCCTAATTTCAAAGGGATTACTTTCCACGTTTCCTTGTTGATAATGATATTTGACATAGATTTTGTAGCTACTTCAAGTGAAAGAAGTTCCATCTTTAAGAATATCTTTTCAGGATGAAATATTGATTTTTTCTCTTAAAATTTTTAATGAAGTGCAATATACATGTGGAAAATGCCTATATCATAAATGTATGAATTTCCTCAAGCTGAACCCATCTGTATGACCAGCACCCAGATCAAAAACAGATTCTTACCGGTTCCTTAGAAGCCCCTTTCTATCTTATCAGTTACCCCACAGAGGTAACCAATCTTGACTTCTGATACCATAGACTGGTTTTACCTGTTTTTCGGTTCCTTGTATAAGTGGAATCATATAGTATGCTGTCTTTGTATCTGACTTCTTTTGTGCAACATTATGTTTGTGGGACTCATCCATACTATTTTCTATAATTGTAGATCATTTGTTCTCATTCCTGTAGTGTATTCTATTGTATGAATATACTAGAATCTATTGATCTAGTCTACTATTGACGGGCATTTGGATCATTTCCAGTAGTATACTATGAATAACGATGCTATGAATATTCTAATACATATCTTTTGTGGAATGTATACATTTGTCTTGGATATATACCTTGGAGTAGAACTGATAAACCATAGAATATGTACGTATTCCACTTTAGAAGAAAATGCCAAACCATTTTCCAAAGTGGTTGCAACAGTTTACACTCCCACTAGCACAGCTGGAGAGTTCCCCTTGCTCCCTATGCATGCTGAACTTTATCAATTTTCCTGCGTTTGTCGAGATGACCATGTGGTCATCTGATTTTTTACCATTAATCTGTTAATGTGGTGAATTACACTTATAGGTTTTTCTGATGAAAAGCAGCCTTTCATACCTGGGATAAATACAACTTGGTCAAGATGTACAAATTGTGCACATTGCTTGATTCAGTGCGCTGCTATTTTGCATGGGGTTTTTACCTCTGTCTTCACTGGTGGAGTTGGCCTATATGTTCATTTTGGTAATGATCCTAGCCCCCTGAAAGGATTATGAATGCTAAGATAAACTCTCGACACCCTCCATCTCTAACAATCTTTGACACCAGATTCTCCCTTATTGTTCAGAAAACTGCAGATTCAATTTCCTCCCTGTTAACATGACAAGTGCTTAGCCCAGCACTTCCCAGGCAGAGGAATGAAGCACAGCTCCTACATTAATCCTCCCAGGAATTCTCAGTAATATGTGCATGTCTGCTAAAGCCCCCAGATTAGATGAGATCTCACACAATCACAACGAACGGATGGAAAGCGAGATGGCAGGGGCAGAGGAAGAAAGCCTCTGCATTTGTGAACCTGAGGCCCACTCTACTGTGTTGGCACTGCGTGTCTCTAAAACGTCTCTAGTTTGCTACTGGGAGCTTCTCTTCCATTGCCCTGCCCTCACCGTCCCTCTGGTGCTGGTGCAGGTTGGAGAGCTCCGGGACCACAAGGGCCAAACTCGCCCCCCACCCCCACTCACTAACCACAATGCTCCCACACAGGAAATTGGTGAAAATAAGAATTCATGCCTCCTGAACCAAGGCAGCACAGACATTTTTCAATGTTCCATCTTTGAGAGAACTTCTTCCACAAAAGCTTCCAGAACAGCACTCCTGAGAGTTTGATGGGAAATGGGATATTTTCATGGTCTCAACGAATCTCTCCACAAATGGCTTATTAATAACTAAGGGGAAAATAGCAACCTTACTAGTGGCAAACATCTCAATCAAGTGAACAAGGTGAATATCACCAACATTGGGACTAACTGACATCACGTATCTCCTGAGAAGGACACATCATTTCTGTGGTGTTTCTGCCAAAAATGTTTAATCTAGACTTAATCACAAGGAAACATCAGACAAATCCAAATTGAGGGACATTCTAAACCACATGGCCTGTATTCTTTAAAAAATGTCATGTCTTGAAAAACAGGCAGGGGCACAGTTTCAGATCAAGGGCAAATAAAAGGACTTGAAAATTACATGCAATGCATGACTGTGGATTGGATCCTGGACCAGGGGTAAAAAGGTACTACAAAGGACATTACTGAGACAGTTGGTGAAGTCATAAAATACACTTCTTAGAGAGTATTATTGTGTTAATGTTAAATTTCTTGATCTTGATAATGATACCATGGTGATGTAAGAGAATGCCCTTATTTTTAGGAAATTCACACTGCAGGGTTTAGGGAAGAAGGAACACAATGCCTATAATTTTTCTCAAATGATTCAGAAAAAATAATGTATATATCACATATAAAGAGAGAAAATGATAAAGCAAGTGTGTCAAAATGTTGACACTTGGTGGATCTGGGAGAATATACAAGAGCTCTTTGTATATTCTTGTAATTTTTCTTTTCTGGATATTATTTCAAAACAATAGGTGAAAAAAAAAAGACTTCCACATCTAGCAAATGGGAAACCACTAAGGTAAAATGATAAGGGTCACTTTGGTGGTTAGGAATATAAAGTGCAGTTTTTAACACATACTTGGTGCTAGATCTCTTGAGAGGAAATTGCTTATCTTCTTAACAACCCCGAGATGGGGATCATCACCCCTCTTGTACAGATGAGAGTGATGAGGTCTACAGAGCTGAAATAAGACTACCAAGTTTACCCAGCAAGTAAACAACAGGGCTGGGATTTCCCCCAGGTCTGTGGGACTCCAAAGTCTTCAGATGCCACAAATTCCCTGGGGTGTGTCCTTGACAAAAAATGACGAGAAGAGAAGGTAGCATTTATGTCCTCTTTGTTGTGAGCTGTTGGGTCTTAATTCATCCTACCTTTTCTGAGACCTACCTCATGCCAGGCACTGCCTTGGACGTAGCGGGTGGACTCAAAAAAAGAGCAGAGCAAGATATGAATACAGACAGCCCAAAAGAGCAAGATATGAATACAGCAAGATATGAATACAGACACGGGGGTGGAAGTGGACAAGATCTACTGTGAGACACAAGGGTTTCTGGCAGCCCAGATGACAAAGAAATCAATTCTGTCTGCCCTGACGGCTTTGGGTAGCATTAGGTAGCTCACTCCGTTTCTGGTGAGGATTGGCAGAGGTAGGAAAATGGGCACTGGTGTCGAAGTGGATGTCCTAACGTGGACTGGTACCAGTTCTGCCTCTTAGGAGCTGTGCAGATCTTGGAAAAATTATCTAAAATACCCACAGCATTGTTCTGAGGATCAGATTTAGTGTAGGTGAAATGCTGGTGTGGCTGGTTCAGGGTCTCTTCTAGGAGCTATGGCCTTTGGGGACCCTGGGGGTAGCTAAAGAGAAGACAGAGGTTGGTGGAGATTATAGTGATATTACTGTGTCTTCTGGTCATCAAGGAAACCAGGACAGAGGACAGAGCCTGGCTCCAAAATAGATATTCTGAACCAAGCTTAAATAATACAAAAAAAAAGAGGAATAATACATCATTTCACAAACTCCTTTTATACACAGGGAACAGGAATGAATAATGTCAGGAGAGAAAAAGAGAAGCATCTTAATAACCTTCACCCTCAACTTGGGAGCATTTTTCCTGGAGCAAGGGTGGAAGACCTCCTAGCTTCCCTTTAAGAGTTCTTCATATGCCCATGAGGTCTGAAGCATACTGTCTTTGCCAGACATCCTGGTCTCTAGTTTCCTCCCTCAGAAGCTGGAATCAATAGACTAGACAATACCCATAGGTATAGAGATGCAAAGGTGGCCACTCTAAGACGACACATCTTGAGCACAGGTTTTCACCAGAGATGGAAATGCTGGTTGGCTGAGGGCTAGTACTCAACCCTGGAGCAGACTCAGCCTCAGGCCATTGAAGCTTAGGAGAGGAGCCCAGGGCACTCCCATAATTCCACTAGGGGCCAAATATATAAGCAATGGCTGGCCCGTGAGGGGTACTCACAAAGAATTATCATTGTTATGTGAAGGGAATCAGAATATGCCACCCCAAAATCTGCCACTTTGGCATAAGGATTATTTTGAGCTGAAGGCAATTGAGAATCAACTGATACAAGGAGTTCTCTGCTCTTCCCTGGTCTGCCTAAAAGCAGAGCATAAATTTCCCTTGAGGAAGGTGCCCACTCTGTACCAGGGAGAGAAAAGTGACTCTTATCATCAAAAATGAGAAGTTGACACTAAGATGAGTTTGCATAAACAGACCTTACTAAAATAGGCCTTATCGTCCATTAGTTCTCCTGTAGATTTCTTTTTCAATTCCCCACAATTTATCATCCCTTGAAGCCCAAACCTTCTTTCCTTTGTTAAAATGGTATATAAGTCCCCAAGTCTAATCACTTCTTTTGGTTTCACTCTTTTTCTGTAAACTCCCATACATAAAAATATTAATAAAAATTATATGTCTTTTCTCCTGTTTATCTGTCTTTTGTTTAATTCAGAGACTCCTAGGTACTGAAACTAAGAAGGCAGAAGAAAAGACTTTTCTCCCCAACATATGCTTAATAACAATAAGTTCAGACTCCCCTTGGACACTACTTTTTATCATGCAGATGCTTTTTGCTTTGTGAGACATTGGGAGAGAATTCCAAGTGTGGATTAGTAAATTAATCTACAATTTAATCAGTAAATCATTTACAAGACGGAAACTTCTCTGTTTTTTATTTGTCATTGATAGCCATTTTCTATTTCCTAAAAATTTATTATTGAAAAGACAACATGTTATTATTAAAGAAAACTTTAAAAATAAATAAGAATAATCTAATATGTGACTGTTTTAATTTCTGCCTATTTCGTTCCAGAATGTGATCACATGCACCCATGTCTTGGCACAGACAGTCGTGGTATACATGCCACCTTAATCTGCTGTTTTGATCATAAAGACTTTTTCTGGGTTTCTGCATAGTTTTCATAATGATTATTGCCTGTCATTATTCATCGTTACTCATCATTCTTCAAAAAGCCATTACTTACTGGGATTTCTGTGATGAAAGCACCATTGATCGCTAAACTTCTTAAGAAGGGAATCATATAATTTTACCTTTTTATAGCTTCTAATGACTTGAGCAGTGCTGGGAATACGCTAGGACCTCAGTAAGTGTTTGCAGCCTTGAAAAAAAAAGGGTGTTAGTAAAAGATAAATTCTAGAAATAAATGACCATCAAAAAACTGAGAGATCTAATCAGTTCTTCTTGTATACACTATATCATAAATTTCCTGAAAATGCAACTAAAAATATGAATATTATGCTATTAACCACACACGTTTCTCCATATTCAACCCTTCAAAGCAATATTGTGGTTGTACCTTTGACTGTATGCAGGCAACCAGCCTGACTACTCTTATACAGGAAATAAATATTTAGAAGTGAGAAGAAACTTGTTTATTGCAGCCCTTTTTTTAGTAATCTATGTGGGGAATTAAATTATATAGATGGCAAAATTTTTTCTGATAAACTTTATTATTAATAACACGTGCTTTTATTAAACTCAGGCTTCTGTCTCCCACTATCTGTTAAGCAAATGCTTTTGTACCCTGAAAATCATTGGTAGACTTACAGTTGGAAAATGTAGAAAAGCCAAAATGATCCCCCCTAGTCTTATCCACAACTCTTTGTAACGTTATACAAGAATTTGTGTGTGTGTGTGTGTGAGGAGATCAGCCCTGTGCTAACATCTGCCAATCCTCCTCTTTTTGCTAAGGAAAACTGGCCCTGGGCTAACATCCGTGCCCATCTTCCTCCACTTTATATGGGACGCCACCACAGCATGGCTTGCCAAGCAGTGCGTCGGTGCGCGCCCGGGATCTGAACTGGCGAACCCCGGGCCGCCACAGCAGAGCACACGCACTTAACCGCTTGCACCATGGGGCCGGCCCCTATACAAGAATTTTTAAAATGCAGTGTAATGTGAAAAGAACCCTAAACTGTGCTTCAGAGACCTGAGTTCTGGCTCTGGCTCTACCACCCACTTACTGTGTGTTTTGGGTGAGTTACTTCACCTCTCTGGACTTAAATATTCCCATTCATAAAGAGAGGGTTCAGTTAGATGTTCTGACATCATTTTCTACCTCACGCGCTATGACAAGTATCTGTGATGGTAGTAATTTATACATTTACACTTAGAGTTGATTTAAACCCAGTCTTTTCTTTCTCTTCATTTTGGGGGAAAGGAGGTAGAACGTGCTGTTAATTATTGTTTGCCAAATGGAGAGCTGACATCCTCTTGCAACGTAACCGCCTCAAATAAGGTCGTCTGTAAGCAAGAGGAGACTAGCCTATTTGGTCAGAGGAGGTGGAGCTGCTTCTGACGGCAAAGGAGGCTCAAGGGGAACTAGCTGTCCAAGGTTCTCAAAAGCTGAGGAAGACAGCTCACATTGTGATATTCTAATGCCGTCTTTCCTCCGGTCTTTTCTGTCTTTAAAGGAGCCCTGACTCGGCACTTACACACATCTAGGAATTGCATGATAGCATGAGCCTCTCTCCAGCACAGAGGCTCAGGTCTCTTTTCACCAGATAGACTTCTTTGGATGCACAAATCAAGTCAGATATCTGTGGCTGCCTATTAGTTTTTTCCTGTGAATCCTATGATTAAATCACTTAGCCAGAGATATTGGCTTAACACGTTATCTCCCAATCCGTGATTAACATGCCCACCCCACAGTCCGTCATAATAACTACAGTAGTGAGCTGCCCTGCCTGGAAACCCCAGGCTCTTCCTGTCTCCTCTGAGTGCAGCAAGTCCATTTCAACTGTAGTCAACCCCAGCACAGCACTTTTAAAGGATGTTCGATCTTCTTCACCAATCTGTTTTTCGTTTGGAGGTGAAAGAAGGTCTTCTGGACCCTCGGGGGGACATGATGGAGTTGGATTTATACAGGATGTCCCCAATAGATTTAACTCAGCAATACATCTGTGTCTTGGTAAATTTAAATTCTTTCTTCTACCTCTGTCAAGAGACATTTTTGGCCATTCAGTGTCATTTAGGAAGATCCAACAGTGAGTCCAGGTTTGTATTAGCCAGCTCAGAAACTGGTAGGACATGAGTGGCCACAAAGCTTATCTCTGATGAAAGTAGACATATCAATGAATCCAATAAAATCTCAGATTTTGTTCTGCCCTCCTTGATATGTGATTCCCACATATTCCCCAGATTTTTGGTAATTAAAAACGAACAAATTCCTATAAATCCTTCAGAGTGCAACACTATCTCCTATCTTCTGATTTCTTATTTTACCTCCATGGTCATGATGAGTTCAGACTCTGGAGAGGCAGGACCTGAGGGGACCTTTTCACTAAGTTGCACAGGGGTGTGGGGATTCATTCAGGTCCTTCAAGTCCTCAGAATCTCCCAGATATCATCATTTCTATTGTTAGGACTCCACTTTTTAAAAAGTTCAGTGTTCTACATTTCACAAAGAGAAACAATACCTCCAATTGATGTTATGATTCAGAAACCCACAGAATCAGTTTCTGAGTGAGGTCCTCCATTATCTTTGCCAATGATTCTTAACCAGAGGTGGTGTTACTCCTTGAAGGGGAATTTGGAAATATTGATGGGAATCTGGTGGTCACAATAGCTGAGGGTTGTTATTGGTATTTTGTACCCAAAGACAAAGAATAATAAACATCCTGTGAAATTGGGACTTAGGGATGAATTGAGGCACTTGTGGGGATCTCTCAGGAGCTCACAGGCAATCTCTTTCTTGAGCCCTGTCATGAGAATCATAGAATCCCCTTCCAGCCGTGGTCATTCTCCTTAAGATGCGAATTCTCAGGCGAGAAAGTCTGACGGGGTTTTCCTGGGCTCAGCCTTGGAGGAAGATCAGAGCTGGGGCATGACAATTGATGGTCTCTAGGTTCCCCAAAGGAAAAGGAAGATTTTCATACTAAAAGAAGGAAAATGGACACTGAATGGGCACAGAAACAACGACAGTAAACAAATGTCCACAATAGTTACTATCAGCCAGACAATCTCGAATCTGATCACCTCTAGGTCAGAGGATTGATCAAAATTTCTTCAATTATAAGAGACAGAAACTCAACTGAAGCCAGTTAAATGTATTAGCTTGTGTAACTGTGAAATCCACCACCCCTTAGTTTTGGTCTCTTTTCATCCATTGCACTGGGTACACAATGGGCCTTTTCTATCTGGAAGATGGTGACATTTAGTTCTGGGAAATTTTCTTGAATTATGTCTTTGATAATTCCCTCTCCTTTGTTTTCTCTGTGCTCTTTGTGGAATTCCTGTAACTTGGATGTTGGACCGTAGTAATGGTCCTTGGATTTTTTTTTCTCTCCTGTTTTTCCATATTTTGCCTTTTTTGCTCTCCTTTATGGGAGATGTCCTTACGTGACTTGCTAACCGTCTTGTTGATTTTTAAAATCTGATATCAAGCTTTTCACGTCCAGAGCTGTTTTGGTCCTATAAATGTTCTCTCTGATGGCATTCAATTCTTGTTTCACGTATGTCACACCTTCCCTCTTTTCTGAGGATAGTAGCATTTATATTTTTGAAGTTCTCTTCTCTCTGCCAGCCTTGGATTCCTCAAAATCCTTGTTTCCTGACAGTTTGTTTTGGTCTCTGTCTTTCATACTGGAGGCTTTCCTCTCGTGTCTGGTGGGTCTTAGTAGTTTGTCTGAGGGAAGATCTGAGCACTTGGGAGGGTTTGTCAGCTGTGAACTTCACTAAGTATTGCCCATTTGGACAACATGGAAATGGGGTGGTCCACGGTGCCAGTGATCTTGTGTGTTTCCTCTCAGACCCATCAGATTCTACTGAGGAGATTCTTCTGGTCTCCATCTGGCTGCCAAGGTCTGAGTGAGGTATACGGGGAAAAGGGGCCTTAGCTGGGTATGCATATGGTTGCTTAATCCTCTCTAGAGAATCTCACTCTTCTGTGGGGATGAAGGAGGGACAGCCACCTGTTGCACAGAATAGAAAAGGGGACATAGGGATGAAACTGTTTCTTAAATAGCTTTCTACCAATTCCCCTCATTGAAATTATCCCCTCATCCTCTTGAAGACACGTTTCCAGAGACACCTGGCCCAGCTCATTCTAAAGCCTTTTGAAAACTCTGCAGAGTAAATTGGGCTGGTTCTTGGCTTAGCATTGGCGTTCTGGGGCCTGCCAAGTCAGTTATCACTTGTCCATCTGCTTTCCTGGTTCTAAACTTTTGTTGTTGTTGACTTCTTTTTCTTGCCATTTGTGTGATTTTATGCCTTAATCAGAAAAAAACCTCCCCAAAACCCTACTTTACTGTAGTTTCAGAGTGTTTCCCAGAGGGGCAATATTAGACCTTTGTATTCAGTCTGTCATCTTCACCTGAAGTTCTCATCTTCTTGCTTCTTGCCTGAAGCTCCCTCTTGCTTCTAGGACTTTAAAAACACGATTCCTTCTGCCCTTCACCCTTCATCTAGTGAGCAGCTGCTTAGTCATCAGCTTTGCTCCAACACAAATCATCAAGGAGATCTTCCCTGGTTGCCCCCACTCAGACACACACATGCACCAGACTGGACCCACCTGTTCTAAACATCTTTAGTACTGGTACCGCCCATTCGTGCCATCACAATCAGCATCAAACATTTGTATAATTAGCTTTTTGCCTGTCTCCCACCACATCTGACCCTATAGGACAGAAGCCCTGGCTACCTCGTCCACTACTGCATCCTCACGACCCAGCACAGAGACTCACATAGTAAGCACTTGATAAATATTTATAGGATTAATGAAAAAATGAATACATGAATGCAGTCATTAATTCTAGAAACAAAACAGCTTGAAACATTTAAATGCCAGTTCTTCAAAGTTTTTCTCATCATTATTTCAAAAATCTTAGGATACAGTCTTAGGGTGTCCCATTATGCCAATGTAATTTAAATATTAAAAATACCCATTAATAGGAAATACTTGGGGGTATCTACCCCATCCCCTAAATTCCAGCAGTGCTCTATTTGCATATCCCACCACACCATAGGATGTGGTCGGACAGGATAGGTCTCCTAAACTGCAAAAAATTAGGATATATCAGCCCAAAACTCACTATGTAAAGCACATATGCTCATATCATATCATGGTAGTGCAAGCTCCATCTCAAACTCCACAAAATATTGAGGTGCAGAAAATCTTGCACCTTACAACTATAAGATGCCTAGACATCCAAACCAGAAAAGTTGGTATGTTCCCTAAAGAGCGCTCTGAGCTCTGCAATGTTCTTCAGTTGGCAGGAAGCTGTGTTGAACCAGCTATAGGACTGAGCTGGAGTGATTTCTTGGGAGGGATTGGTGGTGATTCAATGTAATGGTGCATCTCAGTAGTCAACCATGACTAACAAGATGTGTAACCCAGTACCTAGAGACTCAACTACTCCTTCCTAATCCTGCTTGTTTATTTACACCATTAATTATGGTATTGTTTGTTTTGTGGTTTGTATGGTATATTAGAGTTCTCCAGAGAAACAGAACCAATTGGATGTATATCTACATAGAAGGAGAGATTTATTTTAAGAAATTGGCTCACGCAATTGTGGAGGGTTGGTAAGTCCAAAACCTGCAGGGTAGGCCGGCAGGCTGGAGACAGAGGGAAGTTGAAGTTCAAGTCCACAGGCAGTTTTGGCAGAATTCTCTCTCCCTCAGAGGAGGTCAGTCTTTTTCTATTAAGGCCTTTAATTGATTGGACGAGGCCCACCCCATTATGGAGAATAATCTGCTTTACTCAAAGTCCACTGATTTAAATGTTAATTCCATCTAAAAAATACCTTCACAGAAACGACTAGAATGTTTGATCAAATATCTGGGTACCATGGCCTAGCCAACACAAAAACTAACCATCACGTGTCATGATTACTGAAACTGCTCACAGGATTTTTCTAAGTTTTGGAGACTAGATGAAGAAAAAGGCAATGGATTTCAGTTAAGACCCTCCCCCAAAACTTGGGAATTATATCAATGATAGAATTTGCAAATGTTATTAAAAATACATTTTAAACATGTCTGCCCCTGAGGGTATTCCTTCCAGAAGCCATTGAATGTGTCTGTGCAGCAGAAGGTGGACTTGGAGAGGCCATTGATTCTGGAGGCCTTACCTGACTTTGGCTGTGTAGCTTGGTTTCTGCTGCCTTCTCCTCGAGTGCCGAGATCCCCGCTCTCTGCTCACAGGCGAGGAAGCAAGGCTCCTCTTTCACTACGTCACAATCAGCCTGTTTTTAGAGCCAGGGTATAGTAGCTTGAATAAGGGCCACCCAAAGATATTAAGTTCTAATCCCTGTAACTTTCATATGTAACCTTATTTGGAAAAAGGGTATTTGCAGATGTGATTAAGTCAAGGATCTTGAGATAGGGAGAGTAGCATGGATTATCCAGATGGACCCTAAATGCAATCACAAGAATTCTTGTGAAATAGAAGCAGAGGCAGATTTCACACGGCACACAGAGGAGAAGGTGATGTGAAGATAGAGGCAGACGTTGGAGTGATGCGACCACAAGCCTAGGATTGCTGGGGCAGCCGCCAGGAGCTGGGCAAGGCAAGGAAGGATTCTTCCTTAGAGCCCCCAGAGAGAGCTCAGGCCTGCTGTATTTCAGTCATCTGGACTCCAGAACTGTGAGAGAATAGATTTCTGTTTGTTTTAAGCCGCCAAGTTTGTGGTGATTTGTTTTACAGCAGCCTCAGAAAACTACTACTCCGGGCAAGGGCAGACGGGTGCCCAGTCCTGCAGGGGCCCACACCAGCTCTACGCTATGGTCCGGGGACCACAGCGAGGGGGTTGTCCTTCAGTCCTGGTGGTGCAGTCCTTTCCCCAACTCTTCAGCTGACTCCCACATCTTCATCTTGCCTCGTACTCCATTCAACAATTTATTGAGAAGCTGCAGTGCACCAGGCACTGCGCCAAGTATGGAGGAGCAGCAGACAAAAGGATCTCAAGGACCTCACAATAAAGACCACTTGGGGTGTAAATCGGCCCCAGAATCACCTCCACTGACCAGCCTTGCCTCTGCCCAAGTCAAGTTGCTTAGTAAAACTAGGCCTCTACCAAGTGGCCCAGCTTTGTGTAGTTCAGGGAATGTGGTGGGTGGAAGCCAGCCCACTCCCCCTGACTTCCCTCAGCCTCCACTCACTTACCTTGCACAAAGCACCCCTTCTGTGCCAGGTGCTGTGCCCTAATTCTGGCCCAACTTGGAAATTGGGCTTGGGGGAATTCCACCTTAGTCCCTCAGGCCTGCTTGGCAGGGTTGGGGAGGGTACACAGCTCCTTCCCCGCTCTGCGGGTGAAACAGGTATCATAGTTTCCACCATCGTGATGTGAGTCAGCAGTACCTGTGGGCTCCGAGTTTCACCTTTTGTGCCCCATTGATCTTTGCTTATCACATGCAAAACTCTCATAAAGGATGGGAGGTTTTCCCCAAACTGAGTCAGAGCATGAATGACGTTGCTGAGGGGAGTTACCCAGATATCAACTCAGGCACCAGTGGATATTTCTAGGAGATGAAATTGTTAGGCCAAAAAGATTGGATTCAGGGATCACGAAGAAATATTTAAAGGAATACATAGCCATTCTAAATTGTATCTAAAGAAAGAAGTTGAAGTGTAACAGCGAAATGAGCGTGATCTGTACTCAGGTACTTCATCTCCCTCCCTTGGGTTTCCATGAGGAACTTCCACATATCCCCAGGAGGGGGAGCTGTAGTGGAAAGAACGACTGGTTTCTCTTCACGTCTCACTTACTACTCCTCATTGGAGGAGGATAAGCTTCTATGATTGGCAAGTTAAGAAGAGTTTTTCACCTTCCATCCATTCAACCATGTTAACCAGAGGGATGGGCCGCATCTCTCTGTTGCCTTCTTGGGATGGCCTGCACCCCACAGTAAAGCTGCTTGTGGCTGTAGATCTCTGTGGTAAGTTGACCAAGCGGGTCTGTTTTTGTCTGATCCATTTAGGTCCTTGCCTCTCGATATTGAGGCAAGATACTGTCCTTCATGCAGGTTGCCGAATTTACCCTGCTGGCTTGGTCTCAACCAGCAGAAATAAACCATCAGTTCACAATGCTGTCCCTGAAATGCCTATTGCCATCACTCTATAGAAGAAAGCACAAACGATCCAGTTAGGCGAGACAACAGTTCTAGCTAAAATCCAGATAAATTGTGATATTTTTTTCACCTAACATTGTACTCTTTCAATGAAGGAATATTTGTGCAGGTACCATAGTAGATTGAGCGGTCTATTTTTTTTTAATGCAGCTCTCAAGTGCTTTTCAAATTGTTTCTATTATAGATTATATCATACTTATGTTACATTTAAGTACATATAAGTATATTAAGTATATAAAGTATATATTAAATATTATATATAAATTACATTATACCATTGTCAAGTCATCTAACTTCTTTGAGCTTCAGTTTTTGCAAATAAAAACAATAATAACCACCAGGCAGAATTTTCATATGAAGTATATAAAGGAACTGGTATAGAAAAGGCACTCAATAAATAGAAGCTGTTTAATTAGTCTCAACTCTATTAGTAGTGCCAGAAACCTGATTGAAACTAGCTGAAACCTAAAAGGGGGCGGGGGGTGGACATTAGTGAATCACATAGATATTATTCCAGTGGCACAAACAATTTCATCAGAATTCCATATTCTCTCCATTTCTTGGCTATAATTTTCACTGCTTAACTTCAGCCTTCAAATAGTTTTCTTCTACATGGCACTAAGGATATGTGATTCTCTAATCAATCATGGCGGACAGGAAGAGGAAACATTCTCGTTGACCAGAGTCATGGCCCTTCCTTTTAATGGTGTGTGTGTGTGTGTGAGTGTGTGAGTGTGTGTGTGTGTGTGTGTGTGTGTGTGTGTAGCAATGTGATTGACAGCTCAACCAGTAATGCAAGGAATGGGAGTGGGATGAACATTCCCTTATCTAAAGATTCACCTAAAGAAAGAATGTTGGCAGACACAAGCAACATGGCCATTACATTATTACTCTGCTCACCATAGGATGAAAAGAGGGAACTTTTAAAATAATGATGATGATATTTTCGGTGCACGGCATGTGAGTAATGGAATCACTCTTCTAGAAATTATCACTGCTACTGTTACAATTCAAATATATATGTATATACACACACACACACTTGTGCAAGCTACATGCCACAGGAAAGCCAGTCTGGTAGAAATTATACAACTTCAAAATAACAATGAAATTATTTTATTTTAATATAGTTTTCAATTTTTAAAAATTTTTAATAGGCTTTATTCTTTTAGAGAAATTTAAGTATACAGATAGTTTAGGGAGAAAATACAGAGAGTTTTCATGTACCCCCTGTATTAGTCTGCTGGGGCTGTTATAACAAAATATCATAGGTTGGGTGGCTTAAACAACAGAAGTTTATTTTCTCACAGTTCTGGAGGCTAGAAGTCCAAGATCAAGGTGCCAACAAATTGGGTTCCTGGTGAGGGACTCTTACTGGCTTGTAGACGGCCACCTTCTTGCTATGTCTTCACATGACCTCTTTTCTGTGCATGTGCAGAGAGAGACAGAGAGAGAGAGAGAGAGAAAGAGATCTCTGCTGTCTCTTCCTTTTCTTATAAGGACGCCAGTCCTATCAAATTAGGGCCCCATCTATATGACTTAATTTAACTTTAATTACCTCCTTAAAGGCCCTATCTCCAAATATCATCACATTGAGGGTTAGGGCTTCAACAAATGAATTTGGGAGGGACACAATTCAACCCATAACACCACCTCTCACTCCTGCACAGTTTCCCCTATTATTAACATCTTGTATTAGTGTGGTACATTTGTTACAACTGATGAATCAATATTGACACATTATTAATAACTGAAGTCCATAGTTTACATTAGGGTCCGCTCTGTGTTGTACACTTCTATGGTTTTGACAACTACGTAATGAATGCATCCACCCTCACAGAATCATACAGAAATATATCTGTATGATAGTTTTATCACCCTAAAAATGCCCTGTGCTCCACCTATTCATCCCCTCCTCCCCCTGAACCCCTGGCAGCCATTGATCTTTTTACTGTCTCCATAGTTTTGCCTTTTCCAGAATGTCATATAGTTGGAATCATATAGTATATAGCCTCTTCAGAAGAGCTTCCTTCACTGAGCAATATACACTTAAGGCGTATTTTTGTGGCTTGATAGCCCTTTTTATAAATCACGAAATAATATTCCATTGCATATATTACCACAATTTGTTTATCCATTCATCTATTGAAGGACAGCTTGGTTGCTTCCAATTTTTGGCAATTACAGATAGAACTGCTATAAACATTTGTGCTCAGGTTTTTGTGTGGATATGTTTTTAACTCAATTGGGTAAATACTCAGGAGCATGATTATTGCTCTCCAGGATTTGGTGTTGTCAGTGTTTGAATTTTAGCGATTCTGATAGGTGTGTAGTGGTATCTCACTGTTGTTTTAATTTACAATTCCCTAATGACATAACGTGTTGAGCATATTTTCATACGCTAATTTGCCATCTGTATGTGTTCTTTCATGAGATCAATTTTTTAAAACTTTTTAAATAACTGTAGGACACAATAGTAGATCCACCCCCATTTTGCCACTCACCACAGATAGATAAGACACCTGTAGAGGAGCTGTTGCTCACCGAGCTGCACACACATGAGAGTGCAGACTCTGAGAAGAAGGAATTAGTCACACTGAAACCTCCAGACTGAAGGATCTAATTGAGGTATGTATTCATAAGCATCCTTGGGGAAGAAGGATATAAGTAGGCAGGGACACTTTTATGTCTTTGGGGGAGAGGCAGAGGTCTGGTACAAGAGGTGAATTTTTTTTTTAATCTTCCATGTCCCCAGAGTCCACAAACCCTACGTGTGTCTTAGTGGCTGTCCATGGCTCTGGCCAAGTGAAGCAAGCCATGCCATTTTCTCTGCAGGATGCTAGGAGAGTGTCAAAGCTCCTACAAGAGTGGGAAGGTAGATAAGAAAAGATCCCTTATATCACCAGGAGTCTGGGGGCATCTGTCCTTGTGGTAGGTACAATGCTTCTATCCGACAACTCAAGGACGTGTGGGTATCGTTCAAGGAAGAAAGCTGGCAGCAAACATTCATCCCTGATGAGATGCTAACTTAACTGATCTCACTCAATAATGCCTGAAAAGCATTATTAGCCCCTTTTCACAGAAGAGGAACCCGAAGCTCGGTTTGAAAAACAAGCTCAAATTTACTCTGCTACAAAGTAATCTCGAACTTGGAAGTCAGGTGGCTAGCATCCAAAAGTTTGGAGCTTTTTACTCTACCCACAAAATAGAGAAATATGGAAAAGAAAAAGGGTTTGGAGAAGACAGATGTGATTTCAAGTCCTGGCTCTATCGCCTCTCTCTCTGTGTAATTTCAGTCACTGGACTGAAACTCTCTGAGATTCAGATGTAGTCATAACTCCAGAAATAAAAAGGAGATAGTAGTGCCTGCCTCACAGGATTCAAAAGTAAATCAGATAATGCATCTAAAATTGCTGGTCCACTGAAATAAGTGGTAGATATTTTTAGTACTTTCCATGGCTTTTACTGATAAAAGAACCTGGGGGAGGTGTGGATTGGGGGTCAGTAGGATGGATCTGGGGAGATAATGGGTTGAGGACCTACTCTTGTTCTGGGATATTAGGAGAGCAGAACAGAAGGAGGGTGAACTGAAAATTGTTGTTTAAAGTGACTGTGAAAGACAAGTAGGAAGGAAGATGTAGGAGGGGAGACTGTTGTTTTGAGAAACACTGGCGGCAAAAAAAAAGGACTGATTTCCATGCTTTAGAAGCTATGTTTTAAAAATCTATTTTGGGCACATACTTAAATGAAATTAATATCTTTAAAAATGGCTAACTTGCTTGGCATTTCAAATTATAGAAAGATGGCATAGTGGATTGGGATGTCTGAATCTTCAGCAGTCAAATGCCTTGGAAAAATAATAAGTCTAGATTGAAATTCCCTTGAACGTATATATCAATTTGAGAAGAATTATCATGTTTTAAAGATTGAGTCTTCCCTTCCATAAATATAGTACATATTTCCTTTTACTCATGTCTTCTTTTATGTCCTTCAACAAAGTTTTATAATATTTTACATAGTTGAACTGTGGTTTTTATAAGGTTTGTTCCTAGTAATTTTTGTTGCTAGTGTGATTGGGATCATTTTTTCTATTGCATTTTTAAATTAGTTATTTATGGTCCCTAAATGCAGTTAAAAGAATGAACTAAACTTTTTAGAATCGTATGGTTATACTTCTAAAACAACATGCTGGAAGAAGAAAAGCAAGATACAAAATGAGAGATATGATATTATACCATTTACGTTAAGTTAAAAGCAAATGCAAAACAATATTATATATTGCTTATGGATACATATAAGCATGTAAAAGTACAGGGGGAAACTGGTATGATATATACAAAATTGGTTTTAGTAGGTGCTCCTGGAGTGTGGAGATAAGTTGTGTAGTTAAAGGGAACATTAGCTTCATCTCTATTGCATTAGAGAGGAAGGAAGGAAAGAAGGAAAGAAAGGAAGAGAAAGAAAGAAAAAAGAACCAAAAGCAAATATGACTATATGTTAGCAGTTGCTAATTCTGGGTGGTGGAACTGTAGGTATTTAAGTTTTCTTTGTAAATTTTGGCTTTTCTTATCCTACCCAACCCTCCCGTTATTAGTCTGCTTGGGCAGTTTTCAATTTTTAGAATTGAACAAAATACCACAGGCTGGGTGGCTGAAATGACAGAAATTTATTTTCTCACAGTTCTGGAGGCTAGAAGTCCAAGATCAAGGTGCCAACAAATTGAAATCCTGGTAAGAGCCGCTTCCTGATTTGCAGATGGCCACCTTCTCACTCTGTCTTCACATGACCTTCTCCCTGTGCATGTGCAGAGAGAGAGAGGGCTTTGGTGTCTCTGTTTCTTATAAGGACATCAGTCCAATCAGATCAGGGTCCCATCCTAACGACTTCATTTAACCTTAATTACCTCCCTAAAGCCCTATCTCCGAATACCATCACACTGGGAATTAGGGCTTCAATACATGAATTTTAGTAGGACACAGTTCAGTCCACAACATTCTGCCCTCTGGCCTTTCAAACTTCATGTCCTTCTCACATGCAAAATACATTCACTCCATCTCAATGGCCCCAAAGTCTTAACTCATCCCAGTGTCAATTCTGAGTCCAAACTCTCATCCAGATATCATCTAAATCACATATGAGTGAGACTTGAGGTGTGATTCATCCTAAGGCAAAATTCCACTCCAGTTGTGAACCTGTGAAACCAGACAACTATGTGCTTCCAAAATACAGTGGTGGGACAGGCAGAGGATAGACATTCCCATTTCAAAAGGGGCAAATCAGAAAGAAGAGAGGGGTGATGGGTCCCAAGGAGGCCCAAAACCTAGTAAGGCAAATTCCATTAGAGTGTAAGGCTTGAGAATCATCCTCTTCGTCTGGGTGCTCTGCTTTTCGGACCCACTGGGGTGACAGCATCAACTCCATGGCCCTAGGCTGTGTCCCCACTCCTGTGGCATTGGGTAGGGGTGGCCTAGCCTGCTGAAATTGAGGATGAAACAGCCTTGCCCCCTGGGCCTGTGGGAGAGTGGCAGCTCTAATGATCTTTGTATCACTTCAGGGTCATTCCTCCCTCTTCTTGAAGGATAAAACATGTTCAAAGGCAAATAGCTCCTTTGTTCCAATCCAACAGAATCCTAGAAGTCCAAAAGCCTTCCTTTATTTTGTCCTGTCTCTGCAGCTTTGGTCCAAATCGTCAGTGTCTCTATTCCGGGCTTCTGCCAAAATGGGTGATTAACTCCACCAGTAACCTATGGAGTGGTTGTCCAGCCACACCCTGGGTGTACTCTCCAGAACACACTTGCTCATTTTTGCCATATGGATAGGCTGAGTTTTCCAAATCTTCAGGTTCTGATTCCTTTTCACTCGACAATTCTTTCTTCAATTTATCTCTCCCCTCTCACCTCTTACCATAAGCTGTAAGGAGAATGCAGGCTGCACTTTCAACATTTTGTTTAGAAATCTCCTCAGCTAGATATCCAGTCTTATTGTTTACAAGTTCTACCTTCCACAAAACACTAGAACACAGTTCAGCCAAGTTCTTTGCCACTTTGTAACAAGGATCACCTTTCCTCCAGTTACCAATAACATGTTCCTAATTTCTGTCTGAGATCTCACCAGAAACAGCTTTAACATTCGTATTTCTACCAACACTCTGTTCATGATGATATATGTATTCTCTAAGATGATAGAAGCTTTCTCTACAACTCTCCTCTTTGCTTCTTGAGTTCTCAATATAATCGCCTTTCACGTCCAATAGGTCCTTCAAGGCAATCTAGGCTTTTTCTAGCATGTACCTCAAAGCTCATCCAGCCTCTACCCATTTTCCAGTTCCAAAGCCACTTCCACATTTTTAGGTATTTGTTACAGCAGCACCCCACTTCTCAGTACCATAGTCTGTATTAGTCTGCTTGGGCTGCCATAACAAAATACCACAGACTGGGTGGCTTAAACAACAGAAATTTATTTTTTCACAGTTCTGGAGGTTGGGAAGTCCAAGATAAGAGTGCCAACACGGTTGGCCTCTGGTGGGAACCCTCTTCCAGGCTGCAGACTGCCAACTTCTTGTATCCTGACACAGCTCAGAGCAGAGAGAGGTAGCAAGCTCTCTTGTGATTCTTTTAAAGGCACTCATCCCATTCATGAGGGCTCCACCCACATGACCTCATCTAATCCAATTACTTCCCACAGGCCCCACCTCCTAATACCATCACAGTGAGGGGTAGGATTTCGACATATGAATTTTGGGAGGACACAAACATTTAGTCCATAACAGGACTTTAGGGCTTCCACATATGAATTTGGGGGGAGGGGGCACAATTCAGTCTATATGTTTAAATAAAAATATTTTTAAGGAATGAATCTCTCTTAGGTGCCTCTGTGACCAGGTCCTCCTGCCTTGATGGATTATACACTGGAGCCCAATGTGACAGCAATAACTGACTACTACTATCCTGATACCATTTCAAGCCCCTGCGATGGGGAACTTATCCAGAGAGATAGCAAGCCGCTTCTTGCCGTCTTTTACTGCCTCCTGTTTGTATTCGGTCTCCTGGGAAACAGCCTGGTCATCCTGGTCCTTGTCGCCTGCAAGAAGCTGAGGACCATCACAGACATATACCTCTTGAACCTGGCCCTGTCTGACCTGCTTTTTGTCTTCTCCTTCCCCTTTCAGACCCACTATCAGCTGGACCAGTGGGTGTTTGGGACTGTAATGTGCAAGGTGGTCTCTGGCTTTTATTACATTGGCTTCTTCAGCAGCATGTTCTTTATCACCCTCATGAGCGTAGACAGGTACCTGGCAATTGTCCACGCTGTATATGCCATGAAAGTGAGGACAGCCAGAATCGGCACGGCCCTAAGTCTGGCAGTATGGCTGACTGCCATCATGGCCACCAGCCCCTTACTAATATTTTACCAAGTGGCCTCTGAAGATGGCGTTCTACAGTGTTATTCATCTTACAATCAACAGACTTGGAAGTGGAAGATCATCATCAACTTTGAAATGAATATCTTAGGCCTGTTGATCCCATTCACCATCCTTATGTTCTGTTACATTAGTATCTTGCATCAGCTGAAGAGTTGCCAAAACCACAACAAGACCAAGGCCGTCAAGTTGGTGCTCATTGTGGTCGTTGCATCTTTACTCTTCTGGGTCCCATTCAATGTGGTCCTTTTCCTTACTTCCCTGCACAGCATGCACATTTTAGATGGATGTGCCATGAGCCAGCGGTTGATTTATGCCAGCCATGTCACAGAAACCATTTCCTTCACTCACTGCTGTGTGAACCCTATCATCTATGCTTTCATGGGTGAGAAGTTCAAGAAAAACCTCTCAGAAATATTTCAGAAAAGTTGCAGCCACATCTTCCTCTATGTAGGGAGACAAATCCCCAGGGAGAGCTGGGAAAGATCATCCTCCCTCTATCAGCACTCCTCCCGTTCCTGCAGCACAGACTACATTTTGTGAGGAGGGTGCCTTAAAGCAGGCTTCTGTGCTCATCACCATTCTTCTCTCAGGAACCAAAAATGATTTACACTGGAGTATGAGGCTACATGAAGGGATTCTCTTAGAAGTTTGGTTACAGACACAAGACTTATGTTATAATATTAAATGAGTTCCTACTATTGCAAACTAATTTTCTCAACTTTCAAGACTTTTTTTTTTTTTACTATTTTCTGGAAATAGTCTATATATTTCACTATTAAGTATAGTGTTAGTTGTGGGGTTAATTTTGTTTTTAGTTTTTAGAGTATGTCATATACCAATTTAAATTTTATCAAATGCTTTTTCCTTATCTATTGAGGTGATCATATAGTTTCCCTCCATTATTCTGTTAATTTGGTGAACTACATTGATCAATTTTCTTATCTTAAATCAACCTGTATTTTTCCTGGAAAAAAATGACCTCTTGATCACAATCATTTTAATAAGTAAGTGGGTTCTCTTGGAATTTCCATAGATCTGTGTTGTGGGAGATCAGAATTTGCCACCCCCTAATGTGTCTTTTGGCTTGATTATTTTTAAGAACAAAAGACTCAGAAAGAAACTTTGGCTTTCCCCCTAACTGCCAAAAAAATTTAAGATAGAAGCCCAGGAAGGAACTATCACCATAGATAACTGTAAGTGTGGTAGACTGGAAGGCACCTAGCAACACCATGGCCCAGCAAACATTTGTTTACCAAACATTTGCTTTTCCATCTCCATGTGAATTGCCTTCTTCCCCTTTGAAGTCCCAAACCACTACCCCCAACATCCTCCTTTGTCTTTAGCTGAAGACAGTATTTAAGGTGGTGACTTCAGATATTTTGGTGAGTTACTCAGTTTTCCTGGGTTTCTCCCATGTATACATGTTCTTAAACTTTGTTTTATTTTCTCCTGTTATTCTGTCTCATGTCCGTTTAATTCTTAGACCAGCCACAAGAGAGTAGAGGAATATTCTTCCTCCTCTACAGTGTTTATAAGAGATATTATCTTGTAATTTTCCTTTCTTATAATGTCCTGGTCGGATTTGGCCTCCAAAAATGTGTTGGGAAGTACTTCCTTTTCCACTACTCTCTGAAACAAAGTTTGTGTAAAATATTTGGTTTGCTTCCTGCTTAAAAGTTTGGTAAAATTCGTTAGTGAAGCCATCTGGGGTTTCTCTGTAGGAAGATTTCAAATTATGCATTCTATTTCTTTGGCAGATAGAGATTATTCAGATTTTCTGTTTTTGTTTGTCTGATTTTTGGAAAGTTGTGATTTTTAAGGAATTTTCCCACTTTATCTAAATTGCAAAACATTTTAGCATAAAGCTGTTCCTAATATCTTCTTATAGTCTTTTTTTTTTCTTTTGGTGAGGAAGATTGGCCCTGAGCTAACACCTGCTGCCAATCCTCCTCTTTTTGCTTGAGGAAGAGTGGCTCTGAGCTAATATCTGTGCCCATCTTCCTCCATTTTGTATGTGGGACACTGCCACAGCATGGCTTGATGAGTGGCGTAGGTCTGCAGCTGGGATCCAAACCTGTGAATCCTGAGCCTCCAAAGCGGAGCATGCGAACTTAACCACTACACCACCAGCTGGCCCCCTTATAGTCTTTTTAATACATGAGGATCCGAAGTAATGTCTCTTTTCATTCCTGATATTGGTAATTTATATTTTCTCTCTTTTTTTTCCTCTGGTCAGTCTTATGGGGTTTATCAACTTTACTAATCTTTTCAAATAACCAGTTTTTGACATTGTCGATTTTCTGTTTTTGTATTTTCATTGATTTCTATAGTTATTATCTTACCTGCTTTCTTTGGGTTTAATTTGCTGTTTTATTCTAGCTTCTTGAAATGGAAATCTAGATTATTGATTGTCAATCTTCATTCATTTCTGAAAGATGTCTTTAAAGCTACAAAATTCCCTCTAAGCACTGCTTTGGCTGCATCCCATACATTTTGATATAACAGATTTTGATTAATTTTCAATTTAAATTATTTTCTATTTTCCATTGTGAATTCTTCTTTGAATCATGAGTTGTTTAGAAATTAATTTAAAATTTCCAAACATTTGGGGATTTCTAATTATCTTTATGTTTTAATTTCTAGTTTGACTCCAGTGTTCTCAGAGAACATACATGTACAACTCAGGTTTTTGAAATTTATTGAGAATTGTTTTATGATCCAGAATATGGCTCATTATGGTGTATGTTCCACGTATACTTGAAAAGAATGGGCGTATTGTGCAGTTGTTGGCTGCACACAATAGCTGGTTAATCTCATTGTTCAAGTTTTGTATATTCTTGCTGACTTTTTTCTGTTTGCTTATTCTACAAGTCGCTGAGACAGGTATATTAACATCTCAAACTGTGATTGTGAGTTTGTCTATTTTTCACTTTAATTCTGTTAATTTTTGCTGTATATATCTTGAAGCCATATTATTAGGTGCATACAAACGTAGGATTGTTATGCTTTTCTGTTGAATTGACTCCTTTATCACTATGAAATGTGTCTTTTTCTGCAGTATTGCTTCTTGTCTTAATGGTACTAGGCCCAGCACTAATATAACCACACCAGCTTTCTTTTGATCAGTGTATATACTGTGTTTCTCTCTACTCTTACTTTAAACCAAACTATTTGCTTATATTTAAAGTTTCTTTCTTGTAGGCAGAATTTATTTGGGGCTTTTAAAATTCTTTTTGCACAGAGAAGGTTTTATTACCATGAGGATACACAGTATGTTTAAAATATAAAACTCACTTTTAGATGGAATATTTTATTGGATCCCATTACATAGCATACAAAAGGCTGATTTCAGATTTTGGAACAATTTTTTTCTTCAATTTTCCAGTTAAATAGCGTAACTTAAATTACAGATGTTACATTCTGCAAAACTGACCTTCTACTGACCATAGTGAAGAGAAATGCCCAGAGGGCAGTCTAATCATTTCGGGAAAGCATCCAAACAGCTTTACCTCGAAATGTTTAAACATGTGCTTACAGTATTCACACCACTCCTCAAAAAAAGTGTAAACTTCTGAAAAACATGAAAAAATAGTTTCTTTCTTCTTCTTTAAACACAAATTTACTTAATTCTGAATATTCTGTGAGCTCCATTATTATGTTGAGGTCACTAGTAACAAAAGACAAACTCTCCTCATTCTGAATTTCCAGAATCTGAAATCCCAGTTGAAATGTAACCATGTGGCAATTTCCTGATAATCTGTGTCTTTGTAGAACTTTCATTATATTCTTTTCTGTCATCTCAGTGCTTGCTAAATCCTCTATCTTCTTGGAGTAATTTCTTACATTGATGCCAGAAAGTGTATTTAGAAATGAAAGTTCTGATTCTAAATGTCCAAGCTGACTTCTCAGATCTTTTGAAGACTCCTTTCTGAATTGACACGAGTGAAGCCATGATGGCTGCTCCATGACCCTCAGAAACCATCTGCACTGAAAAAAATACAAAGCAGTTGCTTGTGGTGGGAACTGGCCCTTCCCCCACAATACAAACTGCAATTGTTTATATCTCAAGACTCTAGGAGCATCGGGAGCAGGCACACACTGGCCGTCTATGTCGGCTCCGGGCGATCACCGGGAGTCACGGTGCACGCACACACTAGATAACACCTAACACCTAAAGAAAAGAAACACCAGATGTTCCCATATGGGCCCTCGATGAAATCCTAAATAAAAACCCTTGCTCAGCATTGCCTGGGTGGGAGTCTTACCTGTGGAGGGGACACCTTGCCCAGGATCCTTTCTTTCAACCGGCACTCCCCACCTGGCCGTGCTGTTGGGACCCCCCGGGCTAAAGGCGTGGATGTTGTGAGTACCCGGTTTGATGTTACTTTCGTTTTCCCATTTTTGTATTCTCATATTTTACAGATTTTCTTTCGCTGTAGCTGTTTCAGCCTAATTTTGTATATCTCTATTAATAAACAATCATTGCTTACTTACTAGATATTTGCTCTGAGTGGTCCTTTGGGCAGGAAAGGCGCTATTCTTTGACCGATCCGAGCCCTTTTCCCCGGTTAAAACACTATCCTTCAGAATCTGATTGGTGTATTTCTTGAAACGATTTTTGGACTCTGGAAGTTTCTTCCCAGGGTGCCAGCAGCTCCTCACAAGCCAGGCTCAGGGCCGCCATCTCTGCTTCCAAGATGTGGACCTCAGGCATTCCTGCCTGGCGCCGACAGGTACTGGGCCCCAGGGGGTCCTCAGTCACTTCCCGACTGCTGTACACACCTCACCCAGCGCGAGGAGCCTGTGTGCATGCCTAGCCAGTGTGGATCATTTCCCTAGCTCAGAGGGGAAATGGGAGAGTGACAATGACTCTGCCCCCAACACATAGAACCCCATGCTCACATAATCTCTCAGGGTCATTTATGGCCCTGCTCACGTTGCTATAGCTGTCTATAAGTAGCCCTTCACTGCAGGGAGTGGGATCATTCCAACCCAAAGCCCAAGGGTGCCACAGCCTGTATTTCTTACCCAGTCTAATATCTTTGTCTTTTAATCAGAGTGTTTAGCCCATTTATATTTAATAAAAATATGTGAAGCAATAGCATAAAAGAGGGGTGTAAATAGAAGAATAAATGGAGTTGAATGTTTATATTGTTTTTTTGCGTTACTCAAGAAGTTAGAGATGACTTTTGAAGTTTCTAGGATAAACAGTAAAAAATACAAGAACATATAACTAAAAAGCTAGTGGAGAGAAATGGAATTAAAATAATACTTGATTAATCAAAAAGAAGCCTGGAAAGGAGCAAGAAACAGGTATAACAAATACATCAGCCTGGTAGAATTGAACCCAACCACATCAGTAATAGATACCAACCCCAAACTCTCACATTGAGTTGCTAAGCCAACTCTGACCTCCTACATCTAGGCTCTTTTTTTTTATTGTTAAGGTAAAATTCACGTAATATAAAATTCACCGTTTTAATCACTTTAAAGTGTACAACTGGTGGCTTTAAGTACATTCACAATGTTGTGCAACCATCACTACTGTGTAGTTCCAGAACTTTTTCAACACCCCAAATGGAAATCCCATTTCCATTAAGCACTCTCCATTCCTCTCCCCCTTCCCCAAGCACTAATCTGCTGTGTCTCCATGAAATTGCCTATTCTGGATATTTCATATAAATGGAATTACACAGTATGTAGTCTTTTTTGTCTGGCTTCTTTCATTTTGCAAAATGTTTTCAGGTCTAGGGTTCTTTTTATGTGAGGAAAAATATACCCTGACTTCTACTCTTGGAGTGCTAGACTAGGTACATCAGACCAACACTTCCAATGAAGAAAAGTGGAAAAGCTGGACAAAAACTAAAAATATATATGTATCCAACTGCTTGAAAGTTCATGGATAATTATGTAAGCAGACCTTGGAAAAGACATAAATCCAGAGAGCTAAACCCAGAATTTGGGTCTGTTTTTCCCCTAGAGATATTTGCCAATTTCAGGAGAGGCTTCTACAAGGCTGAGAATCTGAGTAGCATTTTTGACTGACTCACAGGGAATAGGGAGACTACATTTGGACCCCAGTACTTTCCAAAAAGGGATGCTGGTAAATCTTTGTTTGGGGTTGGGACCCTGAGAGCTATACCTTAGGACTAGGTGAACCAGAAACAGAGCAGCCCTTGGAGGAACCAGAACTCAGCTTCCAGTTATCTCAATCCTTAGAAATTGGTTTGAGGGAATCCCAGATTGCTACTGTTCCCCAGGAACGTGACATATTTGAACTAATCCCCTCTGGAGGAAGATAATATCATTCTCCACCTCACTCATTCTATGAACAGTTTTCTAAATTTTTTTGAATTTTTCATTGTTTTTGATGCACAATAAAAATAACATGAAGAGATGTGAGACTGTAAACAAGAAAGACCAGAAGAAACAGACAATAAAAGCAGACCTACAGAAACTCCAGACACAGATGTGACAAAACACAGATTTTAAAACAACTATACTCACTGTGATTGGTTAGATAAAAGAAAAGCTTGAGAATTTTGGCAGGGAACTGGAAACTATAATTTTAAAAAAGAAGAGAGTATATTTGAAAAAGAACTAAATAGAAACTCTAAAAATGAAAAGTAAAATAATTAAAATTAATAACTCTATGGATGGGTTTTTCAACAGATTAGACACAGCTGAAGAGGGAATTAGTGAACTGGGAGGTAGGAAAGAAGAAAATATAAAAAATAAAGCATGGAGAGACCCCTCCCCACCAAAAAAAGAAAAAGAAAAAGATAACGGAAAGGGAACGAGTCATAGAGTGTAAAATGATAGAGCCTATCACATGTTTTTGAGTCCTAAAAGGAGAATAGAGATAGAACAGGGCAGAAGCAACATTAGAAAATGTAATGGTTGAGAATGTTCCCACATTGAAGAAAGTCATCAAGAGACAAATTCAAGAAGTCCTGCAATCCTAAGCAGGAAAAAAACTTCACATTTAGGCAAATCAGAAATTGAAGAAAACCAAAAACTTAGAGAAAATTTTAAAAGCATCCAGATTTATTTTTATTTTATTTATTTATTTTTTTGGTGAGGAAGTTTCTCCCTGAGCTAACATCCACTGGCAATGTTTCTCTTTTTTTTTTTTGCTTGAGGAAGATTAGCCCTGAGCTAACATCTGTGCCAGTCTTCCTCTAGTTCGTATGTGGGACGCCTCCACACTGTGGCTGATGAGCAGAGTAGGTCCACACCTGGGATCCGAACAGGTGAACCTGGGCTGCCAAAGCAGAGCACGTGGAACTTTAACCATTTGGCCATGGGGCCGGCCCCCAGATTTTTTTTATAAAGACGTTACCTTCAAAAGAGTGGCAATTAAAATGAAAGCAGACTTCTCAACAGGAAGAATGAAAGCTAGAAGAAAAAGAAATAATACCTTCAAAGAGCTAAAAGAAAATAACCACTGAACTAGAATTCATATCCAGTGAAGATATCCTTTAGGAATGATGGTAATATAAAGCATTTCATAATTTATCTTTTTAAAATGCAAGGTGTCAAATATAAACAAGGCAAATAATGAAATTAAGCTTCTGGACAATAATATAAAAGAAGATCTTCATGACTTTGGTGTAAGGAAAGATATCTTAAACAGAATTCAAAAATATCAGATTAAATTAGACTGCATTAAAATTAAGACTTCTATTAATCAAAAGACAAAGTGGTGGATGTTATGATGTGCCACCCAGATTCTCCCTCGGGAATAAATAACTTTTTACTCCAGCTGCTGGAAGAGCCATCAGCAGACATCACTCAGCTCTCAGCCCCCTTGGGGATTGCCTCATCTGTCCCCTTCACAGGGTGGCTTGCATCCCATGATCAGTCAACTTGAAAGTATAAAGTCCTGGTCCCCTCATCTCAACTTGGGATAGCTTTGAAGGATAGAGTCAGCTAAAATTTGCATTAAGACTACAGTGCAGCTCAACCTCTCCCTCTCCCCAACCCCCTCTTTCCCCAGATGTTGATCCCAAGAGCACTCTCAAATAAACTTCCTACACACTAGTCTCCATCTCAGAATCTGCTTCTTGGGAAACCCAACCTGCCACAGATACCATTCAGAAAGTGAAAAGGCAAGCCTTAGACTATATCATGAATTTTGAGTTATTGAAAACAAAACTAAGAAAGATTTACAGGCTCTTTCCATTTTTCTGCTCTGCAACACGCTTCTCCCATGAGACAAAAAGGTGCATTGTACTATATGTCAATTATAACTTAATAAAAAAATGCAAACTTCTCCAAAAGAAACACCAAAACCAACCAAACAAAAAACTCTTCAACAGGGCCTATCACACCCTGCCTAGGCAGCCCGTCTTCCTCTCCTCCTCTTGGCCCCCCTTATCCTTCACTTGTGCTGTTCCAGCCGCTCTGGCCTCCCCTGAGCCTGGGGAGATTGGTCTCCATATTTATTCAAATGGTTCTTCCTCTCAATTTCTCTGTGTGTGTCTCTCTCTTTTTTCCCCCTGAACTCTAGTTATCTGAGTGTTAGCACTTTTATTTCTCTTATCCATATCTTGTAGCTTTATTTTATATTTGTTTATTAAAGATTTCCTCAATCTGCTCTTGCAATTTTCTAATTCATTTTTCAGCTCTATTCCATCTATTGTGCTCTCATTTCAGCTATTACATTACATATATATGTTTATATATATGTATATATGTATTATACATATATATATATGTTTATATATATGTATATATGTATTATACATATATATATATGTTTAGATATATGTATATATGTATTATACATATATATATGTTTATATATATGTATATATGTATTATACATATATATATGTTTATATATATGTATATATGTATTATACATATATATATATGTTTATATATATGTATATATGTATTATACATATATATATATGTTTATATATATGTATATATGTATTATACATATATATATATGTAATGTGCTCTTTTTCACACTGGCACAGTCAGGCGCTCAATCAACACTTGCTGAGTTGAATTGAGGATGGCAGAAGGGATATGGGGAAGGGGACAGAGGGACATTCACATTTTTAGGCACCTGCTCCGAGCTGGGTATTTAAGCAGCATTTTCTCGTTCAACGAAAAAGTCCTTCAAGATGATTATTGTTAACCTAAGAGGCTGCCAAATCCGAATCCCAGAGCACAATGTCTCCAAAGCCGTGGGAGTCCACTCTACCTCCTGCATCGGCCGGCAAGTCCACTATCTTCTCACACATGCCCTGTGCTCCTCAGCTCACCTGCCTGGCCTGGAGCAAACTGAGTTCTGGAGGATGTGACTCTGAGTTCAGCCAGCAGCACACCCTCCCCGGGAGGGGTCATCATGCAGGACACAGCCAGATTGGACCAGCTCTGTGGTTGGTGTGCAAACTGGGGAGATGTTTCCTCTACCTGCTGCCAGACTGCTGCCTGTCAGGACTTCTCTGTCTCCGAGCTAACAAAGACCATTTGGAGCAGCCAACACTTGTGAAGTGGGACATACCTCTGGATCTTGAACCACGCCAGGCTTTCCTGAGGGGATACTGCAAGGGACACCTCAGAAGTCCTGTCCTGGACCCTGCTCCTCCACTTACAAGCTGGCCTAAACCAACCTCTCCAAGCATCACAGCAGTCATCTGTAAGATAAGGATGATGAAGATGGTGATGATGATGCTATCTGTCCTGCCTGCTCCATAGAACTGCTCGATGTCCAATCTGTAACCTGTAAACATCTCTGTACACATAAAAGGTAAATTATTATTACTATAACAAAAATATACAGCATGTAGCCTTTTACCAGCTGTGTAACTTTGGGAAACTTACCTTAACCATTCTGTGCTTCAGTGTCCTTATGTGTAAAATGGGGATAGTGACGATGCCCATCTCTGATTTATGCGAGAGGCTCACACAGGGTTATGAAGCTGTGTTCTAGCACCACCTATCACTCACTAGCTGGCAGTAACAACAGTCGCCTACAGAATAGAAAGACTTGGAGCTCATTTCTGTGTGTGTCTGGGTGCGTGTGTGTGGTATGCTAAGAATATGTCTGTCAAGGAAAGGCTGAAGAACTGTTCCAGATTAAAGGAGAGTAAAGAGACATGACAATTAACTGAAATATATGATCCTAAATTGGATTCGGGATCAGGGGGGAAAATGCTATGAAGGAAAGTTTTGGTACAATTGGTGAAATTTAAATTTTGATTATATATGAGATAACATAAGTATTAAAATAAGTATTAAAAGAGATAAAACAGGGAAACAGCTAGAACAGTGCCTGGGATATAGAAAGCACAACAATAAATGTTACCTGTTATCACTTACTAGGATGTAAGCCCCATGAGGGCATCGACTTCATCTGTTTTATTCACTGCTGTTTCCCCAGAGCCTGGAACAGGCTCCTGGTACATAATATGTGCTTAATTAATATTTGTTGAATGAATAAATGAACGGGCCTCTGAAGCAAGAAAGAGTTAAGGACTAGGGTGAGGTATTCAGGGCCAATTGTCCTCACACGCAGAGACTGATGTTATTCACTCTGGTTCCTGGTCATTGTTGGTTACCCTGGTGACCCTGGTCTGCAAAACATTCTGAGATTGATCCAATTGTTCCAGGCATCTGGTTAACACAACCAAAAATGCATCTAGCAGCTCCCAAATCAAATGCATTGTAATTTACTAACTCACGATTGCCTGACGTCCCTCCTAGTTCTGCTCCTCACTGCTTTGCCTGGTAAGTGGAGGGGGACTGGATTTTGCTGCTGTCTTCTCTCTGCTCCTCAGGGGATGAAGAAAGGTTCTGATTAGCTGAGTCCGAGCCTCAGGCCAATGCTCACCTACAAGGAGGAAGGCTTGCCTTTGTAAGGAGGTGCAGTTGGCAAATCTCAGCTGGAAGTCATGCTGCAGAGCGGTCTCAGACGGCTGGTGGGGCACCGACATGCAGCACCTCTTCTCCAAGCCCTGGCTGGCCAGCACCGGCTGCCCAGGTCAGGCTGGATGCCAGCCCAGCCTATCACCGTGAGTATCCTCATCGCTTACCAGATGCCGAGCAGTTGCGAGGGTGGTCAGAGTCCCAGAATGAGAGAGATGGAAGGGACCTTACCTGTCATCCAGTCTGCTGCTCTCCTTTGACAGATGAGAAAACTGAGGCCTGGAGATACCAGGTGGCCTGCCCAAGGCCACAGCAGTTATTGGCAGAACACAGACTTAGAGCCAGCACTGGTGATTCTCAGAAGATGCTCATTCCACTTGGCTATATTGTCCTATATTGAGGGGTGGGGCCCTCGAACTGAGGGCTTAGAGACAACATCTGGAGGCCACCTCAGTCTCACTCATCCTGTTGAACATTTCTTACATGGGAAAGTTGGCTTGCTGATCCCCAGAGTGAGCAGAGTCAGGGGGAGAATATCTGATCAGTGGCAACTCAAGGGAAAGCAGCAATTACATTTTAATGAGGTACCTTCTGGATTAAAAAAAAATAGGAGCCAAAATTAAAAGTGAACTGTGTGCAAATTAAGTGCAAAAAAGCATTCATTGGATGTCACTCCTTTCATATTTTCATAAGGTGAGTAACCTCATTCCAAAAACATTTGAGTGCAGGCTTGGTTTCATATGATCAGTACTAGGAAAGAATTCTCTGGGATTAAACTAGGGAAGGGGAGACCTTTCCTGTTGGATTCAGATGGAAGTGACATCTTGGAATGCTTGCTCTGGGCCAGGGACCAGGACAAGGACATCTGTGTATCGTGACCTCATGCAGTCCTCACAGCACCCCACAGGGCAGGTGGTGTTCTTCTCATTTGACAGATTTGAAAACCGATGCTGAGGGCAGTTAGGGACCAGCAGCAGGAAGTACAGTGTATTAATGGGAAGAAGTTATGGAGACTGAATTCAAATGCCACTCTACCATTAACTAGCTGGCAAAAGAGCCGCCTTGGGAGAGCAGTAAGGATTGGAGTTCATTCTTAGGTGTTAGGCTTTTGTTCCCCCCTTAAGAGCCTGTCTGTCTATAAATAGTATACGAATCTGTATTTCTCTCCATCTGTGTGGGTAAGGAAGGGCGTATGCAGGGAACTGTAAGTAAACCAGATAAATGAGCCAGAAAAAGTAGAAACTGTAAAAGAACAGAACTGCTTGGCACCAATGAATACAAATAATAACCAGGTGGAAGGTACAAGACAGTGCTGCCACATGATGGATTATTCAAAATTCCTGGGAGAAGAGCTGGCCATTTGGACCCTGTCTTCTCCCCTGTCTGCCAGAGAAGGGAGTCTCTGGTTGAGCCTCCAGTTGTAATGGGACATTAGGAGGCATAATAAATCAGATAGTCAACCAAAGTGAACTGTCTTGGGAGTAGAGCCTGGAGGACACGGGGGAGCAGGAGAGGGAAGAGGCAGTGAAAAGACTGTCTTTAAATTGTATATCAGCCAGACTCCCCAGGGTCACTGAGGCTTGACCAGACTACAAGTACCCCTGTGTGAGTAGGAATCTTTCTAACACACACATCTGGACATTTTATTCTCTTGCTTATAACTGTTCTGGATAAAGCCCAAATTCTTTCACATGGCAGCTCGGGTCCCAGGCTTTCTCTCTGACCTCCTCTGTTGCCTCCCTTCCCTCCTGCTAGACCTTTCCACTTTTACAGTTCTGAGAACCTGCCATGCTGTCTCTCACCTCTGGGCATTTGTACATGCTCTGCCTGGTTAAAAAAAAAAAAAGGCCCATCTATTTAATACATGCATGAATTAATGAGTCAAATTGGAATTGTATCAGACACAGTCTACCACCTCTTTTGGACTCTGCAGGTCTCAAGCAGCCACTTCCAGTCCAATATAAAGGATTATTCCCTCCCCAATGCCAGCTGGAGCCGAGTCATGGTGGGGCTGTCAAATGAACTCACGGAGAAGACTGTGGATGGGTCGTGGGCGCACTTCCAGATTATTGGTGCTCTATGCAGTTACTGAAAGAGGCAGAACTTGCTAGGATTGCTAAAGCTGTCCCAGGTAAGTTCATACCCCTGTATCAGGAGTGCTTAACCTGGACTAGAGGGGGCCTCTGAATAATGCAGAACCATTGGCAAAACTTGCTTATGTGTGTGCATTTTCCTCAAGGCGCTCCGTGCCTCAGCCCATCTCCCACATCTCTGGTGTGGCTTGCATTAGCCTCAGAGTCAGGTACCAGGTAGTCACGACGTGGTGATCCTAGACTCACCTGATATCAGGCCAGGAAAGGAACTTGGAGGCCACCTAGTTCAACTCGCTCGTTTTACAAGTGAGAAAAGTGAGGCCTAGAGAGGTGCCACAGTGAGTTTTTGGCAGAGCCTGGACAAGAATCAGGAAGCCCTGACTCCTGGTTCGGTGCTCTCTCCACAGGGTCGGCAGTCAGGATTCAGATGGAATCATCTCCTTATACCTGCCCGCCCCACCATCTCCTGTAGACCAGACAGGTGCAGTATGAGAGAGGAATTGGGAAGGGGCAGTGCCTTCACCCTGGTACACCCAAGGCTGGTAGCTCAGTGACGCTACCAGAGGGCAGCAGTCAGGTATCTTATTGACCACCGAGGCCAGGAACCACAACCTGTCGGGGAAAGGACTCATGCTCCCTCTAGTGGTCAATTTGAGCTGAGATCCTGAATAGTCAAGGAGAACGGATCGAAAAGAATGGCAGAAGATGGGATATGGCATTGAAGAGACAGGAAGAGCCAGTTGGAAGACTTCTAATTTTACAAACCTAACCTGTCATTAGAAATTCTGCTTTGAGATTCTTGGCAAAAGTGCAGGTGTTTGATACGTGTCTGGATTTTATGTATTGGAGGCTTTACCCTTGACCTCCAATTAAGGCCTCTAAACCCTCCCACTTCCCTTGGAGGTCATACTGTATAGACAAATCTCACTTGGATCTCAGACCTGTGGGAGTTAGAGGAGGGGACATATTTGCTTATTTTACGGGAAGGATTTTCACCTGCTTATTCCTTGATCTGCCCAAATCAGTGCATTTCAGATTAGCATTTGCGTATTCAGTTGATAGACACAGTGGTATTCCGATTCCACGGGCAGTTCACTTCTCCTCACTGTCCCTCACACTGCTGATCTCTTCCCCTCTCTGGAAGCTGCTCTTCTCCTTCAGAGGATTATGGGGCCATTCTAGGAGGTGGAGATGGGAAGCTGAGGGCAGTGGGTTTTCCTGAGGACCTCCTCCGGTCAGATGCTTTCTGCCCTGGAGACCCGCACCGCCCTGAGGGTCAGACTCTAGCCTGAGGTCCATCTCATTGACTTGACTCTTCTCTCTAGTCCAAATGATAGAAGATGCCCGCCTCTTTCTGCAGATCACAGAGATGGAGACACTTGGCTTTGAGTATGTCATCTTCCACAATGACTCAGAGAAGAAGTGTATCTGCTTGTTCCAGCCTGGGCCCCTCCTGGAGGGGCTGCCTGGGTCAGGCATGGAGGACCATCCCAGTTGGCAGCTTAAATGGGCTTTTTCTTGGTCAAAGAGCAGGGACGGGGGCGAGAGGCCAACTTGTGGGTCCGTGGCTACCTTCAGCAGGTTCTTGGTTATCACAGTGCAGAGGAGCATAAACCTCATTCTACTGGCTCCCTGCGGAAGGTGGCTCAGCCAGCCCCTCAGTCACCTACCTCGCTGATCCTCAACCTCCCAATCGGCAGTGGAGTAAGCCATGGACGTTAAAAATGAGAAAGGGGAGAAACTATTTTTGTTCAGTGGCTAGTATATGCCAGACCCTGTACATCGAGCTTTGGCAATGTTAATTTAATGCTCACAAAAATTCTTAGAAGGAGATATTCTTTTTTCCTATCTTATAGATGAAGAAACAGATGTTCCAAGTGGTTATGTGACTGAGGTCACATAGCTAGAAATGTGGGATTCAGAGTTAGGTCTCTCTGCCTGCAAAGCCCACGTTGTTTTCCCTGCACCTGTCTATTTCCACCTGAGACTAACCCAGGAGGGAACACAAGATTCATCAGAATTTGAAGCTGAGGGGCCAGCCCTGTGGCTTAGCGGTTGAGCGCGTGCGCTCCGCTACTGGTGGCCCGGGTTCGGATCCCGGGTGCGCACTGACGCACTGCTTCTCGGGCCTCATGGCCGCGTCCCACATACAGCAACTGGAAGGATGTGCAGCTGTGACACACAACTGTCTACTGGGGCTTTGGGGGAAAAATAAATAAATAAAAATTAAAAAAAAAAAAAAAAAAGAATTTGAAGCTGAGGCTGGCAGTGGGGTGGAGGGCTTCTTCCGCTACTTTGAATAGCTCATCCCCTTCTAAGCAGGTGCAACTTGCTTTAGACAACTTTGCTTGTCTTCCCCTCTCATTGGTTTTCCTCCCACTTCTCTGCTCTACCCTGAGTGATGCAAGAATCTGGTCCTGGATGGCAGGGAGCCCTTCAGCATTTCACCTCTCCAGCACCTGGCTGTGCAGAGTGGGGTCCTGGGTGATTATTGTTTTCCTTTTCTTCCCTCGTCTGGCCCTGCAGGATCATCCACGGCAGTGCACTAGGGACCGTGATAGACACCACGTTTTTCATGATGGCGTACTACAGTGCCAGGGCGGTCTTTACAGGGACCATGACCATCACCTTCAAGAGGTCTGTTTCCTTGCCTGTGTTCAAGTGAGGAGTGAGCTGGTGTGGGGTTATTCCATGTGCTATGATGAGAAATAAGGGCTCAGGCAGCAATCTGAGTGCAAAGAGATTCAACTTCTGCTTTTCTCATGGACCAATCTAAACTTTTTAGCTGTTCCTTTTTCATCCAAGGACAAGGTAACAATCTTGAAGATGGGTTATGTGTCAAACATAAAAATATTCTACATAGCGTGATGATGGACTATTTTTGGTCACTTCTGATTTAGAGAAAACCAATCAATGTGCCCATAAATATTTAACTCATCCACAAATAATTATTGGGCCCCTACTGAAATGATAATTCCTTACATTTGATTAGTCTCTTACTAAACACTTAGATACACATTATTTCATTTGATCTTTACTATAACCCTGCGAGGTAGGTACTATTATCTCCAATTTGACAAATGAGGAAACTGAATACACAGCTAGCAAGTGACAAAGGCAGGATCAAAGGAAGGCATCGCATCGCTGCTTGATTCCAAAGTCCACTTTCTTTGCACGACACCACTCTGCCTGGGTGGGCTCTCAAGGACAAACAGGGAAGAGCAGGACACAGCCCCTACCCTCCAAGGAGGGCAACAAGGTGTATTGGTCAGAGTTCTCCAGAGAAATACAGATAGACAGACATAAAATATTATATTAATATATTAACATAGCTATTATATATAATATTAATATATTAACATACACATATATAGATAGATTTATTTCAAGGAACTGGCTTATGCAAATGTGGGGACTGCCGAGCCTGAAATCCTTAGGACAGGCCATCAGGCTGGAAACTCTTAGGCAGGAACTGAGGCTGCAGCCTTGAGGCAGAATTTCTTCTTCCTCAGAGAAGCCTCAGTTTTGTTCTCAAGGCCTTTCAACTGACTAGATTCGGCCCACCCAGATTATTGAAGATAATCTGCTTTACTTAAAGTTAACCATGTCTACAAAATACCTTCACAGCAACTCCTAGATTAGTGTTGACTGAATAACTGGGGATTATAACCTAGTCAAGTTGACATATATAACTCACCGTCACACAAGGAATACTCGTTTACAGATAGAGCCATTCTGCCAAAGAAGAAAACCTTCCATGTGTGGGTACAACTACTTGACATCAGGCAAACTGCTACTGGGTCCTGCTCAGCCCTGTGGGCAATTCACACTGGTCAGGAACAGGGAGAACTGTACCTGAAAATATGTGCTAAAGTTTATGAACTTTTAGCCAAAATGTAGCATATGTTTCCTCACTGGGAAGACGGCAGGAAAACAAGAGGAACTTGATCTTTCCGGAGGACGGGGAAATGGTTTGTCACAATGTTGATGGAGTGGTTTGTGGCTTCAATATGATGATAAAACAAAATGCCACACAGCCTGGGCTTGCCTTATGGCTCCTCTCTTCCAAGGCCCCTGATACTCAGCCCTCGGGGTAGAATTCCAGGACCCCCTTTCTGGTAGGGGCATAGTCTCTCTGCCTGAGTCATCCACTCCTTTCTCGGAGACCAGCCCATGAGCCGCTCTATCTCGCTGCTCTCTCATAGCCCAGGCATCCTCAGCTCAGTGGTGAGGCTGGAGGCAAAGGTCACTGGCACAGAAGGAAGAAAGGTAATTCTCTCTTGTGAAGCCCAAAGCAGTGACAGGACCATCATCTTTGCCGAAGCTTCTGGTAAAGCCATTACAATTCATTTTTCTTCCTGTTTGTGCCCATCCCTGTGACCAGGCACAGAGGGTGACTTCCCCCACCACTGAGGGCAGTGCTTGCCCTTGGAGACCCTTAAGGTTGCTCTTTCGTGTTTGGGGTGGGAGGGATGTCCAAATCGAGAAGAACATCCATTAGTTATAGGATGGAGACCACCGTAACATACCCATTCGCCTCTCTGGGAGGCCCCAAGTCATAAAGAGGCCTGTGAAGAGGAGGGGAGGAGGTTGTGGCAGCACAGTGTGCATGGTATCTCACCTCTTGATCCCCTACTGGCTTCCCAAATGCAAAGGCGAGCTCATTGCTTTGACAACAGTAGAGGAAATTTAGACATTTCCAGAAGCAGCTCTGGCTCCAGCAGACAGGAAGGGTTTCCCTGAGCCAGTTTTCCTGGAAGCACTGGGGGCAACTCACCTTCGTGTTCTTCACCATTCCAGCCATCTTCTTCCGGATGAGGTGACACAGGTGCAAGGCACTGTAAGGCTCATCTCCTCTTGCCCTGGAGGGCAGAAAAATGAAGCTTCCTTTGGAGCAGCTTCTGTTTCTCCCATTCGTCTCCAGCTTCTCATGTTTACTCCAGCCGTTTCCATCGTGGGTGGTGGAAACTTCTCCAGATGTCAAAGCTTGTTGTAAATAAAGTTTTAAGAGGGAGGTCATGTATCCAAATTGACATATGTGCATTTCTTCCTGGATAGAGAGTGTCTACAGTCACTGGGATGGGAATGCATCATTTAACCTTAGCATTCAACTCAGAAAAAAAAGGGTCAGATTGGGTTTGAAGGACCCAGTGTGTAACTGGGGAGGAGTTAGGTCATAGAAGCAAAATCACTTTCCACTGACTGTGAACAAGTCAGGGAAGCCTTGCCTGATGTAAATGACCTTGTTTTGAACTAACGTCACACACAATGTTTTTACCAGATATTTTTCCTTTTATTGTTTAATTCACTCCTCTAAGTTCTGCCATTAAGTACTGCTCCAAAATCCTCACTTATCTGCTGATGGGTAATGCTTCTTTCACGCGACCTTATACATCTTTGCATCTCTAAGAATATGGGGGGAGGATCGGAGGAGATGGGGGGACCTGGGGCTCCAGGGTTGTGAGTGTGGCAGGAACATACAGAGGAGGAAAACCTGGCAGGCATCCACTGCCCTTGAAAGCCAGCCCACTTCTTTTGAGCTCAGAGCCAACACCACAAACCTGCGGAGGGTGGGGCAGTGGGCCACCACCCGCAGAGTGGCCAAGAGCAGCCTCTGAAATATACCAATCCATTATTTCTCATAAGTAGGAAGCCTTGCCTTATAAGGGGGAAAAAGTAGGTCTCCCTTCAAAAAGAACTCTCAGCTTAGTCATCAACATTGCACAATGAGTCTAGCAGCTCAGAACAAGGGGTAGCAAAGTACTCAACAATTACCAGACAAGTTTGCATATATATATTTTTTAATGTTCATGCTTTGCTTAATCCCCTCTGGGGATAAAGAGCCCACTTTCTTGCCTGTTCCTTGGGCGTCAGTGGCACAGGAATGAGGCCTTAAAAAATAGCATCTTGCTTCCTAAATCATCAGTTTCTTTCCTGACCTAGATTTCCTGGGTGAAGAATGGATGGTGAAAAGTTGCGAAGGCTGTTGCTATGAAAAGTTTGGACTTTATTCTGCAGATAACCGGGGCCACTGAAGGTGTGTGCCTGCCTTTTTCAACAGGAGCAGCAGGATCTCAGCAGTAATACTTTTCCATGGATCAGCCAGACAAGAATAACAGGAAATTGGAGACCAAAAAGAAGGTTATTGACAGAGTCCAGATGCGGGATAAAACCATAATCTTAACCATCTAGACTACAGTTGTCCAACAAAAATGTAGTGTGAGCCACATGCTGTAATTTTAAATGTTCTAATAGCCATATTAAAAAAGTAAAAAGAAACAGGTAAAATTAATTTTAATAATATATTTCACCTAACCCCAAATATCCAATATATGATTTCGACATGTTATAATATAAAAATTATTGAGATATTTTACCTTGTTACCATAAGTCTTAGAAATCCAGTGTGTGGATAACCTACAGCACATGTCAATTCCCAAGTTAAATTTTCAGCGTTTAAGGGAAAACGTGGGTCTGCCAAAACAAAGAAGTCGCGTTTAACGAAAAAATATTCCGCACTGCTTCAGTTCTTAATATAAGTTAATTAAAATTAAATAAAATTTTAAATTCTGGTCTTCAGTCACACTAGCCACATTTCAAGTGCTCAATAGTCATGGATGGCTACGGGCTACCGTATTGGGCAGAGCAAGTCTCGACTGTAAATATGTTCCGAAGTTGTGCCCAAAAGCATAACCCCGCGTTAACGCCCCATTAAGCTCCCGGCGCAGAGAAAAGCGCGGATCCTGCAGTTCTGGACGTCTTCAGGAGGTGGCACTAAGGAGAACGCCCTTACCCGCTCGTGACCAGCGTCCAACCCCGGAAGCTAAATCCCCCTGTTCTTTCTAGTTCTTCCGGCTTTCTCCACCCGCTGGTACACACGGCCTAATTTCCTCAGGTCCTGAAGACTGCGGCGAGGCAGGATGGGCCGGAGAGCAGAGCCGCGGTGTCTGCTGAGCGAGTGAAGAGCGGCGAGTAGTTGCCGGGTCCGGCGCCCGGAGCTACGCACGGGCGGTGGGTGCTCAGGTCCTGACTCCCGACAGGCACAGACGGCAGAGCCCCCGCCTTAGAACGCATCTCCGGGCTACCGCCATCACGTCGTTTTGTCCTCTGAGGTCGCCAGGGCCGGGCCTGAGCTCCCACCGACGCCACCCTGAGCCCAGTGCACTCGCAGGCCTCCTCTCCAATGATTCAGAAGTCACGTCCGGCGCTGCTGCAGCCTCAGGATGTCGGAGACAGAGTGGAAACGCTTATGGTAAACTGCGGGAAAGAAGAGGCAGGGGTTCTGGGACCGCCGGCCCGGGGAGGGAAATTCGGGAGATTGCCAAGGGTCAGCAGCCCTTGGGGAAGCTTTTCCGCGTCCTGGATGCGCGCGGAACCGGTTGGGGACGTGGCAGGAGAGACGGAGTTTGACTAAGGGAATTTAAAAGCGTGGGAGCAGAGAGGAGAGGAGTTGCAGCCCAACCCTTGCGACAGGCAAGCAGAGGTCTCGCTGCTTCATTAGATCTGGGTAGAGATGGGCGGAATTGCCAGAGCCTTGGGGGATCTCCGGGGAATGTGCCCGCACAGCCCTGAGCGAAGTGCGAGCGCTACGGGACGTTTGCTTTGAGTTGGATGCCTAGAGTGACAGAGGTGGGAGGACACCTGGGCAGATATTTGGACTATCGCAAGGCCCGGTAATAGTCCCATGCCTGAGAAGCGGTCGGTGCTGGAGTGAGGTGTGCCAGGACCGCAGTGCCCGCGGGCGGGGCGAGAGGGCCCCCTCTGGAAGTCCACCTCCACGCCTGCCGGGATCCGCGTGGTTCCCGGGAGCCGCCAGGCCACGCCCCTCCGGTGTTTGGATTGGTTGCCGTGGTCGGGTCGCCGGGCCGTCATTGGTGGAGACGGAGGCGGGGCTGGGGAGGCGGGTCCCGGAGGATGGTCTGGTTGAGTCACTATTAATGATGGGTGGAGGCCGGGATGCTGCTTGGCCTTGAGCGGCGAGAGCCCGGGGTCGGTGGCCGCTCTCCCCTTGAAGTCATGGTTCCGGTCCGCCCGCGCAGGAGTCGAGGGACGGTGCGGGATCCTTTTTTTTTTAATCCTTAAAAAAGGTAGCGGCGGCCGCTCTACGTTTACATCTCTGAAAACATGCTTATTTATTTCTCTTTCTGATTCCTCCAGCTCTGGTCTTGAGCTAAATTGAGCTAAATTGAATTTAGGATTTAGTTTCTTAATGGGAGTAGGAATTGCTTGTGGAACCTGTTTGCTAACTATGTAAGTGCTAGTTACTGCCTTTGTTTTCCTCCGGATTATTGTTTGGTTGTTTTTGCCCTCCCTCCTCAAAAAAAAAAAAAAAAAAAAAACCCTGTATTACTCGTCTTATTTACCTTGAATAACTTTGGGCTATTTAGGAAAAAAATCAAACATGCCTTCAAAGGATGTGCCGTTCACCATTGATAATATCTTAAGACTATTCAAAACGAGAAGTGTAAATTGTTTTGTTTTGTTTTGTTTTAACAATTATATTACCTGCTGTTTTTTAACTATTAGAGGTTAATCCATACTGCTAGTATATATTTAGCATCTGCTGTGTGCTAATGCACCTGGAAAATTACAAAGTTAAAAAAGTTATGGACTCTATTCATTTATTCAACATATATTCAATGAGCCAATAATATGTCCAAGCAATGTGCTGTGAAAATAAAGACATAAAGAAGATAATTCCTGCAATGGGGGATGGTGTGTGTGTGTGTGTGTGTGTGTGTGTGTGTGAGTGTGAAGGACAGCAGCCTTAAAACAAATGCCATACAACACCTGTGAGAGCATTAGGGAACCAGCACCGAGGAGAACTGCTCCGAAGCTTTAAAGCTGGAACTACAGGTCATTCCTACAGCCTCACTGGAGCTAAGGGCTGAAGGAGATTACCGTGTCTGGGGGTGGGGCATGCAGGGCCCACTAAGCTTTATCTTGTGGAATTGTGCTCAAGGAAGAGCCATGTGCAGATTTCCTGTTAGATGATATGATATGATTCATTCATTCTTGACTGTTGAGCTCTACTGTGCGCTTGGCTCCATGCTGGGCAGGACAGCCAGTGACTTCTTCTGTCCTAGACCCTCAGTCATAAGGGAGATGGGCTCAGGTGCAGTGGAAACACTGAGGAGGAGCGCTGAACACCAGTGGGGGTTTAGGGGGCTTTCCCAGAGCAGATGAGATCTAAGCAGCGGCCCCCAGGGATGAACTAGACATGGGAGGAGCTAGGGTGGAGTTTTCAGAGATGAGAAGAAGGCAGAGTCCAGTATGGCTGCAGAGTGTGTAAGAGGGAGGAGGCTGAGAGAACAAGCCACAAAGGTAAGAAGGGCCCCATGAGTCTGAAAGGCCTTGTCAGCCAGCAGATTGGACTTTATCCTGAAAGGAATATGGAACAATTCAAGGGTATCGTTTTGTTTTTTTAATTGTAATTCAGTGAGTGTTAATGACATTTATATGATACTTTATGGTTTCTAATACATTTGTCACTACTTAAACTTTTTATTCTATCTTGTATTTAATTTCAAATTGATAACTTCAAATTATACAAAATATTGTCTCTCCTTGAAGGGTTTTGCACCTGGAAGCAATGTGGTCAGATTTACAGTTTTAAAAGATGACTCTGGCTGCAGGGTAGAGAGTAGATTAGAGGGATCAAAGAGATGAGGTGATGTGTGGGTGAAGAGGTGGTGGCAGTTGCCAAGGTAAGAGATGTTGGGGTTCTCAGCTAAGGTGGACAGAAGGAGGTAAATTTGAGAGCTGTTTAGGAGGTAGAATGAGGCTGAGTCAAGGATGGTGCCCATATTTCTGGCTGGGGCAGCTGGGTAGATAAATGGCAGGGCATTCACTGGGATAGGGCACCCTGGAGGAGGAGTGGATTGGGGGCGAGGGAGAGAGATGAGTTCAGGTTTGAAAGTGTTGTCTGAGGTGCCTGTGGGGCGTCTGAGTAAGTGGATATGTGGGTTTGAAGCTCTGGAGAGAGGTTGCAGGTGTGGATAGGAGGGTGGAAATTGAAGCCATGGGAGTGGATGAAGGAGTGTGTGAGCACTGTTCAGGGAAAAAAGAGCCTCTCCATGTAAAGGAGGAGAGGCCAGAGAAGTGGGAGGAAGACCAGGACAGTGTTAATCCCTGAAGCCAGAGGAAGAGACCATTTCAAGAGGGAGCTCCAGTAGTAGTCAATAGTGGAATGCTGCTGAGCAGCCTGAGAAGTGCCCTGGATTTTCACTTCACACTAGGTGGTGTGGTGAAAAGACCGTGAACTTTGAGTCCTAGCCAATGGCTTCAAACCCTGTGGCTTAGGACACATTTGTAACCTCTGTGAGCTTGTTTCATCTGTAAAATGGGTTTAAATACCTAGCTCTTAACAGTGTTGTGAGACTTTGAGGTGGTGTATATAGATGCCTTGCCCAGTGCTGCTCTGGGAGCACAGTGGAGGGTGGGTTGGTACGGTTGAGGCTGGAGACCACCAAGGAGGCTACTAGTGTGGATCAGTGAGGGGCAGACTCTGGGAAGACTGAGGGGTCATCAGCCGATCTTGGTCATGAAGCAGTAGGTGGAGTGAGGAGTCTTATGTGTCTCCCAAATATCCCACTGGAATATCTCAGTGTGGACTGGAGAAGAGGCAAGTGTGTGGAGAACTGTTGGCCGAGTTTCCATTTTGAAATGTTGAATTTGAGTTGCCTGTGGGCCATTCGACACAAGATCGAGGAGGTGTGGGGATAGCAGAGTCTGGAGAGAGGCTGGACTGGGCTGGAGATGTGGGCGTTGTCGGCATGTGTGTGTGAAGTGTGGTGCAGTGTGGGTGTGGGGAGGGTGCCCTGATAAGCTACAGCTGGGGGAGATAAGAGGAACAGCAACATCTGTGGGCAGCGCCAAGGGAAAGGACAGAGGAACTAAAAACAGGACTAACGGTCAGCAGAGCACCAGAACGCCAGCAAATGCACCAGAGAGGCCAAGTAAGAGAAGGCGAAGGATGGGAAAGGGTCCTGGGATATGGCAGGTCTTTGGTGAGACACACGGCAGCCTTAGTGGATTGAGCTTTAGCTGGATAGTAAACTGTGGGGACCTGAGGGGTGATTAGTCAAGAGGGAGTAGAGATGATATGGCATCAAGCTAGAAAGATGGGGGGCTTTCAAGCTTGTTTCCAGGCAAAGGAGAAGATGCCTATGAAAGGGAGAGGCCGAGTGTGCAGGGAAGAAGGGCTCATTGATGCCACAAAGTCTAGGATGAGGCCAAGAAACATAAAACTCATGAGAATATGGGTTAGCAAAAAGAGCCTCTCCTTGGGGGAGAGGGAGTTGGGTGCGGACACAGACCTGGCGAAGTATACATGTTGTGCTTGGTTGTACTTGTTGTCTTACCAATTCTACCACGCTTTGATACTTTACAAGCTATCTGAATGTGGTTATAAGCTCCAGTATTTATTATCTGAACTTATTTAGTCCTTTCCCCAACAGCCTTTTATGTAATTCAGTTACAATTTGAGACTTGCTTGTTTGGTGGAATGTGGAATGAGCTCTCTTCTCTGTGAAACACGTGCCACAGATTACAAACATTTTAGTTCTGGGTAAGTGGTTATGTGAGGTGTGTAAAGGCAACTTGCTATTTATCTTAGTGTTTTAGGACAACAGTATGCCGTTTATTAAAAAATAATAGTGCAAATGCCATTTGATGAGGAGAGAGAAGATCTTTTTGGATGGAGTTTGCCGTGTCTCCTTTGGACAAGAGGGCTTTTCGTGGTTGGGTTTTTTAAAGTGTTTTTCACAACCATTTGTGGTTGAGTCTGGATTCTGGGGCGGGTACTTGGGGGAAGTACATTTTGTCTTTGAGGGAGTCCTGCCCTTCTGGGTGGTGCCTCTAGATTAGCCAGTGTGTGTGACTGTCCTGGCTTAAAGGAGGGCCAGCAAACCCAGAAGTGGCTGCTGGTCTATGTCACCATCTGCGATCTGTGTAGGTCCCAGCGAGATGGATGGGTATAAGAGAAGGGGAAAGTTTTAAAGTAAGGAAATCATAGGTTTTACAGGAAGTGGCACATATGTTTCACACTGCATCTGAGCTTACGGTTTCACTTCTGTGTCTTCTTCCTATAAATATCTACAGGTCCTACAACCAAGGGAGCCTAGAAACCAGCAGTTGAGAGTTAAAACATTATGTTCAGTTGATTTTGCTTTTGTGAAAATAAAGAGATGGTCAATAACTTTTATTGTCAGGACAAATAGGGAGATGTGGTTGTGGCGTAATTTACAGATGGAAATAGACATGTTGCTCAGCAGGAGGAAACATTATGGATACTAAGACCAGAGAGATACCTCTTGCAATATACTATGTTCTCAACAACATTCTAGTACTGTTAATTCCTGGCTACACTTTTCCCTCCTCTGAAGTATGGAGATAATACAGGGCACTACCAGGTGAGCTTCTAAGTGATCCTTGCAAAAGTGAGTCTTGCTGCAGCAAAGCCGCTGACACAGTGTTCTCTTGTCCTGCAGTTGCATCCAGTGATCAAAGCTTTCCTGTGTGGCTCCATCAGTGGTACTTGCTCTACCCTCCTTTTCCAACCTCTGGATCTCCTGAAAACACGCTTGCAGACTCTCCAGCCCTCTGCCCACGGGTAAGACCTGCTGCCCCCCATTTCACTGAGGAGCTGGTTTCAACAATTTCTCCCAGACACAGGAGCATCTTTACTGGGTCAAGTCAACTTTCATTCTGTTGGATGTTCAAAGAGAAACACTGGCCATGCCCAACTTTCGTGTGTTTTGTGTATCTTCTTTTCTGTGAATATTTTTTATATTTGACATTTCTTGTTAATTAAATAGGATCCTTCCCTGAGCAGCTTTCTGGGATCGGCCTCCGTGACATTCGCATTTTATTGTGCTAGCCTGTGATGTCCTAACTGTGCTGCCTGGCATGAGTAGTGGGTGGTCCTTGAAATAATGTTAAGTATTGAGTGCCCCCATATTGGGCTCAGCACTGTGGGAGGTATACAGAATATATAAAACAGGAGGTTATCCCATTGCTTGTAGTGTGAATGGACAGATAAACATGTACATGCAAAATCACGAACACATAGGAACTCCAAGATTCCGAGATGCATTGTGGAGATTCTTAAGTGTTCTACAAGAGTCCATACAAAGAAGTCTTTGAGTGGGGAGTTCTTTTATGAGAATGTGGTCTAGGTGATTTTTTCTTCCCTGCCTCCATTTTGTCTCCTCAGATCCAGACGTGTCGGGATGCTGGCTCTGCTCTTGAAGGTGGTTCGCACGGAGAGTCTTCTGGGCCTCTGGAAAGGGATGTCCCCTGTAAGCTGCGTTTTGGGTCTTCTCTTGCACCTTCTGCTTTAATAACTAGCCATTTCTCGTCTTCCTCATGTATCCTCTCTTTTAAGGATCCATGAGAGTTGGAAGTGGTGAAAAGACCTGCATAGTCTTCCTGCCCATCTCTCATACCGTCGCTAACTTCTGCTTGAGGGCTTGGGGAAATAGTACGTCTGTATGCCCGGGGTATGACTTGTTGGTGCAGCACAATCTCTGGAGCAGACGCAGCTGGTGCCCCTGCCCGTCAGCCTGTCCTTGCCCTTACCCCGTCAGTGCAAGCGGGCTGAGACCGCCACACCTGCCCTTTGTCTGAAGGCTTTTTCTCGCCTTAGGAACTCACTTTGCTGGAAGAGCCAGGGGAATTAATGCCCACCCCAACCCCGCAGCATCCCTTAACCAATGAGAGATGAGAGTTGATGGTTAAAACCTCACTCCCCTCCTCAGGTGGAGGGATAACTCTGAGGTATGTCCTACACTGATTCCCAGAGGTCCCCAAAGGGATTAACTTGACCATGGCAGTAACTGGTTAGATAACACAGCCTTTACTGGCTGCCTTCTCTCCTATCTCGCTTCCCCACTCTCCTATTGGTTCCCTCCACACCTTAAATCAACTACATGCGTGCAAATCCTGGGTCTCCTTTTGGGAAAACCCAGCTAAGACAGTATCTTACAGTGTTGGTCTTTGATTTCGTTCCTTCTTCCCACTTTTTCTGCAGTCCATTGTGAGGTGTGTCCCTGGCGTTGGAATCTACTTTGGCACTCTCTACTCTTTGAAGCAGTACTTCCTGCGAGGCCATCCCCCCACTGCCCTGGAGTCGGTCATACTAGGGGTGGGCTCTCGCTCAGTTGCAGGGGTCTGCATGTCGCCTATCACTGTGATCAAGACACGTTACGAGGTGAGTTTGACTGCTCTAGGCCCTCAGGGTGGGTAAATAGAGGCACTAGGCTCTTGAGTCAAGTGGCCACTGATGTCAACTCCTGATTTATAACCTAACATAGAGGCAGATGTGGTCAGAGAACCCATTCGTCTAGGCAGGCCAAGCCACATGTGAACCAGAGCGCCCAATGCTCTGGTAATGCCACATACTCTAAGTTGACTTGGTTCATTGCTCAAACCCAAGGATGCCATGCCAGTCACTGGTTCTGTGCCTCCTTTGCAGAGTGGGAGGTATGGCTATGAGAGCATATACGCAGCCCTGAGGAGCATCTATCGCAACGAGGGGCACCGGGGCCTCTTCAGCGGCCTGACAGCGACACTCCTTCGTGATGCACCCTTTTCTGGAATCTACCTGATGTTTTACAACCAGACCAAAAACATTGTGCTCCACGGTACGGATAAGGGAAGGTGTGGTAGGGAAGAGATATCCCCAAGACATCACGTCCTCACCACTTTTTCTTTGATATGAGACTATTTGTTGTTCTTAGCAGCTCCAGGTTCTTAGCAGAGTTAAGGGACTGAGCCATATCAGCACTATGTCAGGCATGGGCCCGGGTGCTGGGATGCAGTGGCAGACATTACAGACGTGGTCCCTGGCTTTTCGAGTTTATAGCCTAGTGAGGCAGAGTACTGATAGTACTGTAATTCTTACGTGGGGGAGGGGATGGAATAAAGCACGTTTTGCATAGGTCTTGCGACAATACTTCCCAAAGTTGCCTGATCTTCTGATTGCTGGGTCCCACCCAGGGCCTCCTGAATCAGAAGCTTTGGGGTAAGACCTGGGAGTGTATTTTTCAAGAAGCACTTGATGTGATTCTTATCAGACAAATTTGGGAAACACCAACGGGTTAGGAAGAAAAATATTATTTCTGCCTCTCTTGCTGTGTTCTCAGTTAATGTGGTTCTAAGCCCTTCATTTGGATGGAGAGAAATGTGCCAGACCTCAGGCATTCTGGCAGGCTAACCCTACCAGTAAGTTTATATTGGGCAAGACCTGGGCAAAGTCAATGGGCAGTAAACATCTACCCAAGCAGAGCCAGGTATTGATAGAAACACATCCTGTAGAATGAACCTTTGTTCAATAAGTTTCCTGTGGATAATTTGAGCAAAGAATTGCAACCAAGGTCATTTAATTGGGAAAGCTGGAATGCCACCATCATGTGATCAGTGATGACCAGCTGCAATTGGGGTGTTTTGGAAGATTTGCTGCTTCTCCCCAGGCACCAGGAGTTGTGACACTGCAGGTCACAGCTTTACTTTTTTTTTTTTTGCTGAGGAAGATTCGCTCTGAGCTAATATCTGTTGCCAATCTTCCTCTTTTTTTGCTTGAGGTAGATTAGCTCAAGACATGGGCAAAGACATGGGCAAAGTCAATGGGCAGTAAACATCTACCCAAGCAGAGCCAGGCATTGATAGAAACACATCCTGTAGAATGAACCTCAGCTAACATCTGTGCCAATCTTCCTCTATTTTTTGTATGTTCGTTGCCACCACAGCATGACTTCATGAGTGGTGTAGGTCTGCACCCAGGATCTGAACCCATGAACCTGGGCCGCCAAAGCGGAGCACGTGGAACTTTAACCACTTGGCCACGGGGCCGGCCCCAATCACAGCCTTATTTTGCAGTAGAAAGTTAAGGCAATATGGGAGCTGGGATGTACGTTTTTAACTTCTCAATCCATCTTTAAAATTTTTTTTTATTTGGTATTTACAAATCATTTTAAACTTACAAAAAAGCCACACGAGTAGTACAGATAACTCCATAGCCGTTTATTATTCTCTTTATATGTGGTAATTGTTTTTTTCCAAACCATTTAAAAGTAAGTGGCAGACATGATGCCCCTTTCCCCTTAAATAACTCAGTATGTATTTCCTAAGAACAATGACCTTCTCATATAACCATCTTATCAAATTCAGGAAGTTTAACGTAGGTGTACTTCTTTAACCTATAGTCTGATCTCTAGTCTTAATTTCTCCAGTTGTCCCAATCATGTACTTTGTAGCAATTTTTGTTTTTTATCTTCAAGAGTATGGGCCAGTTATATAACCTCAGCATGGGTTTATCTGATGTTTCCTCGTGACTAGATTCAGTTATACGTTTTTAGCAAGAAGACCACATAAGTGATGTTGTGTCCCCATGCCTTATATCAGGAAGCTCATGACATCAGCTTGACCCATTGTGGGTGATGTTAACTTTTTATCTCTTGGATAAGATAGTGTCTCCACTGAAAGCTCAATTATTTTTTCTTTTGTAATTTGTATCTCTATGGGGAGATACTTTGAATCTATATAAATCTATATAAAACTTCCTGTGCCTTTCATCTATATGTCTTAGCATCGGTCAAGGATTCTTACCTGAATCAATTATGATGATGATGGTTGTAAAAATGTGAATTTTTAGCTTCATTATTTTATCCACATTTATTAGTTATACCTTTAAGTTTTTAATTCTTAACCTCGTTTGAATCCAAACCCTTCTGGCTTTTTTGAAAGAATTAGTGGGCAACTTGGCATTGATATTTATCTGATGAATGTGAGATTTGTTTATAACTGAATGTTGCCTTTGTCCTATTTCAGACCGGTTGGATGTAGCCTTTATTCCTGTTGTAAATTTCAGCTGTGGGATATTTGCTGGTATTCTGGCCTCACTGGTAACTCAACCTGCAGATGTTATCAAAACTCATATGCAGCTCTCCCCAGTGAAATTTCGGTGGATTGGCCAGGCAGTGACACTCATTTTCAAAGTAAGGCTATAGAAAAAAATACTGGTTCTTATTGTGGTTAAGGCTCCTCTGAGAGCAGTAGCTCTCATCCTTTACATGTTAGAATCACCTGGGGAGCTTTTAAAAATCCCCATTCCCAAGTCACAACTTGGGCTAAATTATATCAGAATCTCTTGAGGGAGTGAGACCTTGGCAGCAGTATTTTAAGTTCGCCAGTGATTCCAATGTGTTGCCAAGGTTGAGAATCACAGCTTAAAATCTCTTGTTCTTTTTTTTTTGGGGGGGAGGCTACATTAGGACAACCTGCAATGTTTGTTAAACATGCAGATTGCTGGGCTCTACCCCAGATCTACTGAATCAGGCGATCTGGGAGGACTAAGTAATCTAATCAAGGACCTAGGAGGAAATATAGTCAGAACAAAACCAGAAACACATTGTTTTGTTTCTAGGAGTTTGCTCTAATACAAAGGACAAAGGGTATTATTGAAGATAAAAAGTAAAGTGCACTAAAGTATTATTTAAAAGCCACTGAGTTGGCCCTGTGGGAACATGTACTGTTATCACACACCAAATATTCTTGTTCAAGGTAAATTTGTCACCTATATCTTTAGCTTTTCTGTACTTCTCAATTTTTCTGTGTAGCAGGGGAAACACATGAGCATATGCATCAAGTATCTGTCTCACTCTAGATCTAAGCAGACATTTGTGAATTGGATCAGATTCCTCACACTGCTTAGGTTGCCTGCTTTCTTATTCTCTGTACCTAAAATCACAAAGTTTGAAAATACATTCTTCAGTATACATGAAAATGTCAGGAATGATAACAATAGAAATGAACAAATCAATCCAAATTATGAGGGAGGGATAAGAGGTGTTTTGTCTTTAATTCTTATATAACGCGACGAAGAACATACAATGAATTACAAAACGTTGCTCCCTCCAGGCATACAAATTGCCAAAAAGTCACCTTTTCCTGCAGCCTGGAGCCAGGGCCCACAGCTTGGCAAGCAGACCTTGGTCTGGATTTCAGCTGCCACCTGGGGGCTTGATGCTTCTGTGCACTGTACAAGCTGTACAACTGTACGCAGCAACCCTGCATAAAGATTTTCAGCTAAGAAATAAATTCCCCTGAATAGAGCAAGCCATAGCTTAGCAACTATGCAAAAAATTTTTTTTAAGTTCATTGTCTCCTTGGACCCATTATTCATAGTTTTGGCATTCTTTATAAAAGTCTAAAAACTGAGTCTTAAAAATGGGGTAACAGAGAGAGACCCTCACTCTCATGCCAGGTGTATAATTGCATTGCTACTTTGCTTCCAGAGTTTTGACGTTCATTTTCCTCATAGGACTATGGGCTGCGTGGCTTCTTCCAAGGTGGTGTCCCCCGGGCCCTCCGCAGAACTCTGATGGCAGCCATGGCGTGGACAGTCTATGAGGAGATGATGGCCAAGATGGGCCTGAAGTCCTGACCCATTACCTTCCCAGAGGGAACTGGGAAAAGATGGGATCCGTTGCCCTGCCTGGTTTGGGCCATAGGCTGCCTCCTCTCACGATCCTGAAGTGAGATGAAGTCCTATCTGGAAAGCTAGGCAGATACGTCACCCTGTTACTCAGTTCAAGTAGAGAATAGATGAGCCTGACTCAAGCCTTCAGAATCTCCCCAAAAAGGAGTCAACTGATACACACAGCACTTTGGGGAGTTAGGAGAAGGGTTTGCATACCCTGCAAGGCTACTTGAAAAGGCATTTCCAGAGAGAGCCCTGCCAGGTGGCTCCACCTCAGCCACCCCCCTGTACCACGGTGCCTCTTTGGGTCTGTTCCTGGGCAAGGAATCACAGAGCCAGAGCTGTGGGCTGCCTGCTGTGGCCGAGGAGCTCCAGCAGGGAACACTGGATCTTCAGAGAAAGGAGTGACTGTTACCAGGCTGAAGTCTGCATCTGAGGTGATGTGAGGATGAGGAAGATAAGATGTCACTACTTAACTGGTTCCTAATCAACTTCTCAGAGGCTCTGGAGAAGGGGGGACAGTGGCTTCCTAGCCTCTTAAGTGTCCAAATTAAATTTTTTGATCTTGGCCCCAGCACTGTTTCAACTCTAAGTTGTTCTGGCATTTTTCTGCAGCAAAAGTTCAGATAAATAAAGTGAAGCACTTTATCATTGAAAACTTTGGAATACCTAGCGTCATCACTCTGTTCTGAAATAACAAAATAGTCTAAGGTGGCTGGCTCTTGACCTATATGGATTCTAAAACCTAAAAATTTTTAAAACAGCTTTATTTTACACATCATACAATTCACCGATTTCAGATATACAATTCAATGATTTTTAGTAAGTTTACTGAGTGGTGCAACCATCACTATAAATCAGTTTAGAACACATTCATCCCCCAAAAGTTCTCTTATTTGCAATTAATCCTCGTTCCAAGCCCCAGGCAGCCACTGATCTGCTTTCTGTCTCTATAAATTGGCCTTTTCTGTACACTTCCTGTAAATGGAGTCACACAATATATAGTCTCTTGTTTCCAGCTTCTTTAGCATAATGTTTTTGAGGTTCATCCATGATGTGGAATGTTCAATACTTTTTCCTTTTATTTTTAATGGCCTGATAATATTGTATCGTATGCCTATACCATATTTTATTTATCCATTCATAAATTGACGAATATTTGAATTGTTTCCACTTTTTAGCTCTTATGAATAATGCCACCATGAGCATTCATGTACAAGTGTTTTGGGGACATATATTTTCATTTCTCTTGCATATATGCCTAGGAATGGAATTGCTGGATCGTGTGGTAACTATGTTTAAACATTCGAGAAACTACCAGACTGTTTTTCAAAGGGGCTACACCATTTTACGTTCCCACCAGGAGTGTATGATGGTTCTGATTTCCCCACACCCTCCTCAACACTTGTTATTGTCTGTTTTATTTGTTATAGCTATTCTAGTTAGTACACAAGTTTTTCTGTCAATTTTCAAACCTAGGAAAGGGCCATTATTTTATCCAAAACAGCAGAAGGGGGAGGTTTTGTCTCCTGGTTAAGAACATGGGCTGTTCTTAACAGGGGGCCCAGATTGAAAGTCTGGCTCTCCATTTACTTAGACACATTTGAAATTGTGCCAGGGAAATGGGGTTAGTAACATTTCCTACCTCCTGCGGGGTGGTAGGGTTAAATGAACAAATGTTTCTGGCACACTGTGTTAGTTTCCTAGGGCTGCCACAGCAAATTACCACACACTGGGTGGCTTCTAACAACAGAAATTTATTCTCTCACAGTTCTGGAGCCTACAAGTCTGAAATCAAGGTGTCACCAGGGCCATACTCTCTTTGAAGTTCCTTGTCTCTTCCAGCTTCTGGTGGAACCTGGCAATTCTTGGCATTCATCACTCGAATCTCTGCCTCTATCTTCACAGTGCCTCTCCCCCAAGTGTCTGTCTCTCTGTGTCCAAATTTCTGTCTTCTTTTAAAGACACTAGTCGTTGGATTAGGGCCCATCCTACTCCAGAATGACCTCATCTTAACTTGATTACATTTGTAAAGACCCCTATTTCCAAATGAGGTCACATTCATAGGAACTGGGGGTTAGGATTCCAACATATCTTTATGGGGGACACAAGTTAACCTATGACACACATTAAGTTTAATGATTTGTAAGTTTAAATTAAGTTTATACTTTAGGTTTTAGGTTAAAATGCCCTATTCAAAATAATATGGGGAGGAGTATGGGAGAGGACAAAGGATCCTAATCTCATAGTGGCACCCAAGCTACCAGTGCTTGGTGACATATGTGTGAGGCCTTGTGCTGGGGAAAGCAGGGGAGCACTGAGCACTGGAAATGGTGTGCTGGGCCAGGAGTGAGGGAAGGCAGGTTACACAGACAATGGATGAAGTAGCTGTGTCCTAAGAATTAGACTCTGAGGCAGGGTATTCAGGTCCTTTCTCAGGGCCTCTTCAGTCTCCTTTGACCCTCATCTTGGTCAGTGGGAGACTAATGCCAGTGATGGCCCAGGGGGAGGGCCTGGGGGTGGGGGGACAGAGATGAGGCCCAGAGGTGTAGGCTTCACCCAACACAGATTTGCTCACCTTATACTTGGTTGGTGAATTTTGGCCACTACAGTCCCCTTCTGTGCCCCTCATTTGTTCTTTTTGGGGTAAATAATCATAAGATTTGGAGAAATAGTCTAATTTTCTCTAAACATGGGGTAAAACTGAAATTTGCCTTTGTGAACTCTGACTCCAGAGGCAAGTGGCCCTGGAGTCTGCATTTGCCAAGTCCCAAGAATTTTTTCTTCCTCTCCTGCCGTCTCCCACGTGTATGAGTATTACAGTTCAGAAGGAAGTGGCTAGTGAGCTTCAGCTGGCTTTGGGAACATTACCCAGTGCCCCTTTTTTTTTTTTTGATTGATTCATTTTGGCTGCCTCAGACAAAGCAAATTACTTAGTGGCGGGGCTTTGTGGGAGGAAATAGTCATCTGGGGACTAGAGATAAGGCTTAGTAAAGCATGAGCCAAAAGAGGACAGAAGCAAAGCTTTGAAACTGCCGTTATACTCAATTTACAAAAATATGTTATGAAATTTTTCAAACAATCAGGAGAGTAGAGCACATGGTACATTGGCCCTTCAGTCACATCACCCAGGTGGAACAATTATCAGGATTTTGTCCCTCTTGCTTGTCTTTCTTCTCCCCCAACTTTTTTCTTTCCTTTATGAAGCTTTTAAAAGCAGATCTCAGACCTCACACCATTTCACCCTTCGTCACTTAATATGCATCTCTAAAAATGATGGACATTTCTCTAACATAACTACAATGTTGTTTTCCCATGGCGAAAAAGTAAAATTTTTTGCATATCATCCAATACCCAGCCCATAGTCACATTTCCCTGATTGTCTCAAAAATGATTTTTTACAGTTGGTTTATTTGACTCAGGATTCAAAGGAGGTCCTGAGATTCTTTCATCAGCTGTTCGAAAGGGTGAGTCTGAGACAAACCACGATTCGAGTCAGTTCCTGAGGGCTCAATCAAGTCAGGGAATCTAGCAATAATAACGGGGGGGGGGTGGGGGTCGCAAAGCTGAGATTTGCTCAGCAAGGCAACGCCCCTTCCACGCCCCCCAGGCTGAGCAGTGTGCATTTCTAACTTATTGCTGACATCAAATTCTCAAATCTCAGCTTTTGTCAGTATGCCCTCTACAGAAAAAGCTGGCTCAATGCAACAACCTCTAGGTCTTATTTCAGCTTCCAAGTTCTTCCCGCTCCTTGGGAACCGCTGGCTTGGGTAGCTGATAAACACTCTGGAGTCTAAGATCAGTGGTTCTCAAACTTGCCTGCACATTGGAATCATCTGGAGAGCTTAACTGATGCCTGGGTCTGCCACCCAGAGATTCTACTGTAATCAGCTTAGATTGTGGCCTGGGCACCAAGAGTTTTAAAAGTTCCCCAGGTGATGCTAACGCGCAGGCAAGGCTGAGCACCACGGAGGAGCCCTGCAGGGCCAGATTCACCACTCAGCTCTCCCGACCCGGGCTCCAGGGGTTAAACTGGAGCGGGTTTCTATGGCAGGGAGAGCAGAGCCTCTGGGATGCGGCGGGGTCGGGGGCGGGAGCGGGAGCGGTAGCGGGAACGCGGAGGCTCGGATGCGGGGCGTGGCTCGGGGCGGGGGCGGGGCCCGAGGGGACGAAAGGCGGGAGCAGCCAGGCGCAGCAGCCTGCCTGCCAGCAGACAAGCGGAAACGCCTCCGGTTTTCAAAACAAAGAGGAGAAGCGGGAGGCGTGTGCGGCGCGCAGGGTTGAGACCTCCTTGGGTTGGTCCCTCAGGCTCGGGCGCTTCAGCATCGCTAGGTGACAATGGAGGGCAGCATGGGGGGCGGCCGGCGCTCGGGGTCCGACGGCCTCCAGGTGCCTGCGAAGATCACGCCAGCCATGGAGGAGTTGCAGAGCCGCTTGCAGGAGACTCTGGACGTGCTGTCCCCGCAAGAGCTGCGCAGCTTCCGCGTCATCCTCAAGACAGTGGACGAGGAGCCGCGCGTGAGCCCGCTGCAGCTGGAGCTGGAGGGCGGCAGCGCGTCGGGGCTGGCTCGCCTCCTCGCCAAGCACTACTACCTGAGGGCCGCGCCGCGCGTCCTCGCCAAGGTGCTGGAGCAGCTACGCCGCGCCGACCTGCTGGCCAGCTGGCAGAACGCCGCCGCTGCGGCCGCTGAGGACGACGGCCCGGGTGAGCGCGGGGACTGCCCCGTGCCCGGGCATTCCCGGACATTGGCGGGGACAACTAGGGGGAGGGGGCATGTGTGAGCGCGCGACTGCTCCGTGCCCGGGCATTCCCAGACATTGCGGGGGACAACTGGGGGGAGGCGGCATCGGTGAGCGCGCGGACTGCCGGGTGCCAGGGCATTCCCGGACATTGTGGGGGACAACTTGGGGGAGGGGGCTTGGGTGAGAGCGCGGTTTGGCCCTTCCGCCCCGGGGATTCCCAGGCAGGTCCTGAGGGGCGGCCCGGCGCCCAGATTAGCGGCGGGGGACGGGGCTTGGCTGGGGGAGGAGGAGCAGAGGAAGGAGGGTGCGGGCGTCGAGGGACCAAGTGAACGCGCGGCGGGAGGGGGGAGCCCGGGGGTAAGCGGGCAGGAGAGTCGCCTTCCCAGGCACGGAATCCGAGTGACCAGTCGATGAGTAGCCCCCTGGATCTACCAGTTCCTTTTGGGGTGGGCTCAGCAATCAGATTGACTCAGCAGGCCTGAGATGCATTTTCAACAAGTACCTCCAAGTGATTATGATGTGGGAAGTTTTTAGACGATGCAGTGAGAAACCCAGTGTTGGAATCCCCACTGCTACATCTCCAGTGGGTATGTTGATTGGCAGTGGGGGTGGGGCCCCTCTTCTTGCACGCCGTTAGACCATTTGCCGTAAATCTGGGAAGATGTGGCTTACGATCAAGAAATGCAGTATGGAACAGGTTGAGGAAGGTTAGGGCTTTCCCCGCTAAATTTAATAAATGTGTGTGTATGAATGTGTGTGTGAGTGTGTGTGAGAGAGTGTGAGAGAGGGAGAGTGGAGAGAGAGAGGAAGCAGCCCTTGTATGCGGGGCATTGAGGTAGACACTAAATGTACCGTCGCTGGTCTCTGTCCTCAGCATGCTTATGATCTGGTTGAGTTTTGAGGTATGTTGCTGATTTTTCTTAGATTTGTAATGGATGACAACTGTAATCGCCCACAAAACCTGGCCTGTAGGCAGAATCCGGCCCCATGGAGCCCTTGATTCTCCCTTTACTGCACCTGCGCAGCACTTCTCTCCTTGTCCCTCAGGACTTCCTTGTTTATGTATCACTCTTTTATTATCACCCCTTTAGACTGTGAGTCTCTTGCTGTTGGCAAAGTGGTTTTTTTTCCAGAATCATCCAAACTACACAATATCATGACTGCACACTGTAGGTACCCAATAAATATTTGAATTGAATGCTAAGAGATTATGTTAAATAGAAGAAGTATAGTCCTTTACTTCATCTTTCCCTTTATTGGTGCCATGGTCTCCTCTTCAGGAAATGCATATGCAGTGATGTTAGTTACTCCTTGTCCTTTTTATCCCTGGCCTGGGTCTTTCTGCCCTTGAACCTGACTGGGATCTAAGGGAATTCTGTTTGAAGTTTCCCACTTCATGAGTTTGAGAGAGGGTGTTCATAATCCAAGGAACCTGTTCTAAAGTGAGATTGAACCTGCTGACCCAAAAACCTAAGAGGCAACTGAATTCCTTGGGAGGACTTCCTGTTAACAGGCACAACAGCAGATATTGATTAGAAAGAAAAAAATGAGGAAAAAAAAGTAATGCTCTTTTTCTCTTTTATTCTCTTTTCATGAAAATTCATCCAGTGATTCCAAGCAAGATTCTAAAGAGAAGCTATGACTGTGTGGAAGGTGAAATGGTAAATATTTTCTCTCTTACTCCAACACTACACACCGGTTAGTAAAGATAATATTTAGCCACCGTTTGAACCTTTTTTTGTGCTGGTCCTGTTTGGTTAAAGGGCGCTATCTCTGTGGTTGTCTCAAGTGTTCAGATCGTTATAATACTAAAAGATAAACATTAGCCAGTTAAAACCACGGTGCATACATTAATCAAATGAGGTAGGCCTTTTTTTTATCTCCAATTTACAAGTCAAAGAGGGTGAGGCACTGGGGGTTAAATGACGATTGTATGGCCTTGGGCAACTACATAAATTGCTGGCTGCAAGATTTTTTTTTTTAAGTTTTAATTATGGAAATTTTAAACAAATACTAAAGTAGAATAGAAAAATGAATCTTCCAAACTCCAGCCCAACTGTTATCACCCTGCTTCAACAATTAGCAACATATGACCAATCTTGTTTCATCTGCTCCCCCCACCCAATTATTTTAAAGCAAATCCAGATATCAGATCACTTTTATCTACAAATATTTTGATATGTATCTCTGAGAAAGACTTTTTTCAAAACATAACCACAATACCATTATTTTACCTAAAAACAAGTTCCTTAATCTTGGCAAAGATGCAGTTAGTATTCAGATTTTCTTGGCTGGTTCCTATGTCTTTTACAGTTGGTTTGTTTGAATCAGGATTCTGATTCAAACAAGGTCTACACAATGACATTTGATTAGTTTGTCTCTTAAGACTCTGAATTTATGATACTTCTCCCTTCTTTAACCTTTTTCTTGTTTATTTGTTGAAGAAACCAGGTTATGTGTCCTGTAGCATGTCTCATAGTCTGGATTTGCTGACTGCAGCCCATGTTGTCATTCACCATTTTCCTCTATTTGCTGTATTTCCTTAAACCAGTAGTTATGGCTATATATAGGAATTTAAAAATGAGATTGGCCTATTAGTCCTAGTCTGAGAAAGGTGTTTGAAAGAATTATAAATCAAGTCATGGTTTCCCCCTACTCCCCTTCCAGAACTGATAAGAGAGGCAGTCAGTGTTGTTCCCCTGATTTGAACTGGAAAACCTCACCATTAATACCAGAAAAAACTCGTTGTTTCATATATATGGCATATTTGGATTTCTGAGCTTGGTTTGGTTTGAATATTGTTTCTTGGCTTTCCTGGCAAACAGGACCGTTATGACCTGAGTGGCAGACGGAAGGCTTTCCTCATGTGTGTGAAGAGGAACAGGCCCGGGGCTCACCGGGACATCGTGCTGATGAAGGAATGGCTTGGTCAGTGCCAGTTCGAACATACATCCTGCATCGATCCTGACAAAATGGTAACAAATTAAAATCAGAAATGAAAAATTATAACTTGGATTTTATAACTTTCCTTTTTCTTTTTTTTCAAATTGGGTTTTAGTACCTGGCGAGAACCAGGACCTGCTGAGCAATGACATGTATGTCCTGATGAAATTCTTGATGCTTTTGTGATCTTCAGTGTGTGATACCCCAGCTCCCCTTCCAGTCAAGCAGGGACCTCTGGGGCTCCATTCCTGGCTAGGGCTGCAGTTGAAGAGGGAAGGGAACCCAAGATGGTGTCCTAAGCAAGACAGGCAAGGAGGCCCGAGGACAAGCCGTGAGTCCACGGTGGGCAAGGTCCAGAGCATTTGGGAGCAGGGAAGACCAAGGAAGCAGCTTTGAGAGGTCAGGCCAGAGGAATTCCAGCAGCATCAGAGCCCAGGGACTTTGAGTCCTTGTGGGACTCACTTGGAACTGTGGGAGGGGTGAAGGGGGTCTGAGAGCCCTGGGTAGAATTGCATTGTGACTTAACTAGATGACACAGAAAAAAATAAGGTGGAAGAGTGGTGGTGCTGGTTGGGTGGGAACTCCAGTTTGACCTCTTTGACCCTAGTTGAGTCATGGCCTACACCTGCCCTTATATGGGGACAATAACATAGGAAGGCCCTTCATAGATGTCTGGAGTCATTGCTAATGAATATCAAGGAACAGCATAGCAGAAGGGCTATGAGTGCAGCATGGACTGCCAGAGTTGGAATCCTGTCTTTTACTAGTTGTTACCTTAAATCTGGTTCTCAACCTAGGGTAATTTGGTCCCCCAGAGGACATTTGGCAGTGTCTGGAGACATTTTTGGTTGTCACAACTAGAGGGTGCTGCTGGCATCTAGTGCGTAGAAGCCAGGGATGCTCCTACAATGCCCAAGACAGCCCCTACAGCAAGGAATTATCTCGCCCCAAATGTCAATAGTGCAATAGTTTTAGAAACCCTGCCTTAAATTGACTACTTTCTTATCTCTAAAATGGGAGTGATGATAGTAACTTGTCTTGTAAGGCTGTTGTGAGGATGAAGTCAGCTGCTACGTATAAAAGATCTCAGAATGTTAGCTGGCTTATAGTAAGTGCTCAGTAAAGTTAGGTTTTATTATTTCAAAGCTAAAAATAGACTCCTTCGTTCTTCCCAAGGATTGTACCAGAATCTCTTCCACAATACGTGATTTTTAATCCAGTCCTTTCCATTCAGATGGAAGATATTGCCAATGTTCTTTTGATTTATTCCCCTAAGGGTCAGGAAGTAGGCTCTTTCTCTTACATCCTGTCCACATTTATTTGTATATATTCAGTAATCTTACCGGCAAAACTATTTTGCTGTTTTAAGTTTCATTTTGCAGATTGTAGTCATGCTCTGCAAAACGATGTGTCAGTCAACAACAGACTGCATATATAACGGTGGTCCCATAACATTAGTACCATGTAGCCTAGGTGTGTAGTAGGCTATACCATCTAGGTTTGTCTGAGTACACTCTATGATGTTCGCACAATGATGAAATCACCTAATGATGCATTTCTCAGACTGTATCCCCATCATTAAGCGATGCACAACTGTATTAGTTTGGTTGAACATCCTTTGGCATTTTTTTCCTTCTGTATAAATTACCTGTTTGTATCCTTTGCCCTTTTTCCTACTGGATTTTCTTTTTCTTGTTCTTATTCTGTAGTTATTTTCCTGGACATTATTCATTTACAAATATAGCACAGATATTTTTCTCTTACCCTGTTACTTGCTTTTTGACTTTTGTTGTCTTAAGTCATATGGAAGTCTTTTAATTTTTGTGAGTAAACTTGTCAATCTTTCTGTTTATCGGCTTCTTGGTTTATGTCTTGATTAGACCCCATGCCTTCCCAATTTTAAAATTTTTAAATTATTTTTCTGTAATTTTTTATAGTTTAAGGTTTACTTTTTACTCTCTGGAATTTTATTTTTGGAACTGTGTGGGGTAGGAGGTCTAACTTTCTTTCCAAATGGATGGTCAGTCTTCTCAACATTTATTGAATGATACATCCTTACTCCACATATTTGAAATTCCACCTTTATCATGAACTCTAAATTCCTATATATACTTGGATCAATTTCTGGATTCTCAAATATACTGTTCATATATTTGCTTGTACTTTTGCTGGTATATCACTGTTTTATTCACCATGATTTTGTAGTACATTTTGATGTCTAATAGGACCTATCCCCTCTCATTGGGTTTGTTTTGGTTTTTGTTTTTTGCTTCTGAATGTTCTTGGTTATTCTTGAGCATTATTTGTTCTCTATGACCTTGAGAATAATCTAGTTAAGCTCCACAGAAATCTTTTGGCATTTTGATTGACATGCCATTGAACTGAGATTAATTGGGAATGAATTGGCAAATTAATAGTATTGAGTCATCTCTATCAGAAGCATTGGCATGTCATGGTTTGTTTATGTTCTTCACTAAAGTTTTTTTTATCATTTTCTTCATTTAGGTGATGTGCATTTCTTCTCAGGTTTATTCCTAGGTATTGTTTTAGTTTTGGTGTAACCATGTATGACATTTCTTTTTCCATTATGTGGTTTAAATGATTATTGCTGGGTAATTGGGGAGCTATAGATCTTTGTATCTGGTCGAGTTGCTGATCTGTAGTTCTAATAGTTTTTAATTGATTATTTTATATTTCTAGATAGTTGTGTTATCTGTAAATAATGAGTTTTGGCTCTTTGTTTCCAGTATTTGAACTTCATTTAATTTTTACTTTATTGACATGGTTAGGATCTTTGTTACAACTTGTATAGGAACAGAGAAAGCAGCCGGTCCTGCCTTGCTTCTCTTTTTAGTGGGCTTGATTCTGATGACATCTCCTCATAGATTCTGGCAGGTGTATATTATTGGGTAGACTCCTCCATTCCCTTCCATTTCTAGCTTACTTATAAAGTGATTTTTATATATAAAATAAGTTAATATAAAATTTAAATACATTAACCATTTGGGGAGCTATAATTCTGTTGTATTTTGTGGTAGAGAATCAGAAATCTCATAATTTTGTCAAACAAGAACCAGTGGCACAGGAAGAAATCCTACGAATTCTGAGAGCAACCAAAAGGAAAGTGAAAGTAAGGAACTAATATTTACCTTATACTTCCCCTGTTAGAGATATACGTATTTCCATACTTATCATCTCATCAGATCACCTTGTAAAGGGGCAGTCTCTAGTATTTCTGATTTTTCCTACCTCCAGTTCTTTTTCATATGTTATCCTATTTCACAGGAGTTACTTGGAAAAATAACATCATTTCGTGATGGACTGAATGAAATTAAAGACGAAATTGGCTGTTGTCTTGTTACTCTCATGTCCCATGGAGAAAAAGGCTTTATTAAAATGAAAGATGATGAAAGAGTCAGCCTGGAAGACATTTTTGAAATGTTTAACAATAAAAATTGTCCAGCACTTCAAGAGAAACCGAAAATCTTTATAATCCAGGCCTGCAGAGGAGGTAAGTGGAGACTTCTTTATAATAGTCCTATTTCTAAGAAATTCTCATATTGATGATTGAGAGAAAAAAAGCAAGTTAAAAAAATTATTTATTTATTTTAAATTAGAGGACCCTTAGCTGATGTAACTTTAGTCGTGTAGTATACTAGGGACTTTGAGCTGGGAGGAAGGGGTGGAAGGAAATCTTAACCTGGGATAGAATAGTTAATTTAGGCTAAGGAAGGGTTCAAGTTGCTAACTTCATGAGGTAGGTCGGGGAGCCTCAAGTTCTGTGAGAGATGTATGCAATATCCAAGGGATGGTCCACCATCCATGTGATTTCAGGTTGCTATGGGACTAACATCTGACTTATATAGCTTTTGTGGATATTTTTCTCTCTTGTGAAGATACAAGCTTGTTGTGACTTTTATTAAGGGTTACTGGTGTCAGTGGCATATTGTTGTAATTTGTATTTTTATTCCTCAAAAAACAGAGAGAAGAGATAATGGTGTCGAAACGGATGATGAACCCATGGACTTTGATGACATATCAGAGAAGAGGAGGCTGCCTACATTCAGTGATTATTTCATCATCTATCCCACCCAGGCAGGTAAGACAGTGAGGGTAGATGACAGTGAGATACACATTCTTCCAGAGGGTTTAGGTTATTCCTAATGACTTTTTAAATCTTTTAAAAAAGTTATCTGTGCTTTACAAATTGACATATATAAGGAGAAATGTTTATTAATCCACCCATCGCCCTTCAAAAAATGTTTCACTTTTGGGGCCAGCCTGGTGGCATAGCGGTTAAGTTCGCCTGTTCCACTTTGGTGGCCCGGGGTTCACTGGCTCGGATCCTGGGTGCAGACGTACTCACTGGTTATCAAAGCCATGCTGAGGCGGCGTCCCACATAGAAGAGTTACAACTCTACAACTATGACACACAACTGTGTTCTGGGGCTTTGGGGAGAAAAAAGAAAAAGAGGAAGATTGGCAACAGATGTTAGCACAGGGCCAATCTTCCTAGAAAAGAAAAATAAAAGTTTCACTTTCAGAGATGGCAGGTTGGCATCTTACTATTCATGTCTTCTAGGAAGGCGCTAACCTCTTAGCAAAGTATCACATAGTAACTAAGATCATTGGCTGTCATACAAAAAAGATGTTGGACCAAAAGCTAGCTCTGCCACTTGCTATCTTTGTGACCTTCAATATTTCTTAACCTCTAGATATGTCAGTTTCTTCATGTAAAACAAGAATGATAAAATTTACTTATGTCATGTAAGTTAAACTATGTAATGCAGATGTTGTGCTTATCATAATAACTGGCATAATAAATACAAAAAAAGTTAGCTACTGTTATTACTAATATGCTAATAACATTATTATCATTATTATTACTAATACTATTTCTAATAATAAAAATCTTTCGTACTGAAAGGGTGGACTTGATTCACTCATGAAGGGAAACAGAAAAATGTAGAGAAGATAGAAGTAAGTGGTCAAGGACATTTATTTAGCTGTTTTTATCTTGACTTTCCTTGAAAAGGATTAAAGTAGTTTACAAATATATGTATATGTAATTCAAGATGAAATATGAGTGAAGAAATGGAAGCAAAGGAAAATAAGGACAGTAATGTAAAATGAAACATACTTAATGGTGAGACATTAAAAATGTCCCCATTGAAGTTAGATATAAGATTCCACTCCTTGGTTATTTACCCAAGAGAGGTGAAAGCATGTGGCCTTGTAGAGACTTGCACATGGATGTTCATAACAGCTTTATCTGAAATAGTCAAAGACAGGAAACAACCCAAGTGACCATCAACAGGTGAATGAATAAACAAATCGTGGTATATCATACATGGAATACGACTCAGCAATAAAGCAATGAGCTCCTGATACATGCTACAACATAGATGAAGCTCAAAATAACTATGCTGACTGAAAAAAAACAGGCAAAACAAGATACATACTGTGTGATTCCATGTATATAAAATTCTAGAAAATGCAAACTAATCTACAGCAACAGAAGGCAAATCAATAGCGCTTGGAGATGGGGATGAGGTGGGAGGGAAGGATTACAAAGAGGCACGAGGACAATGCAGGGGATTGATTGGTATGTTTGTTATCTTAATTTTGGTGATGGTTTCATGGAAGTATACATATGTGAAAACTTATTAAATTTTAAACTTAAAATATGTACAGATGATTATCAATTATAAATTATACTTTAATAAAACTGTAAAAATTTTTAAAAATTAAGTGTAAGACAAGCATACCCACTATCACCCCTACTATTTAACATGGCGTGGGTGGTCCTAGCTAATGCATTAACATAAGAAAAAGGTATAAGGAATAGTATTCCAGAAATTAGTAGTGTTGAAAACAGTAGCAGTAATCACTTAGAAAATATAATAGAAAAGAAAAAGATACCATATTATTTTTCTTGCTTTAGTGAGTGATGTCTAGAAATGACTAACAAAAGATGAGCAAGAATTTTATTAGAGAAAATTACAAAACATTCCTACAAGACATAAAGGAAGACCTGAATAAATGATGAGAAATACCATGCTCATGGATAGAAATTTCAATACCATAGAAATGACAGTTTTTTTCCAAATTAATCTATAAATTGAGTTCCAAAGCGTTTTTTCATAGAATTTGACAAACTAATAATAAAATTATTCTGAAACAGTTAAGGATCAAGACAAGGAACCTTGTGCTCCAATTTTGTTGAATGAATGAATTTTTTGACTATGTGCTGGTCTCTTTATGTTTGAGGGCTAGAGATTCAGTATTGAACAAAAGAGCTAAAAATCTCTGCCTCAGCAGAGCTTATATTCTAGTTGGGGAGAAAGACAATAAACACAGAGAGAAAACAGATACTGTGTTTATGATTCCATTTGTATAAAGTTCGAAAGTCAGGATACTGCTTACTCTTGGGGGTGCAGAGTGTTTGGAGTGGTCATGACCAGAGTGGGCAAGATGCAGTGCTGGTACCATCTTGTTTATTGATGAGGGTGCCAGTTATGTGAGTGTGTTCATTTTATGAAAATTTACTGAGCTATTATATACCCTTATGCTTTGCACAGTTTTCCCTATGATGGTTACCAACTTCAATGAAAAGTTTACCAAAAATAACATAAAATATGTTAGATGGTGCTAAGTGCTATAGAGAAAAATAATGCTGAAACAGGGGATATGGAGTTTTGAGGGGTAGGCGTGGAGACTGTAGTTTCTAAAAAGAGAGGTATAGAGATGTCCCCACTGAGAAGTTGATCATTGTGTAGAGACTTGAAAGACATGAGAGAGTGAGCTACGCAGTATTTGAGAGAATTTGTTTTGTCAGATATGAATGCTTAGTGTAAAGCAATAACAAAAACTCTGTGTGTCCGCCTATGTATAGACAAATAGGCCATTGGGGTCAAACAGAGAACCTAGAAGTAGAACCAAATATATAGGGAAACTAGATATGTGACAGAGGAGCCATTACTAATCAATGGTGAAAGAATGGGCCATTCAATAAATAGTGCTGGGAAAACTGGCTTCTCCATGGGAGAAAAATAAGAATTTATTTTCAAATTTCTTGGCATAGAGTTCATTGTATCTTTAATCATGTGAAATCTCTATGGTTATGTTCTCTTCTTTATGTCTAGTGTTTGTGGCTTCCTTCTTTTATTCTTGATCAATCTTGCCCGTGGTGTATTTTTTTATTAAAAACCCATTTTTAGTTTTGTTAATCCTCTCTAGTATATGTTTAGTTTTGATTTCATTAATTTTGGCTCTTATTTCAATTTTTCTCCATTTTGGAGGGTTTATTCTACTCTTCTTTTCCCAACTATTTCAGTTAGGTACTTGGCTTATTATTTTCTACCTTTTTAAAAAATAAGCATTTTTAAAGCTATCTTTCCCCTCTAAGTACTGCTTTTACTGTAACCCTCACATTTTAATGTGTAACGTTTTTATCCTTCAGTTCTAAGAATTCTTGAATTTCCATTATTGTTTTACGCATTACTTATTTACAAATACATCTCTAAATTTCTGGTGTTGGGATTTTAAAATTTATCCATTTGTTATTGATATCTAGTTTATTTGTGCCATGAACTGAGAAAGAATATTGACTATGATACCAATTTGAAATCAGTTGAAACTTGGTTTATGTCTTGGTCTATAGTAAATTTTTTAATGGCTCTCGGACTGTCATAAATATTATGTATATGCTTAAGAATATATGCTCTCCACTTCTTGAGTGCAGGGTTCTATATATTTCTATTAATTTAGCTTAACTGTGTTGTTCAAATGTTTTATGTCTGTACTAAATTTGTCTGCTTGACCTGCCAATAATTGAGATAATGTGTTACTATGTCCCATTATGATGGTGGGTTTGTCGGTTTCTTCTGTAGTTCTATTGTTTATTTTTGTTTTCTTTATATATTTTGAGGCAACTGTAGTATAGAGGCATATGATTTTAGAATTGTTACAGTTCGTGGTGAAATAAGTATTTTAATCATTTTTTGGTGAACCTGCTATCCCAAATAGTGGTTTTTTTGTATTAGTTTGTTTTGTCTGATATTAATATAGATACCCTAGTATTCTTTTGGTCTATATTTGTCTGGTATATATTCTTTAGACTTTTTTCTATTAACCTTTCTGACTGGTGAGTTAGGATAACTTATCTTTATTTGTGACTGTTGATATAGTTGCATCGTTACCATTTTACTTTGTATTATTTGTCCTATTTTTCTTTGCTTTTTTTTGTTTTTTAATTGGTGAGGAAGATTAGCCCTGAGCTAATATCTGTTGCCAATCCTCCTCTTTTTGCTGAGGAAGATGAGCCCTGGGCTAACATCTGTTGCCAAACTTCCTCTTTTTGCTGAGGAAGATTGGCCCTGAGCTAACATCTATGCCCATCTTACTCTATTTTATATGTGGGACACCTGCCACAGCATGGCTTGATAAGCAGTGCATAGGTCCACACCCAGGATCCAAACCTGCTAACCCCGGGCTGCTGAAGTGGAGCACATGAATTTAACCACTACACCAGCAGGCTGGCCCCATTCTTTGCTTTTTTTTCCTCCTTTATTGCTCTTGTTTTTCACTGATTATGAGTTTAGATTGTCATTCTTGCATTTTCTCCCCCTGCTCACTTTGAAGGTGTACATTCCATATCTTTTCTTCTCATGGTTACCTGTCAAATTTTACACATGTACTTAGTCTAAAGTTAGTAGAAAAGCTTATTCTTACTCCCTGATGACACAAGGAAACTTAGAACACTTTCTCATCACCATCTTCCACACTTAAGTGCTGCTTTTGTTTAACGTTTATTTCTACCCTTTATTTTTTGTATCTTGCTTAATGTTCTTTATTTATGTGAAAGTATTTATGTATTCTTAAACTCCTTCCACTTCTCCCTGATTTTCTTCTGAATTAAGACATTAATCCAACACATTTTTATCAAATATGTTGTCATGTACCAGGGTGGCAAACACTATTCTAGGTAACGCTTATCCCTTTTTTAAAATCCCACAAATTAGAACATTATTGTAATATTTTATACAGTCTATGTTTGTTTATATTTACCCACGTGTTTACCATTTTCTTTGTTCTCTATTCCTTTCTGAATCTTAGACCATTTTTCTGGGGTCATTTTCTTTCTTCCTTTAGATTTCCTTTGGAAATTCATTTAAGGAAGATTTATGGGTGGTAAATTCATTTTACACCCAAATCTGGCTGATTATTTGACAGGATCTTGGCTTGTTCCTTCTTGCGATTCCATCTTTTATTTCATTAAACGTTTCATGCACAGTTATTTTGTATTTTGTACCTGATAACTTCTAACACCTGAAGTCTTTAGGGGTCACTCATTTGGTTGTTTCTGTTGACTGTCACTCATGGTCATGTTTCTTTGTGTGTTTGAACTCTTAGTTCATTTGTTGAATCCAAATCTGTGGTCCTCCTGGGGGCATAAATAGGGAATACTTCCTTTGGAGAGGAGTATCAGCAACCTGGATGGGGTAGCTCCCTTCAGGGTCACAGGGATGATGCAGGAATCCTAGGTGCTTCTCCCTACCTCCTAGGCACACCTTCAAAGCTTTTACTTTCCAAAGGTGATGATAACAGACGTTTTCCCTTAAACACAGTGCAGCTCTGTTTTTCCTGTTTGCTTTCTGCTCTTAGCTCGGGTTTCAACTTCCTCATTTGGAGGGAAAGGGTGCCTTGGAGATTTCTATTAATTCCTATCAGCCCAGAATAGCATTAAAATTTTATTTTAATCAAGAATCAAGTTTTATAGCTGGAGGGATATTTGAAGTATCTAGTGTCCAATGTGGAAAACTTGCAATATGTGTTAAAATGAATCTTTTAGGCTTACCATTTTTATCTCATCAGACAATGCATAAACGTTCTGGCAGTACCAGATAACGTGTGCGGATGTGGGCAACAGGTACTTCCATATACCATTGATGAGAGCAAGTTAGTGCTACCTCTTTGGAGAGCAAAGTGTGATACCTAGTAAAGTTCAAAATATGTTTATTTCTGACCCAGCAGTTTCACTGCTGGGTGTATACCCTAGTGCTGTGGTCCCCAAACCAGGGGGCCACAGTGAAGTCACACAGCTATACTTAATTCTGTGAACCGCTAGCTCGGGTAGTTTAAGGTTTCAAAAGTTAGATCATGTGACATTCTTTTCGATGATATCATATCGTTGGGTAGCTAGGTTTTGGAAGTTTGCTGAGATAAAAAGCAAGTACCATGGTGGAATCCTAGGCCGAGAAGTTGTGCAGTGCCCAACAGGTGCACACATCCCATTAGTAGGTAATTGTGGTTATTTAAGAAGAAAATAAAAATATTTTCCTTTCAATTTGTGTAGGTATTTTTCCCCCAAATTGCCAATAAATTATCAGGATGTAAATACTAAGTTTAAACCTAACTACTTTAATAAATGGGACTCTTAGTTATTTGTTTTGGCCTAGGAGCACTGTGAAAAAATTCCAGAGAACTAAAGGTACTGTGAAGTGGGAGAGTTTGGGAACCTCTGCCCTAAAGAATCTTCGGCACATGTATATGTGGGATAGAGTGACCCACTGTCCCAGTTTGCTAGAGACTGAGGGGTTTCCTGGGATACTGGACTTTCAGTGTTAAAACTAGCAAAGTGGGCAAATCAGGATGACTTGCTCACTCTGACATGGGTGATTCTTTGAAATTGTTTACAGTAGGGAGAATTGAAGTGGAGGGAAAGCTAAAGTCATTGGGAGTGTGTATTCACACAGTAGAATACTGTGCGGCAGTTGAAAAGAATCGTGGTGGGGAAGTTTTAAATGTAACAATGAATGAAGATAAGACAGTTGTCACATAATATAGATAGCGTACCTTGAATATAAAGATTTAAAACACATATATATTTAAAATAATATTACTGAATATATACCTAGTAAAAGTATAAAAATATGGGCAAAAAGAACAGCCAACAGCTTTGTGATAGGGACTGTCTCTGGTAGAGGCAGAGAGGGTAGGGAAGGAGGGACCAGAAAGTAATCAGGGAGGAAATTCAAATGAGGCTTCAACTATATCTCACAAGAGAAGAAGAGCTGGAACAAATATGGCAAAACGTTAGTATTTGTTAGATCTGGGTGGTGGATACGCAGGTGTTTGTTACGTTATTCTATGTTCTTTTTTGTACATTTAAAGATTTTCGAGAGATAGGAATTGAAGAAAGGGATTGGAAACAACAAATGTAGCTAAGACTGATGTAGTTTTTCTATAGAGGGAGTTAACAAATGGGACACTGTCTGGATGGTGATGAGGGATCAAAGGAGTCTTTTGTTTGTTTTTAAGGTGGGCGGTACTGCAGCACAGATGCTGATGGAATGATCCAGTAGAGAGGGGAAATTTTCAGGAGAGAATACAGATCAGACAGCTATGGAGCTGCAATTTTGAGCCTAGGCAATGTATATCTTTCAAGTACTATGTCAGGCTGATTTTTCAAATGGAAGAAAGAAGTTGCCATTTTCCTCCATTGGGAGGACTCCAAGAAGAGCGGAATTGAGGGAGGCGGGAAATCAAGATTTTAAAATGGTGACTAGCCATCCCAGTGGACATGCTAAGAAGGCAGTTGATTATTTAAGTCTGGAATCAGGTGAGTGGTCTGCATTGGAGAGAGAAATGTGGGAGTTATCAGCTTGTAATGTCATTTAAAGCCATAGGCCTGGATAGGGTCACAGGCCTTATTCCAGCACGTATAGAATGCTGAGATGAAGAATCAGCAGTGGAGACTAAGAAGGAGTGTGCCCGCTGATGTGGGAGAGAACCAAGTGGGTATGGTGTCCCGGAAGCCACGTGAAGGAAGATGTGGCTGACAATATCAGACACTGCTGATGGATCACGTAGGATGTGGACAGAGAATTAACCTTTGGATTTAGAAATGTGCAGGTCATTGGGGATCTTAACAAGAATAGTTCGGGATGTGGACTAAATCGTGGACTCAAAGGAGTAGAACTACAGCTACATGCAAGAAAAAGGGTCAGCCTTAGAAATATAACATTGAAATTGGTTTTGTTTTGTTTTGTCTTTTTTAAAAAAAGTTAGAACAAGCAAAATCACACATTTTATTATTTAAGGATACATATATATGTGGTAAAACTATGACATTTTTAAAAATGATGAATGCTAAATACAAAATTAAGATTAGTGGTTTCTGTATGGGGGAGGGAGAGAATAGGAGGAACACACAGGTAGATGCTAATTTTCCTAATACGTGAATCAATAGGCAAAAGACCGATAACGCATAGGACAATGGGTATAGGCTATTAACTGACAATTCCTAGGGAACACAGTTACCATGGAGAAGATGCTCAACCTTACTTATAAGAAGAAAGTTTATTAAACAAGATTGAAGTACCATTTTTAATCTATCAGACTGGCTGAGATCAAACAGTTTGAATGTGTACTTTTGGTGAAGAGATAGAGAATTTACAGATTAATTACTGGTGGGACTATAAATTAGTATCACTTCTTTGGAGGACCATTTGGCATTATCTAGCAAAATTACAAGTACACACATAATTCCTGTCTAGGAGTTTATCTTCCAGGTATTTAGTACATGTCTGATTGACATGTGCTCAATTCATTGACATTGTTTTTTATAGTAAAGTACTAGGAACATCTAAATGTCTATCCATACGGGACTACTTAAATAAATTATGGTAAAGCATAGAGTAGAATACTATGTAACAGAGGAAGCAGCTCTTTATGTATTGATGATGAACAACCTCCAAGATGAACTGGTGAAAAAAAATCAGGTCATGGAACAGCATGTATAATATGCTACTGGGGTTGGGAGGAGAGTGGTTACACACTCAGACATGTATAAGCTTCTTCATACATAGAACAGATCTGAAAGGATGCACAAGAAACTGATACCCTTGATTTTCTTGGGCATTGGACAAGGAGGGAGGGAGACTTCACTAGATTCCTTTTGCAATTTGAATTTTAAACCATTTGAATGTATTATCTATTCAAAAAATGAATTTAAAACATTTTAAAATGGAGATATGTGCTTTTAAAAATTGGGAGATTTTACATAAAAACTCAGATTTCTGACATCTCGCTCACCATAGACATTTATACCAGCTACCTGACCCCGGCAAGTCCTAGAGCTTGTCATTCTTGGTTTGTGACAAAGCCATGCCACCTGTGTGCAAGAGAAAGAGCAACATGCTTTCATCTGTTTATTGGCTATTTGTGTTTAGTCTTGTGAGTGAGTGTTGCTCATGTTCCATGGCCAAAGTTATCTAAACGATTTTATAATGCAAGTATAGGGATCCCAGTCCTGGTGATCTTTTGACCTTGTTTGGTAAATCTCTGGGCTCACACTAGCTTTCAGCCAGAGTCTAAAGTTCTCCAGTTTCACTCATCAGACTTTTTTAGTCGTTTAGAATCTGTCCTAAGGACTGAACTCATGGCCACGACTTAGCATCTCTGATAATTTTCAAAGCGAGGAGAAATATATAATCTTTCATTTGATAAGATCCATGGCAGCTACTCGTGATTTTTGTTTTGCTGATTGGCGCTTGATTCTTCAAAGAGGTTGCAGACTGCCTTAGGCCAGAGGCTTTCAAATGTTATTTGCCATAACCCACAGTAAGAAATAGCTGTTGTATTTCATCAAATCTAATGCCTTGATTGTAGGACATACCATTATTTTGTATCATCAAGAAGCTACTAATTAATCTATGACACAGCAGAGATTATATAGCACATCCAGATTTTAGAGAAGCTAAAGTGAAAAGAAATCTTAGAATTGATAAAATGCGTAGTTCGTTATAATGTTACATACATTTACATAAATATGTTAACAAATACGAGTTTTAAAAATAGTACTTGCCCTTACTACGTTTGAGACACTTTAATATTTTCTGTTATATCCCACGCTATCCCGTTATAAAAAAATGTTGGTTTCAGTCTACTAAATTGATTTCTTGACTGATTCTTGGGCCACAACCTGCAGTTTGAAGAACACTAGACTAGATGGATTATCAAGCTTTGCGATGTGGTGTTTCTAACTCAGATTTACTCTGAGGGGCAATACTAAAATTCCCATATAGTTCCCACACTAAACAGATATGTTCTGTGGATTTTTTTACAACTTTACTGAGGTATAATTGAAGTATGTTGTACACATTTCAAGTATACAATTTGAACAGATATAAGTATACACTCATGACACCAGCACCATGATCAAGGTAAGCAAATATTTCCATCACCCCAAAAAGTTTTCTCATGTTATAATCCGTCCCTGCCTCTGTCCCATCCCTAGGTTACCACAGATCCGCTCTCTGTTACCATGGGTTAGATTACGTTTTCTGGAATTTTATAGAACTAGAAGTACACAGTTCTATGGTATTTTCTTCCACACACCATAATGGTTTTGTGATTGATCCATCCATGCTGTTTTGTCTATCAATAGTTCATTTCCTTTTATTTCTGAGTAATATTCAATTATGTGGATATAACAATTTGTTTATCCATTCACGTTTTGAACATTTGAGTTCTTCCTGGTTTTTGGTTATTACAAATAAAGCTGCTGTGAACGTTTGTGTGCAAGTCTTTGAGCATGTTTTTGTTTTCCTTGGGTAAATACTAAGAACTGGAATAGCTGGTTCATATAGTAGGTACATATTTAACTTTTAAAGAAACTGCCAAATTTTTTTCTGAAGGGGTTGTGTTATTTTGCATTCCCACCAGCAGTGTACGAGAGTTCCAGTTGCTACACATCCTCATTAGCACTTGGTATGATCTGTTTTTAAAATTTTAGACAATCTAATGGGTGTATAATAGTATCACCTTGTGATTTTAATTTGCATTTCCTGGGAGACCAATAATGATGATTATTCATGTACCCATTGGTCATTCATATATCTTCTTTTGCCCAATTTTGTATTGGGTTGTTTGTTTTCTTATTAAGTTGTAAGAGTTCTTTGTATATTCTGGATACAAGTCCTTCTTTGGTACGTGTTAAAAATATTTTCTCCCAATCTGTGGCTTGCTTTTGATTTTCTTAATTATGTCTTTCAAAAAGCAAAAGTTTTTAATTTTGATTAAGTCCAATTTATCAATTTTTTCTGTTATGGTTTATGCTTCTTGCTTTTCTAAGAAACCTTTGCCTACCCTGAAGTTGTGAAGATGACCCATATTTTTTCTGTTCCAATCCAGATTACTATGAGAGGGTACAATTTTGATATTCCCATTGAATTTCCACACTAAACAGACATGTTTTTTAATCTAATAATAAAAATAATTTCAGTAAATTTTGGGAGATCCCAAAATAAATTCCATATAGATGTATTTAGGGAGTATTCAGCTTAAAATGCTATAGCAAAAGTCAGCAATAGAAAAATAGAAAGGGGATTGGGCCAGCCCCAGTGGCCTGGTAGTTAAGTTCGGCGTGCTCCATTTCAGCGGCCTGGGTTTGGTTCCTGGGCACGGACCTACACCACTCGTCTCTCTGTGGCCGTGCTGTGGCAGCCACTCGCATACAAAAAGAGGCAGATTAGCAACAGATTAGCTCAGGGTGAATCTTGCTCAGCAAGAAAATAGGAAGGGGACAAATGAAGCAAATATGGCAAAATGATGATAACTGTTGAATCTGAGGGATGATTATATTGGGGCTTGTTAAGCTTTACTTTCTACTTTTGTGAATATTTGAAAACTTTTATTTAAAAAAAAGCACATAAAAAGAATGCCCCGCAGAAGTTATGTGTATTGGTCACACGAGGTCCCTGGGAGGCTCAGATGCTCCCTTTGTTTGTGCCCTTGTCTGTTGTGGCCCCAGACACACTCTGCTAATGCAAGAGTGTTTCTGTATTCACACTTCAAAGCCATTTTCTTGGTTTTAGATGTGGGTCAAAGAACAAGTTAGCTGCAAGTAGAGGAGGAAAATGGATGGAATATTTTTGTCTTTCCTTTGTAGACCATGTCGCTTTACGGCACCCCCGCACTGGCTCTGTGATGATCGAAGCAATGACTGAAGTCTTTAAACAGCATGGAAATAAGTGGCACATTGCTGACTTTTTCACCAAAGTAAGTAAATTCCAAGTGAGCATGTGCTCCATTCACTCTAAAGCTAACACACTTGATGAGAACGTTTTCCTGAGAAGATTGACTAGAGCCGTGAAAACGTGAGAGATACTGAAAAGTTGCTTGAAAACAATGGGCTGATCGTGAGTTTAGATGACTTGGCAGCATTGTTCAGAAGACCTGGCTGAGCCAGATGCCAAGAAAAACTGATAGTGACACTTTGTATCATTGGTAATATGAGTGAGTTGCATAATAGGTGGGCTTGCAAGTTCCTGCCTGCTCTGTAGTCCTACCCTTGCAGTCGGCTTTGGCCTGGCCCAGCTCCCCTAGGAGAGGGGAGGATCTGAGGGCTTCTTTAAGAACCAGCGCTAGCTCACGTTTCTCTCCCCAGCTTGTAGCCCAAAGTAAATGTTCACTAAATGAATGAGTGGCCAAGAATTGCAGCAGATTTATACACAAACTGTAGTTTGGAGAAGGGCCCGATTACAGTGGCCTATCATATCAGGATTGAAGAGTAATTTTCTTCTTAATCCGGGAGTTTGATACCCAAAGAGAGCTAATTTAGAAAAGGTTGTGAATGAGCACAGTACAAGCAACGCTAACATTTATTGTGTTGCTCGCTCTGCCAGTTACTGCTCTCTGTGCTTCACAGATATTAATCCATTTAAGCCTTCCAACAACCCTAGGTTGGTACTGAGATTCACATCCACTATTCAGGTGGAGAGCTAGTAAGTGGCAGAGTTGGCATTCCAGCCCAGGCAGAGGGCTTTTGGAGTTCATTCTCAACCACAATTATATATTAATTACTCCTCACCTCCCCCAGGTATGATAACTATTCTTATTTCCTTAAAAAAATATTTAATGTTAATACTTTACATTTGATGCTTAACAGCTTTCAAAACTCCTTTTCACCTCATTTGAGGTAAGCTTGTTGGGGAAATGTTAAAGGGAGGGACTACAGGCAATTTTGACAGTCATCCCAACCATATTCCCAAATATTTTATATTGCTCAATTTCTCTTTTTAAGAAAACAGTTTCTTGTCAGCCTCTTAGGGATACATAATAACAAAGATTTAACCAACTGTACATAGAAATCCATTTTAGTTAATGCTAACTGAAAAATTGGTTTGCTGACCAATGTTCAGTAAGTCTTCATTGGTTCACTTCTTTTTTTTTTCTTTTTTTTTTTTTGGTGAGGAAGATTGGCCCCGAGCTAACATCTGCTGCCAGTCTTCCTCTTTTTGCTTGAGGATGATTGTCCCTGAGCTAACATCTGTGCCCATCTTCCTCTACTTTGTATGTGGGATGCCACCACAGCATGGCTCAATGAGCAGTAGGTGGGTCCGCGCCCGGGATCTGAACCCGTGAACCCTGGGCCACTGAAGCAGATCACATGAATTTAACCACTACACCACCGGGTCAGCCCCTGGTTCACTTCATTTTTAAAGCATTTGCTGAGTAGATGCCAGCAAGAAAGTCCCAAAATGAGCATGATGCAGCCTTTGCATTAAAGGCACTTATAGCAAAGTGATGAACTTACAACCAGCCCTGGAATTGCAGAGCTGTTGGATACTTTGAACATAACATCCAATCTTTTCATTTTACCAGGAGTTACCAAGGCTCAGAAAGGGTTAATATCTTGCTTGATATTACCTAGGGGCAAGTTGAGACTGAACCCAGGTCTGTGGTCTCTTCAGTCCAGTGCTCTTTCCATCCCACAGTGCTGCGTTCCAAGAACTTGGTGGGACATGAATGGTGCTTGCATGGTTTTCCTGATGCAGTCACAGAATTCTGCCATCTCATTCCGTGGGGTTTACTGGAAGGCTTTTGCTCAGGGCCTCACGTTATTTTTTCACATTTTTTAACAGTTTGTGCTTTTATCTTTCAGGTGAATAACAGAGTGGTGCACACTGAATTTCATCTACGTGAGGAACCAATAAAAGTATCACTTGTAATGGAATCAACTTTAACTAAATCTGTGTACTTTTGACATCAGGAAGATTTAAACAATGACTGCTTAATAATAGACTTTGTAAAGAGCTGTGAGTGTTTGTAGTATAGTAGTAATGGTTATCATTTTGCATTATTTCTGTGACTAGTTGTATTTCTCCATTTTGTTTTATATATATGTTACTTTTGTAAGATTTAACTATGCTTGTTTGATACTTGTAAATAATTTGACTTTTTTTTTTAAAGGATCACTGTTTTCTGAAAAATTTTTTTCCTGAACTGTTATCCAAACATGGAAATCCAGGTCTATTTATGTACTGTTTATATCATGTGCTTCTCTTGCTGATTACACCCACCCTCCCTCCTCTCAATTTGGTGCTGGTGGTAAGCCTCATTGTCTTGGCTTAGTGGTCAAGAACTGCTTTATGTGGTCTTGTTCTCTGCTTCACTTTATTTCTCCCATATTGTTTTCTGCAGCCAGACTGATCTCCTTTTTGACTCCGTAAACCATTCTCAAGTCTTACCTGGGTGTCTTTGCCTGCACTTTGTGCCCTTGATGCCTCTCATGCACTCCCCAGTTTCCTCCCTGCTGCCTCATACATTTGAACTGCTGTTTTCTCTGCCTGGAACACTCTGTTCCACCCCATGTAGGTGAGTCCTTTCCATCCTTCAGAGTTTGGTTCAAACATCATTTGCACCGGAAAGCTTTCCACCACCCCTCATGCTGGGTCAGCTTTTTCTAAGTGCTCAGAGACCCTATGCTTTTCTTCTGTAGCATTTAGATGTGTCGTGGCTGTTTAGTATCTCTCTCCAGTTCAGTCATAAGCTCCAAGAGGCAGACGCCATGTGTCTTGTTCATTGTTGTATCTGAGCTTCTCTCTGTGCCTTAAGACGCAGAGAAGCCATGCAATGAATGTTTACTGATTGACTGGTCTCTGTCTTTTAATTATTTTATCCATTCCTCAGACCTCGCCTTATTACCTCTGTGCATATCAGGCCCCTGCTAGTCATCCCCACCTACTTGGATGTCCCATAGTCGCTTTAACTTAACAAGTTGGAAGTTAATCTAAGTTTCCCCTAAATCTCTTCATAAAACCCATTCCATTGTTAATAATCCTTTGACTGCCTGCTGCCTGCAAAATATACCCCAAATTGCCTTAGAATATTCCAAGTCCTTCTCTGTCAGGCCTTAACCTACGCTACCTATGTATTGCCTGTTTGTCCTGAGTCTGGGCCACACCAGGTGATTCGCCTTTCCCTCCATAATCCTTTCTCACAGAGTTGGGCTTGTGGATTAATGAATGTTGAATGAACGCTCTTGGATGTGTTATCATACTCACTCTCTCCTTTCTGCCTGAAATGCCCTTTTTTCTCACTGTATGCTTCCTCTATGCCATGCATTCTTCAGGGTGCAACTTGGGTCCCATCCCACTGTAAAGAAAACCTGTGTGTAGACCAGTGTTTTTAGTGTAAAAAACTGTGGACTGAGCATGAGTTTTAATTGTAACTGTGTGACTCTGAACTGTATTTGGACCTTGGTTTCCTCATCTATATAAAAGGAGATTCGGCTCAGCTGACTCTGAGAACTCATCCTGCTGGACTTCAGTGAACTTCTTAGTGAACCTGCACATGAACATCCTGCAGATGTGGCTGTTCCTGAACCTAGGGCTTCAAGCTGGCAGTTGCCTCAGACGGTTGGGCCTGTGTGAGGATGCCGGTGTTTGCTGAGAACGCTCTGAGATTGAGGGCCAAACTGACTGAAGCCACCCAGACTCTCCAGGCCTGTCTCCATTTCAGGGATAATTGTGTCCTTTTTAGTTAATGTGATTTCTTAAGTATATATACATGTGACTTAATTTTTAAACTTTTGAGTTCTGACATTTGATATGTAACTTTGGTTTTTTTATAGCACATTAAAATGTCTCCTTGGTTTATAAAATATGCACATCAGGTAAGCCTTCTCTATTCACTCACATCCTAGAGGATTTCCAGGCACAGGGGCTCGTTTCAGGGGCACAGCAGCAGCTGAAATATCAACAGCTCTTATTTCCTGGGGGAGGTTAAGTGACTTAATTCAGAGTCACAGTTAGCATGTGGCAAAGCTGGGATTCCAATATATGAACTAATACAACACACAAAGTGCCAAGCGACAGAGAAAAGTTGTAGGATGGAATGCTTTCAGTAGACAGAAGGGACCATACTATTTAACTGAGGGAATGAGAGCTTAGGGACAAAGGAGGGAAGAGTGAGTTGGGAACACTGTTCAGGTCACTACAGGTAAGGTTGGTGGAGAGGACTGTAGGACAACTGGATACCAGACAAACAGATGAAGAGGAGCAAGGAGGAAGCCTGGTTAGAAAGGGAGGTGGGAAGGTCCCGGAGATGAACTTGATGCCTGGAGCCAGCTAGGTGCTCCATATTCTCTGTTTCCAATCAGAATAGAGGCTCTCCTAGCCACCCAATGCCATGTGAAGTGTAGCCCAAAACATCTACAGTCCCTAGCACAGTTTTATACTTGAAAAATAATCTTCTTAAGTCTAGTTTTTATTTTTTAAATATAAACCCCAGAAACCAAAGTTTGCAAAATGAAGGCTCTGAGATTTTTATCAAAAATGGGCATGAATAAAAAATGGTGGAGAAACTTGTGGTGCAGAGGACCAGAAGGCTGAGAGGTGGGGAAGAGGGCACCTGGCTGGGGGGCTAGGGCCATTCTTCGACAAGCGCCTCTTCGGCCAAGGGCTGCTCACTGTGGTTTACTGCCACTAAAGGACATTTTCATCTTTGGGCTTTTCTCAACTCATTTCCTCACCCAAAATTTCATCATGCAGATCAGTTCTCAAGGACAAAGTTATTTTGTGGACAAACAAATACCTAAGAATAATTACAGTACAATTTCCTAGTTGTTTTAATGGAAGAATTCTTGAGACACTGGTGCATAGGAGAGGGAGCTGCTGAGATGGTTTGGGAGTGTCCCAGAAGGCCTTCCAGAGAAGTCCTGCAGTGACAGGAAACTGTCCATAAAAGCCAGCCATTCAGTTTTCATATAGCTATTTTTAAGGTTTTTTTTTTTTTTTTTTGAGAGCCAAAATGTCTCTAGGTATTTTCAGCAGTTTCTAAGGATGCTTAAAGCCATGCCTAAGTTTACTCCTTCCCTTCTATGTCAGCTCTTTCTTTAAATGCAGTAGGGTTTTGTTTTGTTTCAATTTAAAAACAACCTGTGTTCCTGAGAAAATTTACTAACAACTGAGAAAAAAACGCACCCAGTTTCTCTATGCCTCTGTCAGTGGTTCTCACCCTTGGCTACACACCAAAATTTTCGAGAGCTATTTTTAAAAATCAGATTTTTTTGTTGGTTTGGGGTTCGGCACATGTTTAAAAGCCCTCCAAGTGATTCTAAGTGCAGCCAGGGTTGAAACCTACTATACAAGTTATAATTTGGCTATTGGCTATTGCTTTACAATCATCTTTTAATGCACAGGGCTTCAATTTTTTAAAAATAATCGCCCTCATCCTCCAACTCCTTTCTGTACTATAGTATATACTTTACTTTTTAATGATTGCATGGTACTGTATTGGACGGAATAAGTCTTTATTAACTAATCTATTTATGGATATTGCAATTTTTCTTTTACCAGAAAAAAAATCTCATGTATACCATCTGTGCAGTCTTTTCTATTTTTTCAGGAACGCATCCCGTAAGTGAACTTTTAAAAAGTCTTCATTATGTACTGCTAAATTGTCCTCCAAAAAATAAAAATAATTTCTCAGCTTCTGTTTATTAAACACAAGCTTGTTCCACGTAAGGAAACTGCAGCTTAGGTGTGGGACCCGCTCAGGTTCACAGATACAAAACATTGGGTGAGAACTCGAAGCCCACTTGGCTAGCTGGCTTCAGGCCCGCGTCCTTCACTGGAATTACAGTAGGAGAGGCCGAGACGCGCGGAACAGCGCTGCGGTGCAAGAAAGCCCCAAACTCGCCAACCGCCCAGCCTGAGCCAGCCCAACAACAGACGCCATTACCCGAGAGTCCGCGCCAGCGCTGCAAACCCGCCTTACGGAAGGGGAAGGCCCGCCTCTTCAGACTCCGCCCTTCCGCTTAGCTCTAGTTGTCATTGGCTGGCGGCGGAGTATATAAGGACGTCATTTCCGCCCGCTTGTCCTTTCCGCGCTGCCCGAGGAGGGGTCCATACGGCGTTGTTCTGGGTGAGTCTTCTGAAGGTCTCCGTGTGCATCAGGGCCACCAAAACGAGCTGCCTGTTCAGTGAGGGCTGCAAGCACGGGATGAAAGCCGGCAGATGGAGCGGGTCCGTCTGCGGCTCGGCGCACTCCCGTAAGGTCTGGCGGCCGCACGTGGGCGGCTCGGGCCCGCGGGTTCCCACAGTGCCCCGCGGGCGGGCGGAAGGCGCGCTGGGCCGAGGCCCCGGCTGCATTGCGGGCTGGACCGCAGATGGTGGGGGTGCAGAAAGCAGGGCCAAGGCACCGCGCTGCGATCACTTCGGGCCCCGGCTCTTGGCTGTGAACCCAGAGCCCGAGGCGCCAGTTTACAGCAGCTCCTTGGCCGGTCGGGTTTTCCCGTGCGTGTTACTCCGTTCAGGAGTTAAGGTTCTTGGCAGGGTTTTGAGGAAAACTAGTGACTGCAGGGAGAAGTAATGCCGAAGCGCCCGCCTACAATCTGCTTGAAAATAAACCTAATAACCCTGCCCCCATCTCCGCCATTTCTGCTCAACCTTAGCATATTCTCGAACATGGCTGCTGTTTTCACATCTGGTTATCTTTGCGCGTCCATAACTTAACTCTTGGGCACCTTGAGAAGGGTAAAGTCTTAATTTACTGTTTTCCTTTAGTTTCATTTTCTAAGTGTTCTGCCCATCTCCACCCCACTCTTTGCTCAGCGAGATTTGCTGCAGTTCTATAATGTGTGGCATGTCTGTTACTCTTCTGTTCTGTTTCAGCCCACGAGACTGTAAGCTCAGTGTCTGACTCTGTAGGAGGTGTAGGCCATGGTTGCATTTAAATATGAAGTTGCCTGATTCTTGCGAGTATTTAGTTAGAATGCGTCTGTTCCCCTACCCCACTTACCTCAGTGGAATGAAAAGGACTAGATTTTTAACAATTGCTTTTCAGGTTCCCGTCGTAACTTAAAAGGGAAACTTTCACAATGTCCGGAGCCCTTGATGTCCTGCAAATGAAGGAGGAGGATGTCCTCAAATTCCTTGCAGCAGGAACCCACTTAGGTGGCACCAACCTTGACTTCCAAATGGAACAGTACATCTACAAAAGGAAAAGTGATGGTCAGTCGTTGCTTTAATTTTTTTTTTTTTTTTTTGACATGCCAGCTATAAGGTATTTTGACCCTGCTGTTCTGATGATTAGTGCTGTGTGAAGTAATTTCTAATATCTGCCTTGGAGGGCTCTACTAAGTAATAAATGAAACCAGATCTCTAGATTTGAAACAAGCTTTAAAGCTAAATAAAAGTGTTCTGGTGGTTTTTGGAAGGAAAGGTTGCTGGGCTCCAGTGGAGAAGTATGGCAGTTGCTAGGTTGGGTCGGGAAGGAGATGTGAGATATGAAGATGATGAGGGAGCTCATTAGCTGAGTTCCTAATAACTTATCTTCCATAGTGTCTGTTTTGTAGGTACTAATACAGGTTTGTTCAACTGAATTCTGAGAGGAAAGTATAGAGCAGGGGATGGGAATAAACAATTTGGCTTGGAAGGTGTCAGAAAAGGGAAGGTAGGTTGTGACAAGAATATGGAAGTCATTAAGTTGGGTAAGGCAGTTCTTCAGCTTAGAGATAGAGCCACTGTGAAGGATTTCAGCCTGGGGGAGACATGCTGTAAAGGAGTTTTGGGGGTGAATCTGACATCAAAGCAGGAGATAAAGAGAAGAATGGTAAGAGACCATGAAATGGGTAGGAAGTAGGAAAACAAATGGGGGCCTGATAGAGGGTTAGTACAGGGGGAGAGAAAGGAGAAGATGCACCTTGCCTACTGAATCAGAGCTGCACACTATTAAAGCTCAGGGTGGAGGCCAGTCTTGGCCAATGAACTTCTGAGTGTCGGAAGTGTGCTATATTAAAGGCAGGATTTTCGCTAACACCAGTAGAGCTTGCCTCGATGACTGGAGTTTGATAGTACTCGCTGCCACATACATTCAACTTTTTAGATAATTTTCCATTTGCAAAGCTTGGTGTGATACAAACAAAGCCTTGTGCCCTCATCTAGGCATCTACATCATAAATCTGAAGAGAACCTGGGAGAAGCTTCTGCTGGCAGCTCGTGCCATTGTTGCCATTGAAAACCCAGCTGATGTCAGTGTCATATCCTCCAGGAATACTGGCCAGGTTTGTGGAATGATATGCTTGGTTTTTATTATAAGAATAGTAAAGGTTATAGATGTTTTGGGATGTATAGAAAAGCATAAGGAAATAAAAAATAATCCATAATTTTGCTGGTCAGAAATCACTTTAAATTTGCCTGAGCCATAAGACTTGCCAGTATTTGACATTTTCAACATACATTACCACTTGGCGTCTGGCAGTATGTTAAGGTTCACGTTTTCGTGTCATTATATATTTTCTTGTGCCACCAAATGTTGAGAAATGACCCTATTAAAGTGGTTCATCACATTTTTCTGTAGTCAGAGTTTTTATAGTTAAAATGATGAAATAGTGGGTAACCCTATTAAAGTGGTTCATCACATTTTTCTGTAGTCAGAGTTTTTATAGTTAAAATGATGAAATAGTGGGTAAAAAAATTTTGATGTCAACTGCAGAATTTTTCAGAAAGCTTTTCTAAGTAGGGTACCAGATCTTGTCTCATCCATCTCATACGCAGGAGTGAGAAGTTTTGCCAGCTTAAAGGAATAAAAAACAGCTTAATTTTTTTTAATGGCCAGTGAGGTAAAATTTTAGTTTTTTTGCCCTATTTGTATTTTGATAATTCTTTCCTTCATTTTTTTATTGGGAAAGCTAATCAGTTTCTTGCAGATAGATTTATAAGAGCTCTAACAATGACTTCATTCACCCCATTTCTCATGTAAAAAAAATGCTTGACTTGGATTTTCACAGATTTTAAAGTAATGTAGTAAAGTGGTGCTTTTGTATTTCATTGTTGAGGTTGGCAGTTTCCATGAACTTAAGATGTGTCTTGTAAGGGATTATTCCTGCAGAGGCTGGCTTGTGACTGGACCTGTACAGTTTGATGAATGGTAGAAGACAGTTTTAATTACTGTTGTAGAATGAACTTAGTGACCACTCTCAATGCTTTCCTCTGCAAAAGGTGACTGAATATCTAGACTGGTCTGGACACTTGCTGAGTGCTTGGGATGTAGTAGAGAAACAGTAAGCCAGCCTTTTTGAAGGGATGCAGGACATAATAAGCTCTATAGAGGAAAAAAGAGAAGGTAAAGAAAGCTGGATGTATTCTTGGTTTATAATAGGGTGGCTGTGATGAAATTTGACTAGAGGCTGGAAGTACTTACTGGGTGCTGGGCACTGTTCTGTCTTGTATTGATTCATTTAATTTTCATAACCTCATGAGGAACTTGGAGGCACTTGAGTAACTTGCCCAAGTCACTCACAAAGTGACCTACATGGTACTTGAAACCAGGCAGGTTGGCTCTGGAGCCTCCAGAAGTAAGGAAGCCAGTGAGCCACAGACACTTGAGGGGAATGGGAGTGGGGAGAGCATTCCAGGCAGAGGGCCTGGGGATGGGGGCATGCTTAGCATGTTGCCTAGCTCTGGTTTTGTAAGTACTTTTCAGGAAACATGGCAGTTATTGGAGAATTACTGGATATTTTAAGTGTTTAATTTGATGTTTTCATTTTTGAGGAAGGGGTATTTGGGTGTTCCAACTAGATCCGCTGCTTCATGTGATCACAGAAGCGGGTGTCGGCACATTTACCCTTGGACAGTTCCTTTGACTCATCTCTGGCGGACTGCTAACTCTTAATGTTAATTCTTTAAGCGAGCTGTGCTGAAGTTTGCTGCTGCCACTGGAGCCACTCCTATTGCTGGCCGCTTCACTCCTGGAACCTTCACTAACCAGATCCAGGCAGCCTTCCGGGAGCCAAGACTTCTGGTGGTTACTGATCCCAGGGCTGACCACCAGCCTCTCACAGAGGCGTCTTATGTTAACTTGCCTACCATTGCTCTGTGTAACACAGACTCTCCTCTGCGCTATGTGGACATTGCCATCCCGTGCAACAACAAGGTAACAGCTTGATGATCTGAACTAGAGCTTGAGAATGAGTGCTCTAGGAACAGTTGGACATTGCCTCTGCACATTGTTAGAGCTTGGAGTTGAGGCTGCTGGCTGGCCGATGAACTCACAAGTGTAGGTAGTGTGCTACATGAGGGGCAAGTTTTTCGCTAACGCCACAAGGGTCTCTGGCCCAATGAGTGGAGTTGGATAGTAATTCTTGCTACAAGTATAATTTTAATGCGTAAGAGCTTTAAGGAGAGAGAGAAACATTTGAAAAATGGCCTGTGTTTTCTGCTTTTCTCCATAATTCTTGCTCTACTTGGGCCTCTCACACAGTATGCACTTGGCCTTTATGTTTTCAGACAAACTTGATGAATCCTGCTCTAAGATCCTAAAAAGGTGGGTTGCATGTGGTTCAGATAGGTTCAGTTTGTCACTCATCTCAAAACCCTGGTTCTACATAAGAATCACCCAAAGAGATTTTTTTTTTTTGAAATACTGATATCCAGGCACTGATCCCTGGGATTTCATTTCGTTGCCTAGGGTGGAGTCTTGACAATAGTATTTGCTTAAATCTCCATGATTTCAGTGTGCAGTAGTCAAGGTTGAAAAACACTGATTTATAGAATAATCTTCCTTACTATAAACAGTTTCAAACTAAGAAACATGTCTGTCCTTCCTCTTAGTACCAACAACCTAGATGATGTGGGGGCAGGTTAGGTGGAATGGGGAGGTGCTTGCTGTTCGGGATTGACCAAGAATCACTTTCAAATAACCTGGACTCTGGCAGGGAGCTCACTCTGTGGGTCTGATGTGGTGGATGCTTGCCCGGGAAGTTCTGCGCATGCGGGGCACCATCTCCCGTGAACACCCCTGGGAGGTCATGCCTGATCTCTACTTCTACAGAGATCCTGAAGAGGTAAGCTTTCTCCACAAAGGCTTGTGGTCACATAAGCAAATTGGACACCTTGGTCGGTGCTTCTTGGACGTAAAGTTGGTCAGTCCCTGTATATTTTCTTCTTTTTCATAACCAGATTGAAAAGGAAGAGCAGGCTGCTGCTGAGAAGGCTGTGACCAAGGAGGAGTTTCAGGGTGAATGGACTGCTCCAGCTCCTGAGTTCACTGCTACTCAACCTGAGGTAGCTGACTGGTCTGAAGGCGTGCAGGTGCCCTCTGTGCCTATTCAGCAGTTCCCTACTGGTATGTATCATGATACAAGTGCATCAGGCTGGTGGCTTGGAACTTGTATGTTTATAATCTAATTTTAATTATCTCCATGGCTATATATAGTAGCATTAAAAAGTTTTCATCCTGGTGTGCTATAGCTGTGCTAATAACTTGAGACAGCTTGTATTCAGGTGCTTTTGAAATGGTCGTCTTTTGAAATGTGTATGTGATGGAATGCAAGGCAAATTGCTTGTGGGCATGGGGTGACAAAACTACTTTGGGAATGGAGCTGATGGTTTTTTTTTGGTGTTTTCTTAACAGAAGACTGGAGTGCTCAGCCTGCTACTGAAGACTGGTCTGCAGCTCCCACTGCTCAGGCCACTGAATGGGTGGGAACAACCACTGAGTGGTCTTAAGCTGTTCTTCCACAGACTCTTTAAAATGGAAATAAGGTTGATGGAAAATAAACAGTTTCTAAAAGTTGTGTCCATTTATTTCAGTGTTTTTGTTCCAGATCAAGATGCCTGGGATTGCTTGGGGTCTCTTGACATCAGTTTTACTTTTAAAGCCCACTGTAGATAAAGTATATTGCTTTTTTGGGAGTTTTCCTGAATTTCTTTGGGTAAGGAAGATGTGTGTTCTGAAAATAGATGTGAATAGTTGCACATACATAGGTGGTAACCCTTGGAATATTTTTCCGGGCTCCTGATAATCTTTTATTGCCATCTGCATTGGTAAATTCTATACAGCCCAGATTTTAAAGTAAATTGGTTTTCGGTGACTGCCCGGCTGTTGGCCAGTTGTGTGGCCAATGTGTTGAGTGACATCTGGCATTTGCAGACCTACCTTGGGCAGAGGTGGGATGTAGTCTTGGAACATGGAGGGGCTGGCTACAGCCTTCTCTACCCTTGAGAGAGATCTATTGCTGGGTCAGCTTGCCTGGAGTTCTGGGAGAGGGTTGAAGGAGTGTATAAAAATTTCATGTACTATTACATAAATGCTCTACATATTTGCCATTTTCTGTGCATTTCTTTTTTTTATTTATTTTCAATTTTTTGTTTATTGCAGTAACATTGGTTTATAACGTAAAAATTTCAGGTGTACATCGTTGTACTTCTATTTCTGCATAGATTACATCACGTTCACCACCAAAATACTAATTACAACCCATCACCACACACATGTGCCGAATTATCCGTTTCGCCCTCCTCCCTACCCCCTTCCCCTCTGGTAACCACCAATCCAATCTCTGTCCCTATGTGTTTGTTTATTGTTATTATCTACTACTTAATGAAGGAAATCATATGGTATTTGATCTTCTCCCTCTGACTTATTTCACTTTGCATTATACCCTCAATGTCCATCCATGATGTCACAAATGGCTGGATTTCATCATTTCTTATGGCTGAGTAGTATTCCATTGTGTATATATACCACAGCTTCTTGATCCATTCGTCCCTTGATGGGCGCTTAAGTTGCTTCCAAGTCTTGGCTATTGTGAATAACGCTGCAATGAACACATGGGTGCATGTACCTTTACAAATTGGTGTTTTCATGTTCTTTGGATAAATACCCAGCAGTGGAATAGCTGGATCATATGGTAGTTCTATCCTTGATTTTTTGAGGAATCTCCATACTGTTTTCCATAGTGGCTGCACCAGTTTGCATTCCTACCAGCAGTGTATGAGAGTTCCCTTCTCTCCACATCCTCTCCAACACGTTTCCTGTCTTGTTAATTATAGCCATTCTGACGGGTGTGAGGTGATAGCTCATTGTAGTTTTGATTTGCATTTCCCTGATAGTTAATGATTTTGAACATCTTTTCATGTGTCTGTTGGCCATCTGTATATCTTCTTTGGAGAAATGTCTGTTCAGGTCCTTTGCCCATTTTTTAATTGGGTTGGTAGTTTTTTTGTTGGTAAGATGCATGAGTTCTTTATATATTTTGGAGATTAAGCCCTTATCAGAAGTATGGTTTGCAAATATCTTCTCCCAATTGTTAGGTTGTCTTTTCATTTTGTTGATGGTTTCCTTTGCTGTGCAGAAGCTTTTTAGTTTGATGTAGTCCCATTTGTTTATTTTTTCTATTGTTTCTCTTGCCCGGTCAGACGTGGTGTTTGAGAAGATGTGCTAAGACTGATGTTGAAGAGCGTACTGCCTATGTTTTCTTCTAGAAGTTTCATAGTTTCAGGTCTTACATTCAAGTCTTTAATCCATTTGGAGTTAATTTTTGTGTATGGTGTAAGGTAAGGGTCTACTTTCATTTTTTTGCATATGGCTATCCAGTTTCCCCAACACCATTTGTTGAAGAGACTTTCTTTTCCCCATTGTGTGTTCTTGGCTCCTTTGTCAAAGATTAGCTGTCCATAGATGTGTGGGTTTATTTCTGGGCTTTCGATTCTATTCCATTGATCTGTGTGTCTGTTTTTGTGCCAGTACCATGCTGTTTTGGTTGTGTATAAAAATTTCATGTACTATTACATAAATGCTCTACATATTTGCCATTTTCTGTGCATTTCAATTCTGTTAAAAAAGCTAGTGTCTCCCTCCTTAACTGATTTCACAGTGATACTTAGCTTTTTGAAAAACACTGTCTTAGATGAATAAGAGAATGGAGAAATAAGGGTGGATCCAGGTTTTGAGGAGCCTGAATGATTTACATTGATTCATACATTGTCTCCTTGGCCGAATCTACCACATCTCTGTGAATCCACTGCGTGAGACTTGAACCCATGGTGTTTCCCAGTGCTGCAAGTGGTAACACCTGCAGTAATTCCTGGACTCAAGATGGCTATAAGCAGAGGGAGGGCTGAGAGGATGGCAGTAGCAGAGGGAGGCTGGGTGGCATTGGAGAGGGTGGGCCAGAGTAAGGATTGAGTGAGGGGTACAAAACTCATTTGTTAGCATATTCTAGGGTGGAGGAGAGGAGGAGCAGGAAAACACTGGCATTTCCTGGCAATTTCATCTATATTGTGGGAAATAAATCCTGTCATCATAGATGTACTTCATCTGGCAACTGCTGACTCCTCCAGGACTGCCCAACCCACCTTGTTCTCACATGTCAAACCCCCGCCCTTCCCTGAAGTGTTGTGTATTTCCTGTATTTCCAATCTAGAGACTTTGCTGCATTCCTCTTGCCCCTTGTTCTGGCGTTACCACATCAGTTTCACAAACTCACTTTCTAGAATCTTAAGTTACAAAACTTAGGAGTTGAGACAGATGTCCTCCCCTGGCAAGGTTGGTTTATGCTTAGCGTGGTGGAAGCCATGAGATCCTAGATGGACCTTGTAGATCCACTCCCTGCTCACCTGGGTTTAACTTAGCTCGTACCCTCTTCACACCCTCCCTGAGAATTGGATGTTGTTCGTCCTGTGAATAGGTACTGAAATTCTGCCCCAACTTAGGACCCCACAAACTGGCCCAGACCTGAGGTCACCCCACTGTGGGCTCTAGTAGCCGCCCCCTGGCTGCAGCCAGTGCCCTTGAGCTAGCATAAGCTAGAATAGGCATCTTATGCTAGCTCATCCAAACGGTGTTCTCATGGATCTGGTGGTGTCTGCCTTATGGGCAGTCCGTAAGCACTGCCCGGTGAATCTGAGTGAGAGATGAGTCCTCACTCCCAGCTGTGTTCACCCAGCAACTTGCCGCTGGTAACTTTTCCCCATTGGTGTCAGCATCCTTGAGTCTTCCTTGGGACTGCTGTGGGCTGTTCCCTGCATGAGGCTGTTGCTCCCTCCTTGGAGCAACACGCCATCCCTCCCTCCTGGCACTGCACTTGATTTGCCTGAGTGAGCCGCCTCCTTTCTTTCCCGAGCACTTCTCCATCTCTGTCCACACCAGAGCAGTTTTCCTAGAAATGTAACTCATTCACTTCCCCTGTCCTGCCTGATCTTGGAAACTCAGCTTGCTGTAAATAATACATGGCCTAAGATTTTTTTTTTTTCTTTTTTATTGTGGAAAGATCACTTAACATGAGACGTACTGTCTAGCTTAAGATTTTTCTTGTTCCTGCCTATCACAGCTTCCAACTTGTGATGCACTTCTTGGAGCTTTGTCTGCTAAGCTTAAAGAAACTGAATCCCATATAGAATTTTGTAGAGTACTCCCTTTTTCCCGTTTCCTAAGTACCTTAGGAGCTTCTCCTTCCATAGGACGCTGGGCGACAAGCACACGTTTTCCTAATACCTCCCAAATACAAGGGCAAATCAGCATCCCCGGTGAATTCAGCCTAACACAGTACCTGTTAGACGCTGGTAAGTACTCCCTGAGTGAACAGAGAAAATGGTTAAGAATAAACCTTAAGAGACTTAATGAGCATTTAAGAGAGAGTTTTGGCACAGCTGAGGCTCCTGATGAGATGCAAGGTACTCACTCTTGCATGTTGCTTAGGGGCACATAGCTCACTTCATGGGGGAGCCGCGTCACCTGCTTTGAACTTCACTAGGGTGTTATAATCTCGTCCCCTAGGTCAAAGCTGAGGGCTCACATGGGCTTTAGAGAATGTGCTGCACTTCCTGAGTCGGCTTGGGTTGTGGTCTCCTAGTGAGTGGGTGGGTGAGTCTGGGTCTGGTCTGAGCCGTCACTCAGCACCAGGGACCCCCTGACATGCACAAGTAGCCTGTGAGGGGACTCTGGCCGTTGTATTACTATCAACATCATGTGCTGTGTGGTGAGGCAGGTAAGAGGCTTTGGAATCGGGTCATGCCTGGGATGATGAAAGCTCTGCTCAGCCCATTCCTTGTGTGTGGCTCTGGGCAAGAGACGATAACTCCGGGCCCAAGTGGCCTCACCATGAAATGGGGATAATCATGGGGTTGTGATTCAGAGATTGTCGTGCACAGTAATTATTCTGAGTCTGGGCATGTGGCAAACGCTCATTCTCTGTATCACATTGTTCTGTAAGTATATACTTTAAAAATAATTTTTAATTGTAAAATGCATCATACATGCAGATTATTATAAAAGGCATATCGGTATATTCTTGAATAAGAGCCTGAAACCATTATGCAGGTTATGAAATAGGAAGGTGCCAGGACCTGAGAATGTCTCCGCGTGCTCTTTCCTCCCTGCTTATTCCTCCCTGCTCCTTCCTCCCTGCAGTCACAGAGCTCCTGCTCCTGCGAGCCCTTGGTTGACTTGATCATTTTACCTAAGTATGCCCTTTCCAATCAAGAACTGTTTACTTTCCCTGTTTGTTTTTGAGCTTCCTATAAATGGAATCATAGCATATCTTCCTGTGTGACTTGCTTCTTTGCTTCAATGTTATTTTTGTGCTTTTCCTCCCTGGTTGCCGTGCTCCTGTAGAATCATCCGTGACATCAGTGTACTGTAATGGCCATTTGGGTTGTTTCCATGTTCTGGCCATTATCAACAGAGCTACTCTGAACATTTTTGATAGGTCCTGGTGCACAGGAATTTCCCCACTGACTTCACTAGATAATGTCAGATAGTTTCACTAGGACATATAAAATACTATGAAAACACAGCCACAAACCTTAGCATTGAAAACACTTTCCTTTCTTCACTGCTCAGAATTGCTGCCTCTCAAAAATCCGGGGTCCATCCATGCAGGGTCTGATTCTGGCCTCTATTCTCCCCCCAGCTCTGTGACTCTGTCCCTGAGCCAAGGCCACACTGTCCTTCCTTTTTATTAGAATTTAATAATTTACTGTGGCAACAGTTAAGGGCAGTCTCCTGCCTTCTTCCTTTTCTCGAAGAGACTCTTGGCTATTATTGATCTTTTTGAATTGTCATACACATTTTTTAACCAACTAATACAGCTCCACTATAAAGCTAGTTGCGATTGCATTGGTTCTATAATTTAAAGCAATATTGACTGATTTACAATATTGAGTTTTCAATCCATGGGCAATCTATATATCTTGCCAGTTTCCCATATTTATGTCCCTCCCTCAATAAAATTTTGTAATCTTTTATAATTATATAATCTTTTGCTAAGTTTATTCCTAGATATTCAAGGTATTTTAAATTGTACCCTTTTAAGAAACTACTATTAGGGATCCTGTTGGAACAGCTCAACCCGTATTCTAGATAACACAGATATTCCGTGGTAAAGATCACTATTGCTGTAGGGTTTCTGACCCTGCCTGAACAATGCAGATCATTTGTGCAAGGCAGAGATGAGATTACTAAATTCTATCCATGAAAAACCTGCTCCAAACATACATGCGAAACATTGTACTCATTTAGTAGAGCAGAACCTGCTGCACTTGTGCATATGCTAAGTTAAGTGGGTTTCACTTAGGAATAATCCAAGAATTATCCAATTCTACCTTTGCAAAGTATCTCAAATAAAATAAGAATTCAACATTCAACCAATATTAAGCACTTACTCTGGACCGGACATTATTCTAAGCACTAGGGACAGAGCAGTGAATGAAGACAAAGCTTGTCACCTTGTGGCAGTTACATTTTCAATGGGGAGGCAGATAACTAACAAGTTAACATGTAAACCGTTTTCTGTGGGAACGGAAGTGAGGATTATGGAAACATGAAATAGGTCTCAAGCAAGAATCACAGGCATCATGCTATAGAAAAGAGAGACAAGTGGAGAGAATCATTGAGGAGAATCAAAAGAGAGCAAAGAAATGCCTCTAGAAGGAGGAGTCTCAGCCCAGCCTCATCAAGTGGAGTTGAGAGGTTCTACCATCATGGGGAGCCGGAGGCCTTTACCAGGGGCCGTGGAGTCTCTTGGAGCCCATGCTATGTGAACAGTGTAGACCTCTACTGCCCAATCCATGGAAAACTCACCTAAGTTTTTTCTCTTCTCTCCTTTAGATATTTCTGGAAATGAGGAACAAGAAAAAAAGCTCTAACTGCACAGACATCAACCCTAGTTCTGTCCCCTGCTATACCCTCATGGAAAGACAGTGGTCCAAGGAGCACTGCCCCCTCTCCATGGGTGGCTGACTCAGTTCACACTGGTGCAAAGAGCACCTAGTATTGCCAGAAGTGTCCATCATCATGTCGCCACTGGAAGGCCCTCCACCACTTCCATAGCCACTGACCTCTGCATTTCCTTCCATCTGATACCCTATCTCAACCCAAGGCTGTCTTCCATTTATGATTTGCAAGTGAAAGTTACAGCCTTCAGCATGGGAAAGTAGTCTTCCAGACCATCATGGCCATACCCGGGACTCTGTGCAGGGGCCTCACAGGCTTTCAAGCCTGAAGGAATGAATGGGCAGGCTTGAAATTTGTTTCAAAATCCCTTATAGAGGATTCGTTTTATATTAGTGTATATCATTTCATATAGATATAATTCTAAGTAAATTATTTTTTTCAAAACAATGTCTAATTATTCATACTTTATGCTTTTGCAATTTAGAAATGAAAAATACGATCATCACAATTTAAAACACAATGGGCAGATTAAATAATAAGACACTATCAGAGGAGTTTTGTGAACTAGAAAAGTATATGAAGAAATTACAAGGAGAACAGAGACAGAGGGATAGAAAATAGGAAAAAGAAGTTAAGATATACAGAGGGTAAAATGAGATAGTCAAACATCTAGTTGGAGTTCCAACAGGAGAGAAGAGAGAAAATGTCAAAGAGAAAGTATCAAAGAGAAAAGGCTGAGAATTTTCTGAAATTCTCATGAATCTACAAATTCAGGAATCCCAATGTGTTTAGTTAAGTAGGATTGATTTATAAAAACCTATCCTTAGTTACATTGTTGAGGAGTCATGGAAATGCCAGTAACAAAAGTGTTCTTGAAAGGAGCTAAGGAGAAAAAGAAAGACACCCAACTGTTCCCCATTAACAGTGACAGCTAGAAGACAGTAGAATGAGAAAAAAGAATGGTCAACCCAGCTCTGTTATCCAAGAATTAGGACAATATAAAGACTTTTCCGGAAAACAAAAAGTTAATAAGGACTTTTGATGCCAGAAGGAAGCTGTGGCCCAGAGTGCTGGTGGTCCACTGGTGCCCATCCTCCCTTCTCACATAGTAATAGATCCCCTGATTTTTAACTGGGCCCAGGCTGAAAAGCTGGTGCCTCGTATTACATGGTGGTAAAATGTACGGTCAAGTTTTTTTTTTTTTTTAGAGTTGGTATCTTTTTTTTTTTTAATTTTTTTTTTATTTATTTATTTTCCCCCCAAAGCCTCAGTAGATAGTTGTAGGTCATAGCTGCACATCCTTCTAGTTGCTGTATTTGGGATGCGGCCTCAGCATGGCCAGAGAAGCAGTGCGTCGGTGCGCGCCTGGGATCCGAACCTGGGCCGCCAGTAGCGGAGCGCACGCACTCAACCGCTAAGCCACGGGGCCGGCCCACGGTCAAGTTTTGAGGCTTGCATTACTTTGGAGGGTAGACCACAATTTGACAAAATCTGTGGCTTTAAGGAAATGGTAGGAAAGATCCAGAAATGATGGCTTATGTAGGCAATTTTTTTGACTGCTTTGAGTTAAGTCCTCTGAGAGACAGGAACTCCAGCTAAATCTAGCCAGCCTGCAGGCAGAAATGGAAGGATCCACAATTTAGCTAATATAGGCACATTCCCTCTCTGGTCTGCAATATGCTCAGCTGAACACTTCTGTACAACTAAGTCAAGCAGTTATGAGCTATGCCTCTGAAGGAGATAACACTCTTGCTCCTTGGAAAGATAGTACGCAGTCAAGCAAGATTAAGGTAGCATTAAAGGTGTTGTTTTCCATTACAGACCTACCATAAATAAGAAAAAAATCTGGCAAAATCAGATTATAGTAACCGGGCTTTGGAACAGGAACTCTCATACTGGCTGGAGAGAGTATAAATTGGTACGGTTTGGTATTATTTAATAATATAAGCATCTGCAATATCCCTCTTGGGAGTACACACCAAAGAAACTCATGCATATTTGCACTAGGACATGTGAATGCTAATCAACAAACCTGGAAACAGCCCAGGCTCCATCTACAGCACAGAGTGCCAGGCAACAATGAAAACGAACAAAGCACAGCTGCATGCAGTGACATGCATAAATCTTACAAACTTACACTTTGGGCAAAAGAAGTGCTAACAGAAATCATTCCTAATATGTAATTCCACTTGTAAAAAGTTCAAAACAGGCAATGGTAAGCTGTATTCTTTAGAGATGTATTCCTTGGTGGCAAACATTATAGAAATCAATAAATATCCAATTTATGGGGTAAAACTAAGCAAAATAAAAGCATTCAACAAAATATATACAAAGAGCATAGGAGACGTGGAAGATAATGTTTCAAGGTCTTGTTAATGAAAGAGGTAAATAGCAACTTTAGAATATAAGAATGTTTCTCATCCCACATGCTCATCTTACAACATGACCATGTCACTACCCCATGGGTGGAGTCTGTGTCCCCTCCCTTTAAACCTGGGTGGAACTTTGTGACTCCCTTAACTAATAAGGTACAATGGAATTGTATGCTATGTGATTCGAAGGATAGAGCATAAAAGCATCACCCCCTTTTGTCTGGATCTCTTGGGACATTTGCACTGGGACCTCAGCCATCATCCAGTGAGGAAGCCCAAGCAGCTGAGGAGAAGCCTGCTTGGAGAAGAAGCAAGGCCTCTCACTCCCAGGCTCCAGACCAGCTGAGCAGCCAGCCAGCAGCCAGCATGCACTTGCCAGCCATTGTGCGTGATCCGTATTGAAAGCAGATCGTCCAGTCTCCATTGGAGCCATCTCAGTTGATGCCATGTGGAGCAGATGTAAGTCATTCCTGTCAAGCTCTGTCAGAATTGCATATTTGTGAGCAAAAGAAATGATTGCTGTTGTTTTAAGCAACTTAGCTTTAGGAAAGTTTGTTACCCAACAATAGATAGTGATATAATGAGAAAATTCTAGAGGCATTTTCATTGAAGTCAGAAACAAGACATGGATGCCCACTATCACTGCTACTTTACTATATCATAGCAATGAACCTACCAGGCAATGCACCTAGGCAAGAGTAACTAGTTATATACACACTATACAGCCAATTGACTTTTCCCTGTAGAATTTACAATAAGCGTTTGTCTATGATATTATAGCTTTTGTACCTATTGTATATATTAGCTACATAATAAACTATTAAGTGACTACAAAAGACTATATACTATTTTCCTATTTTTAATATTTTACAAAATTTCTTTTATAAACATAGCTGTCATGAACATCCTTGTGGTTAACTGGATCAAATGGCAGGGACATTTTAAGGATTTAATCTAGTAGCAACAAAAGAGATTACGGGTTTCAATTTATCATTACCCAAAATAATTATTAATTTTTCTTCACCTGATTAATGAAAAATTGCATTTCAGTGTTGTTTTTTTGCATTTCAATGAGGTAAAGAGCAATTGCTGACCTGCTCTGATTTGAATACCCAGGAAGAGGATTCAAGGCTTGACTCCTCTGGAAGCATTCCTCCCTGCACTGGGAAGCGGGTCTAGGTGGCATTAAGGTCCCCTCTGCCAGTAATAATCCATGCGTAAGATGATCAAATAAAAAAGGCACTGCCTGCCATGTTTGTTGCAAAAAGAGAGAGAAAAATAACAAACTCTTATACATTGTAATTTTACTATTCAACAATATTTGCTGAAAACCATGTGCCCTGCACAGAGCTAGAAACATGGGATCTGACAGAACTAGAAACATTCCCCACCTTTCAGGAACTTACTCTGTAATTTGAAGAGATGACAAATGGAAAGGCATCCAAGGGCAGGGGTATCTATGCCACCTTTTTTTTTTTTTATTTTCTTCCTATAAAGACAGTAGGTTTATGAGCTTTTTAAAAAAAAAGATACAGTCCTTGAGAAAAAAACTTCTATTTTATATTTCAAAGAATTTATGTGTTTCACCTTACCCATGCTCATAATAGAGACTACCATCTAAATTAAAATAGGAAAATGGAGAAATTTATGGCTTTAATACATCTAAGTTCACAAACCTAAGCAGGGCACCTGACAGGTCACTGTAGGTCATTCTGTTAACCACAGGAGGGCAGAGACACTCTTCATGTGAAATGCTTCCTCACTGGCACTTTTCCAAACCCTGGTGAAGATTAGGGGTCAGGATGGCATCTGCGCCTTCTCCACCATCTGAGATCTGGTGCTCAGGGACCAGAACATGACCCAGGTGCTTAAAACATGATTTCTCACCACTAACCTTTCACAAGGGCTCCAGCAGGAGACAGATCAAAGGCCAGAGAAGGATGTGTTCTTATCCCTTTTTGTGACCAAGGATTCACAAAGAATTCCTTAGAGCCCCTTGCATCTTGCCAGATCAGCAGCCTCAGGGGCTCAGTATCACAGAGGGCTTCTTCCAACTCAGATGGGCACTCGCACTGAGAAGGAGCCATGGGAAATGATTGTCTTTCTTGGAGCTCTTTCCCTAGGGCTGGGAGAGACTGTTGTCATCAGCAGCACAGCTCTTGTTGTCTGCACAGGCCCTGAATACTCTACTCTCAGGGTGAGAAAGCTTTTTGTTCCTTTTTGTTGTCTTTTGCCTTAGACTCTTTCATTTTATTCTAACTTTTTAGAACCCAAGCTAGTACATTATTTACCAAAGCACAGACCCCAAACACTTACTACTGTATAAAATATTATCGACCATTGCTCAGGAAACCAGAACCTTAAATTTAAGACTTAAAATTTCCAGCAAGAATACCCAACTTAATTCTGTGCAAGAAACCTGGGGCATAATATACACCTCCCAGGTAAAAGGCTGCTTTTGTGAAACAACCTCAACAAGTCTAACTGAGTTCTTGTTCTTGTCTTCTAAAGAATCCCCTTGGACAGTGGCTTGGCCACTCCACCTGGGAGGTCACGGCTTAGTACTGCTCTGGAACTCCTCTCGGGAACCCCCTGAAGCCCATAGCACAATGGGCTTTGAAATATTTTCCAAGGTGGAAAATCTTTATAAGAGAGTCAACTGAATTTTTGATACATGCTGAAATAAGTCTGGAATCAATGATGTGAAGAAAAGGGCAATCAAGTTGCATAATACCATTTGAGATGGAAAGTGGAAATTGACTCTACAGGAATGAGAACAAGTTCTCATATGACTTCTAAACTGGCTCCAAAGGAAATTTTCAGTGAGGGGTCTTAAACATGTTTTGACTACCTAAAGGGCAATATTCCTGTGCAAGTTCAGTCTCTAGTTTAAGGGTCAGTCATGAAACTTTACCCATATTTCCTAAAACTTTGCTAACAGATTGGACCTGCTTTTGAAATGGCCAAGCAGCTCCTATCAGACATAATCTCCCACAGATAACCACTAAAAACGCTGGGGAAAATATAAAAGGTATTGCTGGAAGATACTGAAGGAAAAACAAAGCAAGTAAGTTCTGGAGGAGAGTTGACCACTTTAAGAAGAAAGTCACTAGTGAGTTTCCCATTTTTTGCAGCTTTTATCTTTTGGTTAACCTCAGTCCACCCAAGCAAGACAGCTAAAACCTGGATAGAATCCAGTGGTCTTCTAGCTTGAAGAATCAGAACTAGTTTGAAGCAACTGAATTAAAATCACCTGTAACCCCACTGGCACTCATTGGCAATCATCTTAAAGAAAGAAAGAAATGCATTTCCTATCCACATCCTCACACGTACAAGGATGGCAATGTGTACCTGAGATTGTTCAAGGACAAAGGACATCTTTGTGAAATGACTAACCACAGGGCACAGCACATGGCAGGCATACAATGAATGTTTCCTTCCTTTTCAAGAAATAGTAATAACACTCTCAGAGTTCAGATTTCACATCCCCAAATTCCTCTTTCAGTCCCTTCTCTAAGCTTGGATTGTCTAATAAAACTTAAAAGAAGGGCGTCTGTCCGTGAATGATGGCCCCATAAATATTACCCAGCAGAGAACCTTCAATTGCCAAAGAAATCTTAAGTCCAAGTCATTGCTAGAAAACAAGAGAGCATGGAGGAGTTTAGCAGAACAAAGTCCCTTTTGAGGATACTCAATATTTGAAGGAAAAAGGAACTTGTAACCACTGAAGGAATATACAGCAAAGGTTTCTCCTTTCATCCAGAAACAGGACTGGGATTGGTAGGATTAAGGCATTTAGCCATGGCCCACCCATGGAGGATTTAAAGGTGGTCCCTGGTCCTGGCCACCTCACAACCAGGCCTTTATAATTCTATCTCCTTTGCTTACTTTTATGCTTTAGTCTATTTTAACAGTGTGAGTTTAAGAAGCTGCCTTGTCCCACCTCCACGGTGGCTAAGTCTGAGTGGTGAAGGGCACAGCCCAGCGGTGTCTGTCAAGGCCTTTATCAGAAGAGCTTTTGGTAAAAGTGGACGAGTCTGACTGATCCAAGCCTGACGTGGAGAGACCCTACTCAGGAGTTGGGTTTTGGGGGTCAAGACATCTCAGGGCCCTCACAGACTCACATAATCCCTTTGTTCTAAGTCACTGAGGTCGGCCCACGGTCTTTGGTGTTCTAGCCATAAGCACACAGCCTGGGTCAGCTGGGTGAGAATTTGGCGGGCAGTTGGCAAGGCCTTTTGAGCACTCACCCTTAACTAGTACTGGGGAGAGCCCGTGTTAGGTAAAAGCAGTGACAATAGCCTGGGCTAAGATCTTTCCTAGAAACTCACTTTCTGGAGAAGGGAGATGGCAAAGTAGAGGGTGGTGAGAAGGTTGACTTTATTCTCTTGAAGGCACAAATCCTGGGCTCTGTTTCTTAGAAAAGCCAGCTCAGGACCACTGCAGAGAGGGAATTATTGTAAAGTTAATTTCTCCTCAGTTAACTCCTGAATGCAAAGTCAAACGTGGGGAGACCGTTTTCCAAGACCTCACCTTGATTCCTCCTCCAGCTTCATTTTCAGTCCTCAGAAGTCCTTGGGCTGAGAGGATCAACCCGAGAGAAGGCTGACACTGTGAGTCAGCCCTGGAGTGCTTGAAGCAGGGCACTGACCCAAGGAGGGGAGGAGATGGGGGAAATGGACTGCCCCAGCTCTCATCAGCACACGTCGTACTGATGTCTTCCAAATTCCTCAAGGTTATCTTCTTAGGTCAACATCTGGATGGTGCCCAGGGACAGGGGCAAGTTAGGACACTGCAACAACTATGGATGAGGAAGGAGACACGTATTAAAACGTGTCCAGTGGGACAGAGGGATTTGTCAAATTGAAGATTCTCATCCTGTACTCCCAAAGACTCCTGGCAATTCCCAGGAATCAGTATTTCCAAAAGGTTCTCCAGGCTATTCTGATGCAGGGGGTCCATGTAAAAAATTCTGGGAAACACTTGTTTAGAAACCCTAATGGGGCTCTTCCAGGCTTGTTCGAGAAAGGGGTGGGGGGGGGGAGGACAACAAAGGGGTTTGATCTAAAGGCTTGCATAGTATACAAGTCATCTATTGGTATAAAACAATCTACATCCAATTAACAGCACTTATTTAGCTCAAGATTTCACTGGGTGATTCTTCTGGTCTGGGCCAGGCTCAGCTGACTTGGGATGGGTTTACTCACTTGTCTGGGGTCAGGTGGCTGGAGGGCTGGGAGATTGGCTGGATGATCCCAGCTGACCTCTCCCTCAGCTGGGTCTTTGGGGGTGCTGGGCCATGTCATCTGTCAGAATAGTCAGGGTTTGCTCATGTAGAGGCAGCTTTCCAAGAGCAGCAAGCAATTTTCCAGTTTTCTCTTGCATCACCTTTGCTATTGTCCCATTGGCCAAAACAAGTCACTTGTCCAAGCCCAGACTCAGGGTGCCAGTGTTCCCCAAGAGTGTGGATAAAGGAAGGCATGAGCAAATACAGGGGCTTCAGTATATCCCATGGAGGAATGAGAAGAGACCAAAGGCAACTAATCATAAAAATAAAAAGGGAGTTCCTGAGATTGGGTGGGGCAGCTGATGAAGGCTCTGACTTCAGGAGGAAAGAGAACAGACAAAGGCCACCTGGACCCCAGCTCCCCTGGAGCGACTGTTTGGAGAAAGCAGAGCGATCAGACCCTGAGTCAGATCCATTCCCTGCCCAGTCCTCCACAACCTCTAAAACTGGAGCCTGTGCTCAAACAGGTCGGGGAACAGCCACAGTGAGACGGGAAACTGGGTCCAGTCCAGGATCCCACGCTCCTTCCGCGGCCGCGGGGGCGAGGCGGCCGGGGCCTCCTGGGTCTGAGCAGGAGCGGCCCCGGACTTGGGGGTGAGCCGAACCCCCTGTGGGCAGGACTCTCCCGAAGACAGTCCAGTGGGCTCAGCCTCCCTCTGAGCCCAGACCTGCTCCTCGCAGCGGGGGCGGCCTCGCCCTGCCGCCAGCGGACGGCCTGGGGCACGGGGGTGCACCGGGGCGCCCCGGCTCTGGCTCATCAGTCCCGGCCGAGGCCACGCGCCGCTGGGGGCTCTGGGTCGGACTCCTTCTCTCTCAGCGTCCAGGGCGCTGGTGGGCGGGTGGACCCACGGCGCCTACTCTTTGGCGCCCACTTTCTGGTCCATTTTTTGTTTCAGGCGAGCCACCCTGGGCGCAGGCTGGGCCTCCGTCAGCGCTCGCAGCAAGTGTCTGCAGCTCCAACGGCCCCTAGCCAGACCTCAACGGCCCCAGCCAGTCCCCAACGGCTCTCAACGACCCTGGATTCAGGTCTTAACCTCCTACCCTGGTGGGGTGAGGCTGACGCTGGGAGGGCTCCCTAGAGGAAGCAGAGTTTGGGGGGTCGGAAGGATGAGTAGGAGCTGACAAATGAAGAAAGTCTGCAGAGTGTTGTAGGCTGAGGGTAAGGAGGGTGCGATATCCTGCAGAGGTGCCTGGAGAAGGCCATAACTTTGGGAGCCTCTCAGGTTATCTAGTGTGCTCTGGAGCTTAGAACCAGAGGAGAGAGTGGAGAGAGACAATGCTGGGGAGGAAGGCAGAGCCGAGATCATGAGGCCTCCACATCTGGAAGAAGAGGGTTGAAGGGTGTGATCAGATGTGTGATGTAGGAGGAAGCTCTGGGTACAGTGGGGACAATGGACAAAGTTCTCAAGCAAGTCTGGGGCGGGAAGCTGGCCAGGAGATGGTGTGTGTGACCTAGGTAGGAGGGAAGATGACCTGGGCTAGGTGATGGCCCTTAGGGTGGAGAATTGTGGACTTTTTTTTTTAAGCTGTAAACAAGAACATAAGTCACAGACCACTCAGGATGATGGGGGCAGGGCTGTGAAGACAGGGGGTCAGGGATGAAGGAGGCTGAATTTAGTAGCTGGCTGGTGCCCCTGCCCTTAATTGAGATGGTGAAGTGGGAGTAAAGGAAGTTAGGGGTATTGTGGGGGAAGGGGATGACTAGTTCAATTTGGGGAATGTTTAGTTTGTAAATGGAGATACTCTGGGCCCATCTAAGATTCGCAGGGAGGGTCCAGTGTGTGGACATGAAGAGCAGAGATGGGCTGGATTCATTAACATACATGTGGAGCCACGGGACTGGATGAGATCAGAGAGAGCTGAGCCCAGAAATCTGTGGACAGCCCCATGCAAGGGACAGGTAGAGGGAGAGAAACTTCCCAGGCGAAGAAGACGACGAAAATCAAAAGTAAAGATGTCTTAAAGGCTGAAGAACAAATCGAGTTTGGAATGGGGTTTGGAATAAACATTTGGCAGCACTCATGGAAACTGAAATATAATTCCACTTCTCAGTATCTACCAGGAGGAAGGAAGTATGCACGTAACAGCAGAGGTGGAGGGGAGGGGAGCAGCCTAATCCTGCAGGCGATACGGGTTGCATGGTGCGGAATTTAAAAACAGTCATCTGACTAAAAGCCTGTCTGCTGCTAATTATCACCATGCAAAAGAAATCCTAAAAGTCATTGATAAACTGCTCCTCCCCACTGTAGCAGACTCCTGCCATATACCCCTCCAGTTCGGCATGGCACTAGGGGCTGGCATTATTGCAGCATCATTTATAATAGAAGAACTTTGGGAAAACCCCAGTGCCCATCCACAGGGGAAAGGCGAAAATCAAAGATATGTGCAGAGGATGAAACAGGACATACAGCAGTTAAAAGGAATTCACACACCTAAGTATCTGAATAGATCCTAAAAACACTGCCCAAAAAGCAAAAAGTGCATGAATATATTCATATTGACACCCCTGAAGAGACGATACCTCACATGTCTTAAGGAATATAGATATGAATATAAACGTGTAATGAAAGGAATGGAGATAGGCCCCAGTAGCAGATACTGCTGAGAAGGACTTGAGGGCACTGAGGTTGGGGGTGGTACTGAAGAGGACTTAAACTTTGTGATTCAAAAAAAAAAGAAAAAAGGCAAATATAAAGTTACTGGTATAATTAAAAATGACACAACTGAAAACAAGTTTTATTTTTAAAAAGTACAAGGAAAAAAAGGCACAAACATCTTACTTCACTCCATTGTTTAGAAAGTACACTATTCGAATCCTCATTTTCCTTTGTCTCGGCCTCACTTTGGGGGCACAGGGGGGACACAGGAACATCATGGGCATACCTCACTGACTTATGGTCCCACCTGCACAGGTAAACTCTCCACTGCCTTTCGGCCTCCCCCAACCCCACTGTTTCTGGGGGCCCTAAGCAGGGAGGGTGCCGAGTGTCATCTGGAAACTGCTGACTGCTGCTTGGGCGGGTTCTGCTCCAGGCCGCTGCTTCCTGGGAGGGTGGAGGATCTCTAACTTGCCCTGCACGGGGGTCAGAAGGAGAGGTAAGACTCAAGGAGTGGCCCACCCTTTGGTGGGGTGTGTCCAGCTTTTCCTTCCATGTCCTGGGTTCTGTAGGAACACACTGCCCCACCTCGCCCAGGTAACCCCTCTCCAGGTCACCTGCCCAGCCCCCAGGCCCAGATTGTCAGGCTCTCAGGCAGGCTGAGGGAGGGCCCACAGGGAGAAGGGAGGGACTTTCTGCTCTGTTTGGATTTACTTGGCTTTTAAATATGCATGCATATTGTGTTTTTAAAATTCAAGTTTTCTTTCTGGCAGTGATATGCTAACAGTATGGGTCAACTTCCTTAAGGTCCTTTTCTACTTTCTGGAATTTAAACTGAATCAGGAAGTTGGCAACAGTACTATCCTCTCCAATCCAGTCCCTGCAGTGGGACTTGGGTCTCCTTGATGACAGCCCCTCTGTCCACACTGAAACCCTCGATGACCATTGCAAAAGGCTGAGTTTTGTACTCTTTATACCTAAAGGAAATAAAAAGAGGGGGGATTTTCTTGATTATAAAATGACTCAGAACCTCCCTCCTGTCCTTCCACAACCTGGCCTCCATCCCTGCTCATTCTTTCCTTTGCCCAGTTCTCCAGCTGCACTCCAAAATCAAGAAAGCAAAAAGCCCAGGCTTGAGACTGGATGCCCCTCTCTGGAAGAGGCATCTTCTGTCCTCTGGTTGCTGTCTGCTCACCTACAGGGCTTGGGAGGGATTGTGTGTATGTTTGTGTGTTGGTTGGTGTGGGGCTGCCTTGGTGAGGCCAGTGTGTTCAACAGAAAAAAGAGAGAGAGGGCCTCAAATTAGCTGAGGGGGAGAGGATCCCAGATGTGGACGTGGCAGGAACCCCAGGTGGGGACCTCTGGGGGGAGTGGAGGAGAAAGAGATGCTGCCGCCTTCTCCAAGGCCAAGTTCATGGTGCTGCCCAAAGGGCTTCTTCAGGGTGACGTTGGCCAACAGGTCCCAGGATGCTTTCTCAGGCCTCAAAAAGTTTTTCACAGGGAAGAGACCCACCCCCCACCCCCCCCACTGCCACAGTGCCCAGGAGAGCTGAGACTTCCTGTTCTCCTCCTCCGTTGGGTCCATTCCACAGTGCTAATCTGGGAGGTAGGGTGGGTGGGAGAGGCGGAGAGGAGGTGTTTAGTTCTATGGGGTGGGAGGTAGGGATGCTCACAAAGCCAGAGCCCCACGTGCAAGGTAGGAAGGGTGGAGTCTGAACTAGATTGATGGGTGCTGACTTCCTCTCCTGCCCTTTGCCCTGATGCCGGAGGCCATGGGGAAGGGCTCTGACCTTAGACAAGGGCACTTCTGGGCTGGAGGAGAACTGGAGCCCTAAGGTTTTGGTGGGGAGAGGGTCAAGCTGAAGCCCCTCCAAGCCTACTGTGCCCCAGGGAATGAGAAGGTTACTCTTGGGGTAACCAGGTGCCAGGTGCTGGTGACCTACCTCGACCTTCTGTATCGTCCCTGTGCCCCCTTGTGAACCCTCCTCCCACCTCACTTCTTTAGGCCTCTCCCCTCCCCTCAAGCCCCTATTTCCCATGTGGCACACTGATTGTTCCTGTCCCACCCCAGGACGTCTCCTTCTGGCCCTGGCTAGGAAATGAACATGTATGCTTTTGCTACCAATGTATCAAGGTAGCATGTGAAGAAAAGGAATTTCTGGAAAATGTCAGGTGTCATAATCATGTCTGGGGAGTATGTTCTAATAAGAACCCTGAACCCTGCAGAGAGCACTGCGTGCTGCTGTGAGAGGCAGGTGGGAAGCTCGAGGGTCTGAGAGGAGAGGTGAGTGAGTGCTCAGAGGGGGCTCAAAGGACACTGTTATGCCCAGTAAGAATGTTTTTAAATCTGATGGCGGGGGCCGGCCCGGTGGCGCAAGCGGTTGAGTGTGTGCGCTCCGCTGCGGCTGCCCGTGGTTCACGGGTTCAGATCCCGGGCGTGCACCGACACACTGCTTCGCAAGCCATGCTGTGGCGGCGTCCCATATAAAGGGGAGGAAGATGGGCATGGATGTTAGCCCAGCGCCAGTCTTCCTCAGCAAACAAAAAAAAAAAAAAAGGAGGATTGGCAGATGTTAGCACAGGGCTGAGCTGCCTCACAAAAAAAAAAAAAAAAAAAAAAATCTGATGAGGAAGGCCTGGCCATAGGGACTGGAGGCTGAGGAGCTGGTCCAATGGCCCTGAGTAGTGGTGGCAAAGATTTCTGAGACTGCTAGGGCGCTCAGCTCCAGCTCCGGCCAGGCCAGCTGTCTGTGTGGAAGGAATGGAGATTGCTGAGCCAGTGTCAGAGTGTGCGGAGGTGCAGGCGTCTGTCCAGTGTGCCGGACAGCTCAGGGATGGGGAGAGAAAGTTTCCTAAAAGAATGCCACGTGAAGTGTTCTCTGATATTTCCTTTCTCCTGAGCTCACAGAACTGCTACAGTTATGATACCTTGATTGACTTGATCATTTTACCCTTGAATATGCCCCTTTGATTCACAAATTGTTTAGTTTTCCCTTTTGTTTTTTTAAAAAACAACTTTATTGAGATATAATTCACATACCATACAATTTAGCTATTTAAAGTATACAATTTCAGTGGTTTTTAATCTACTCAAGGAGTTGTGTAACTATCTCCACAATCAATTTTAGAATATTTTCCTCATCCTGAAAAGAACCTTCATACCCATCAGCAGTTATTCCCTCTTTCCTCCCATCCCCAACCCCAGCCCTAGGCAACCACTAATCTACTTTTGGTCTCTATAGAGATTTCTATGCCGACATTTCATATAAATGGACTCATACAACATATGGTCCTTCATGACTGGCTTCTTTCATGTAGCATAATGTTTTCAAGGTTTATCCATACTGTAGCATGTATCAGTACTTATTTCTCTTTATTGATGAATAATATTCCACTGTATGGATATACCACATTTTTAAAATCTCATCAGTTTATGGACATTTGGGTTGTTTCCACTTTTTGGCTGTCATGAATAACGCTGCTATGAACATTCGTGTACAACTGTTTGTGTGGATATATGTTTTCGTTTCTCTTGCATACCTGCCTAGAAGCGGAATTTCTGGATCATGTGGTAACTCTGTTTAACACCTTGAGGAACCACCAGACTGTTTTCCAAATTGGCAGCGCCATTTTACATTCCCACCAGCAGTGTATGAGAGTTCCAATTTCTCCACATCTCCACCAATACTCATCACCTGCCTTTGTGGTTTTGGTGTGCATTTGATGTGTGTTTCCCTGGATAACTATGTACTTATTGGCCATTTGTATATTTTCTTTTAGAGAACTGTCTATTCAGATCCTTTGTCCATTTTTTAATTGCCCTGTTTGTTTTTGAGCTTCCTGTAAGTGGAATCATAGCATATCTTCCTGTGTGACTTGCTTCTTTCCCTCAATGTTATTTTTATGCTTTTCATCCCTGGTTGCTGTGCTTCCGTAGAGTCATCCGACATCAGTGTACTGCTGCTGTCTTAGTTTGTTTGGGCTGCTATAACAAAATATGACAAACTAAAATGTATTGCTTACAGTTCTGGAGGCTGGAAGTCAGAGATCAGGGTGCCAGCAAGGTCGAGTGAGGGCCTTCTTTCGGGTCGTGGATGGATGGGGCTAGGGAGCTCTGTGGGACCTCTTTTATAAGTGCACTAATTCCATTTATGAGAGCTCTGCCCTCATGACCTAATCACCTCCCAAAGGCCCCATCTCCTAATACCATTTCCTTTGGGGGTTAGGATTTCAACATATGAATTTTGGGGGGACACAAACATTCAGACCATAGCAACTTCAATGGCCATTTGGGTTGTTTCCATGTTCTGGCCGTTAACAACAGGGCTGCTTTGAACATTTTTGATAAGTCCTGGTGCGCAGAAATTTCCCCTCTATAGGTTTTAGACTTTAACTTGACCAGGTAATGTTAGATAGTTTCACAAGCATATATAAAATCCTATGAAAACACAGCCTCAATCTTTGGCACTTTCTGTTGAAAACACCATCCATTCTTCGCTGCTCAGGACCACTGCCTCTCAAAAATCCAGGGTCCATCCATGCAGGGTCTGATTCTGGCCTCTATTCTCCACCTTGCTCTATGACTCTGTCTCTAGGCCAGTGCTACATTCTCCTAATTACTATGCTTTTCAGTTTATCGGGACGTCTGGTAGGGCAGATTTTTTACCTATGAATTTTGATTAGAGAAAATCAGATCATATTTTGCATGGTATGTGTCAAGATTTACCAAAGACATTGATTGGAACAAGGGAAGGGTGGTTTGGGGGGATTTCTATGAGCAAAGAGCCCTGCAGGATCCGTTGTCACCAGGTCAAGTAATAGCTGTCATTGGAAGGGGCACTTGATGCAGTATTGGCCGGAGGGCTGGAGGTACAGAACAAAAGGGGTAAGGTCTTGGGGTGAAAACAAGACTGTGTATGATCCTTTGCCCCTCCATCTTGTGGTCTTTCCCTTTTTAGCCTCCCAGAAGCCACAGGATACTTCCCAAATACTTCCCACTACTCCCTGACCTGTCCCATCTTCTCTATCCCAGCATCACAGAGCTGAAAGACTACTCACATGTCGGAAAATAATCGTTAAAATAGAAGGAAAAGACTTTCAGATTTCACCAAGGAGGATTATCACTTTATACATTGTAAAGAAATGGAACTTAAAAACTCATAGCAAAATTCGCTGATCTTGATCATAGAAACACCTATGGATTTCTCCACTTTCCTATTAATATAAGAAAGTGGTGTTCAAACTACAAGGGGTGAACTCTTCATCTTTGTTTAAATTAAACATTCCAGCTAGCATCTTTATAATGGAACAATACCACCGTGGGCAATATAATAAAATAGAAAACACCAGAAAATCACTCCTAACGTGGTTGAGCAGGGTTTGGTGAAATGGCATTTCAGTTCGTTATAGCGTGAATGAACAAATTTAAGATGCTGAATGAATTTCTTAATGTAGGTCTTATCAAAGTTGGATTGTTAAATATAGAATTCTCATAATAGATCTAGGTGTCAACTTGGGCTGGAGAAACTTCTGAAGTGTATGTGTAGGATTCTGTTCTGTGGGGGTCATGGGCAAGAGTTTTTGGCCCTTCAAGCCCACTCTGAGTGATACAAGGGCCCTCCACTGTGAAGTCTTACCTTGATTTTCTTTCTCTTCTCCATCAGATATGTCCGGAAGTCCAATATGTCTAGAAGTGGACCAGGAAGAGGCTTCTAGCTACATTTATGTGGGTAAATGAGGTTAAACCACATAAGTAGGTAAAATTTTCCTACTCTTCCATGGTATAATAAAAAATATACTTGGTCTTTTCCCCCAGTTCCTAGTACAGAGCTCCTAAAACTCTTGGAATTTCCTGAGTGTTAAGAAGAGTGTCTCTTCTATGCTAGTAAGATGACTCAAGGTAGGGTCCCCTAGATAGCTTCAGGATGGCAGCTGGTCCCTCTGACCTCCAGGGAGGCAAGAGGGGCCGGAGATTAAGTTCAATCACCAATGGTCAATGATTTAATCAATCATTGTATGTATGTAATGAAATCTTGATTTAAAAAATCCTAAACAACAGCAGTTATAGGGCTTCTGGGTTGGTGAACACATCAATGTACCAGGAGTCCCGGTAGCTCTGGGCAACCCCCTCCACCCCACCTCTCCCCTATGCTTTTCTTCTACTTGACTGTTCCTGGTTTATATCCTTTATAATAAATTTGCAGTCGTAAGTAAAGCACATCCTGAATTCTGTGAGTCATTCTAGCAAATTATTAAACCTCGGGGGAGGGTCATGGAAACCCCTGAATTGGTGGGCAGTTGGGCAGAAATGAGGGTACACTGGGGACCCCATTTTGGCTGGCATGTGAAGTGGGGGCAGACTTGTGGGACTGAGTCCTTAACTTGTGGGATCTGCGCTAACTCTGCGTAGTTAGTGTCAGAATTGAATTGTTGGACACCCAGTTGGTGTCAGAGAATTGGAGAATTGGATAGTATATGGAATGATATATTTGGTCATTGCTTAGAGAAAACCCTCGCCTCTCCTCCTTCTCTACCCCATGGAAGTTTGATCCACCTGCAGCATATCCTGCTTGTACTCTGAGTTGTTGATTTGGATATGTATCTCTCTGTAGGGCTGGGAATGGGGCTTCCATTTATTTTTATGTATAATAATTTCTCGAATGAGTCACTCCTGTATGTCAAATAAGGCCCATTAGAGGGATCCCTCTCAAAACTAGAAAATCTCTACACAAAAGGCAAATTCCAATTCCACACTTATTGCCAAAGAAGGCAGTTTTAGAAAGCTTGCTTTGTCCTGCCTTCCAGTGATCAAAGTTGTAGAAATATTAAAATCACCTTTCTAGCCAGTTTTTTTAAAACTCTAAATCATAAAACTAGGATTACTTTACTGCCTTATTGTATTTTTAAAGTTATCCTTTAATCAGCGAGGACACTAAGAGGAAGAAAGAAAGAGAGAGAGAGAGAAAGAGAGAGAGGAAGAGAGGGAGGAAGGGAGGGAGGAAGAAAAGAAGAAAGAAAGAAAAGGAAGGAAGGGAGGAAGAGAGTCATGGTCAAGTTCAGTTCTAGACAGTGGTAAGGCTACATTTAAAAATGTTGCATATTTTACCAGAATTTAAAATAAAACCATTAGGCCTCTGAGAGTTTTACTTTATTTACAAAATAAGGGATTTGTTTAAGTGATCTCCAAGTTTCTTTTTCTCCTAAGTAGTCTGTGGTAGACCAGATATCAAAGTTTTCCAATTGATCTGATAAAACTTAGTGTGGAAATGGATAAATAAAGAAATGAGGCTGCCTTCCAGGGTCACTCAGCTGCTAGGTGGCAGGATGGAGACTGGTAACTGCACCTCTGAAAAGAAGGACAAAGCTCCTTCTGTGCATCACACTCCCAGGCGTGGCTCACACTGATGGAGCCTGACTCATCTCTCCCCAGGCTGTAGCTTCAGAAAGTAGCTGATAGATGATGGGAAACTGTCTCTAAAAAGTTACTTCACATGATGTCAGGCTGCAGCAATAGAGCAGAGGTTGTCAAGGTCTGATCGCACTTGCTTCCTGGCACACTCAGCTGGGCCCACCTACTCAGGAGCTCTCCTAGGTGACTGCACATCAGGTCGGCGCTGGGCCTTCATGTGTCCTTGGACTGTGCATGTTCCCCATTGCCTGCTAATGTCATTTGGGCTCCTGAAGATAATAACTATAAGGAGGGGATGAGTAATGTAGTGATTGCAAAAATGTGGTGCCTATGGCTTATGAATTACCTAATACACAATTATTGGTTCAATCATTTATTTACCCCCAAATTATGCACTTGGAAACCATGATGATCCAACTTTTGCAGTAGCTGCTGGGACAGTAATGGCCAGAATTTAGTAATTTCAAATAACAAACTACCTTTGCTTAGTTTAGGGACTAAACTCGCCATGTAACCAATTTTCTCTGCTCTCGTCTCCAGGCGTATTTCACTATCTTCTTGTAAAAAGTCTACCCTCCAAGGCATACAGTTGGCCCTGAGGACCCTGATCTCTCTCCCTTCCAGGACTTCATAGGTACCATTCTCTTTCCTTCTGCAACTTTTTGTTTTGTTTTTGCATATGGCAGCTTTCACAATTTTCTTTTGAGAGAGGAGAGATCATATTTTTATTATTCAAAAACATGTTTCAACAACAATGAAATACCACATGCTGATAACTCTAATAAAAAGAAAAAAACGTAATAGGTATTTGCTTTAAAGATGTTCCTGAAAAATTCATGATCACAGCTGTGTATGTATGCTGCCAGCTCCCAATTATCTATGCTCAAATTGTTTATTTTATGGAATATCTGTGGAAAAAATTTAAATCCTAGATTGCTCCTGGCTTACTCTCTAGACTCAACATCCGGAACTCTTTTCTTTATTTTCAAGTTAGTATATTATCAGAGCATGAAAACTAATTTGAATGGCTGCCTAAGGATGCATAAATCCATGTTCAAAACTATGTTTTCCACAGCTTAAAATCACTTTGCAACCACAGTTTTCTCCAATATTCACAGAAAACTAGAACTGGCTGAATTGAAAATATGGATATTATGATCAGTAAATTACTTGTTATACGAAGAGTAAAAAATACCTTCAACATCTAAATTTATTTATTTATTTATTTATTTACTTACTTACTTACTTACTTATGAGGAAGATCAGCCCTGAGATAACATCTATGCCAATCCTCCTCTTTTTTGCTGAGGAAGACTGGTCCTGGGCTAACATCCATGCCCATCTTCCTCCACTTTATATGGGACACTGCCACAGCATGGCCTGATAAGTGGTGCGTCGGTGCGCACCCGGGATCCCAACCAGCAAACCCTGGGCCTCTGCAGTGGAGCGCGCGCACTTACCCGCTATGCCCCGGGGCTGGCCCCTCTAAATTCTTTTAAACCCCAAACCAGGGGAATATGTCTAAAGCACTGAATGCTTAAAGAGGATATCCATCTCCAAACTTCTATGAAAAGAAATATTACACAAGCCTTCTGTCCTATTCCACATAGTCCCGATGGGCTTGAAGTAAAAGGAAATCAGATCGCTAAAAAAGTCAAGAATAAGTCTTTAAATACCGCAAAATATTTATAAAGAAGGATTTTGCGGGAAAAAAAGTGGAAGCAGGGGTTGAATGGTCAGCTTTGAAAACCATAACATGCAACTCACAGCCCTAAGTGCTTCTCAGCATCAATCTGTGTTTACCGTACCTTGTGCAACCTCTCTGACGACGTGTCGGAGAACTTCTCTCCCTAGATCTATCTTGACGAAAATTGGTAATTCATACCAATCAGCTATTGTGAACAGCAAGCAGAAATGGTAAGTTTGGAAATGTTTGAAAGCTAGGACTCATTGCACCAAAAAAAAAATTCATAAAAGTACTTTTTATGCCTATTAATGCAGGTAGATGTATTTTCGACAGTCTACTAATTTCTGGACTGTTGGATTTTGTAATTACTTAATTTGTCAACATAAGAAAGACTTCAGTTCTGGCGTGACTAAATGCACTAGTTAGGATTTGGCCTGAGTTTTGCCTGCTGGAATGTGGATTGTGTAACCACAGGCAGGTTTTTCATCTGAAAACACATTGAAATGCATCGGCTAACAAAGCTATCCCTCAATACGATGGGTTGTGTTTTCTTTATCCTTTAACTCAATGTTCTTTACAAGCTTCTCCAGCAAAAAAGCCCCTCCCCTTTGGCAGAGGAGGAAGAAGTAAGACTGAACTCAAATCTCTCGGGGTCTTGGAAAGCAATGCAAATAAGGAAGAATGGTATTTCTTTAAAAGCTCATTTTTGTTTGAAAGTATGAGATTTTACTCCATAACACATCTGAGTAATGCATCATTTTCTTCCTGAAGCCTCAAGTACCCCTGGGATCTTCTTATTCTCCATGGCAATAGACAAAGCATGAGCATACTCTCAAAACTGTGGGCCGAATCCTAATATTGTATGGGAATTCACAAAACAGAGCATAAACATTTTATTTAAAATCAAGGATAGGAGAAACTTTATTTTTATATCCCCCCTCAAACATTTCTAAATAGAGGGGCACCTCCATGTTTTTTTTCTAAAATTCACTGAATATGCAGAAAAAATTAGCAGGTGAATTTGAAACAAAAGCAAAATCCTGTGACAATTTGTATTTTTGCACTAGCAGATGAACTACCAGCTGAGTTCTTTCCTGTAATCCCAATTTGAATTACTGAATACCAACAAAAATTACTAATTAATTATCATGTTAACTATGGAATTATTGTTAAATTTTTAGGTGTGGTCACTTAATAAAGTCATGATTTGTTAGAGATACATACAGTAAATAGTGCAGATTTGTGGGTGAAATAATATGATGGCTGAGATTTGATTTTCAAACTTCTGACCTGCCCCAACACCCCCCAAAAAAAGTGTGTGTGAGTCGGGTGGAGGGTGAGTGAAGATGAGGAATTAATGAAAAAGAGAGGAAAATGTTGATGGTTACTGAAACTAGGTAAAAATAATAAAAGAATTTCCCCTCCTAATTTTGTGTGTATTTAAAGTTTTCATAATAAAAACAAACTACCAAGTTATCATGTTGAACATGGCAATTTACTGAAATTTACTGAGAAAAAATTAAATTGAATTAACCAATATTAAATATTTAAATGAAAATACTAACCATAAAATACAGCCTCCACCGTGGGTTTCCTAAAATAAAGATCTGTTTTCAACCAAAGTATTTGTTAGATCTGGGTTTTTGGCCTTCTGTTTTTTTTTTTTTTTTTAGGTAATTACTGCAATTAAATAATATTCAAAATAATAATTTGTGATGAGATTCGAATCCCATGTTATAAAATGACGATCCACTCTGCTCAGATCTGTACAAAGGCTGGTGGCATTTGTAATTAGAGTGCAAAATCACACTTTGTGTGATTAACAAAGACACTGCAGATGCTGAGAGATGCGACAAGTTCCTTATTTGCGTGCCTGGATGCCCTGCTTTTCAGTGTTTATTTCTTCTAATCAGTGGTTCCACGAGACCAAGTCTACCGCCTCACATGTGAGGACTTAACTGATTTACTATGTATCACTGGGATTAGATATGCGTTTGTTTGTAATGTTCAATGTTCAAGCACAAAGTTGTTTTCTTTTAGTAATCAAAGAGAATGTTACACATTTATACAATTTAGTATATACTGTATGCATAATCTGTTCATATTATTATTATTATTATTATTTGCTGAGGAAGATTTGCCCTGAGCTAACATCTCTTGCCAATCTTCCTCTATTTTGTATGTGGGATGCTGCCATATCACGGCTGCTGTGGAGTGGTGTCGGGTCCCTGTCATAACAGAACCAGGGCCTCTGAAGCGGAGCATGCAGTAACTTAATCACTAGGCCATGGGGCTGGCCCCGTTCATATTATTTTTAAAAAGACAATATTTCTCGAAGCTAATAAACTAAAACTGAGTGAAGGGTAACACTTTCATATGGAGATGTCCTGAGTTTCAGCAACTGTTAAAGGGCTTACTAGAGCAGAAGTTGGTTGCAGGAACAAGGTACTGGTGGTGGCATCTGCTTTAGCAGCAAACAGAAGCAAAAACTTGGCTAAATCATGCCAAAAGTTCAGGATGACCTAAGGCTAGTTTGATCCGGATGGGGAATCTGACTTTCCATACAAGGCAGACACGGTCCTCCAAGGTTACAATAAGCGCCCCCTGGCCCTGCCATTATATGAAGGAACAAAGGGCAAGGCTCACAGGAAGACTATCCTCTGGTCTATCCTGCTCCCCCAGGAGCAGACCCAGGAACATGGATTCTAGTACAAGTAATTAATTGGGGAGGGATCCCAGGAAGTCCGTACACATAGGGAATGGGGAAGGTGGGGAAGGGAGATCGGGATGGGTGCATCATTGAGTAGGCAAGTGCTGTGGTCAACTGAGCTCCCTCCACTGGTGACTCTGGGAGGCATCGTAGAACACACGGAGTATCTCAACTGGGGGATGATGCAGCAGTGCGGAGGATTAACACATCCCTCGGGTTAATGAGAATTGCGATTTGCTAAAACTTCAAAAACTGGTTTTTTGGTGCTCCACGCATTAAATATTTTGATTAAAGAGTTCCAATTGATTTTGAACAAAAACACAACCAAAATTTAAAATAATTGATTTACAAAAGTGAGTAGGAACAATTTGATTTGTAAAGTAGTTTTTCAAAGGCTCAAACATTTCTAAAATCTGATGATTAGCACCAAACTTTGAATGAAAAATGAGCAAAATTAAAAGGACAGTCATTTGATTTAAACAAACAGACCCTTTCATGGAGTGACCTGTAAATACGTGTTCTGTAGCTGCCCGTGTTGAACTGCCGTTTTGGGAGGCAGTCTTCTTAAAATACCCACTTACCTTTGAAGTGGACCTTGATGCTTTCCCAGCAGATTTCTGTCTTTTTGGGGAGATGTGGGAGGATCATTGACATCACTGCAGCACCCACAGTGGAATGTAAATGCTTACACACATTTTGTGCAAGTTACACATTCATCACCAACTTTCTGGAGAAACTGAGATTCAACACTTAGTGTTCTATTAAACTTTGGCTTTCATTTACTTGAGCTCTTTGCTACCAAAAGCTTTATTGAAAAATGCAAAAATCATTGCCCAATAATTAAATAAATATTTGTAGTTTTATATCATACAAAAGAAATGATAAAACCACTGTAGTAAAAACCATTAGACTATTCTTTGTATTCTCCATGTATGATTTCTCAGCTTCCTTTACCTGCTTCCTTTCCTTACCCAATTTCCTCCATACCCCACCCACCCACCAACTGACAGTACAGCTTTGTGCATTTCACATGCCATGGCACTTGTCACGGTGCATCTGACTGGTGCACAAGTCAGCAGCAGAGGCAACAGCTTGGGGTACTTCTATCATCATCTGAGACGAGTAGGAATTGACTGTCTCTAGGTCCTCATGTCCCAGCACACTGTAATTTTAGCAAGTGCCCTGAGTGCTGTTCTTGAAAGAGGGCATTAGGTAAGCTGCTGCTTCTCGAAAGAGTAGGGAAAGAGAGAGGGGTTACAGTTGTCATCTTCCAGACTTAAGCAGGTCTAGGTGAGAGTTCCTTTCACAGCACGTGTGTCTCATACGCCACCAAGAGATCACAGCAGAAGCGGGATGTGTACAGTGGAGGCCTACCAAACTCATCCTGGCTTATTTTAATGTAGCCATTAAGAATAATATTTTCTTACAAAATAAAAATCTCAACAAATGATAAACTGGAAGGGACACAGGGAAAAGAGACATAAACTGGGCCTGTCCAGGCCCATCTGGATGTTTGTCACCCCTGTCAAGCGCGTCACCCAGCTACAGCTGCTTGTGACCCTAGGTGGAGTGTGGAAGCTGCTTTGGTTAATATCTTACTAGTTCTGAATAGTGAGGGCTGAAATCCAGAAAATCCCATTCCCAAACCAGTAATAATAAGTACTCCTTATTCCATATATTACATCACCATCCTCCTAGCCAGTGATTAGTTTCAGCTGTTTCTACTGATTCAGCCTGGCCACATCCCCTTTATATAGCCAAGCAGATACAACCCGTTGCACACGTTTCCAAATAAATAACAACAGCACCTCCTAAGACAGACACTTAGATGATCTGACTTTAAGCAGAAAAAGGACATTTGATTCTTTTCGGAGCGATGCTTCAGAGTACTTCCCACTCCCCAAATATTTTAGAAGAAAGAAAATTACATAGTCACAGAACTTTCAAAGATGTCATGGGGGCTGGCCCAGTGGCATAGTGATTAAGTTCGTGAGCTCCACTTCTGCAGCCTGGGGTTCGCGGGTTTGGATCCCAGGTGTGGACCTACACACCACTAGCCAGGCCATGCTGTGGCAGCATCCCACATACAAAATAGAGGAAGATTGCCACAGACGTTAGCTCAGGGACAATCTTCCTCAAGCAAAAAGAGGAAGATTGGCAATAGATGTTAGCTCAGAGCCAACCTTCCTTACCAAAAAAAGAAAAGATCATAAATACATTTCGTTTGCAGACTTTGTTATATATAGTTCACCCTAAATTCACCTGGTAATTGAGGTGACCATCTGTGTTAGCCAATTGGCTTTATCCAAAGGAAAAATAAACTTCTCATATCTTTATGACAGGAGGTGTTTTTGCCACTTGGAGTGAGGGGCCCACTAAAGCTAGGCTCCAACCATCCCCCAGAAACTGGGAGCGAGGAACATTCTCTTCCTTGATGATATTTCAAAGAGATGGCTCCCTGGTCCTTGAGAAAGACATTCCTGGGTTGTAAAGCTGGCAAGAGCCTCAGTTAGATTTTAGAAAGATTTATTTACATTTCAAAGAGACAGAGAAAGAACTTACAATTCCAAGTGTTCTAAAGTACATGCTCTAAGAAAAAGGAGGAGGAGAAATCTCTTATTTTCAACAGGGAGAATTAAGCCTCTTTTTAAACATCTTGTTTTGAATTTGTATTTGTCCTTACACAAGTAATGTAGGCAATCTTCTCAAGGAATGCAAGCTGTAAAAGGTAAGAAAATGTGTTCTCCCTTAGAGCCTCCAGAAGGAATAGCCCTGCTGATATCTCCAGTGTAGCCCAGTGAAACCAATTTTGGAGTTCTGACCTCCTGAACTGTAAGATAATTATTTTATGTTGTTTTAAGCCACTAAGTTTGTGGACTTTGTTACATCAGCAATAGGAAACTAACATACTAATATACTCCTCATTGGATGATAAGAAAAGAAATACTATGTATGCATAGCAGATCACTATTATACATATAATCTATACTAACATACATAATATATGCTAATATATATTTAACATATATGTAATTGCTAGTATTTTCATCATTTACTCTGTCCGCTGAAGTAGCTTACAGAGTTTTGGATGAGATATATTTAACTCAATAATTGGTGTATTAAAGTTTTATGACATGACTATTTATTACAAATAGGAGTCAGTTCCAACCATGTTGCCTCCCTTCCTTTCCTCATGGAGACCAGCTTATATCACTTAGAAGTTGTTTGGTTGCTCGTTACAGAGGCCTAAAATAAAGTGGCTTAATTAAGATGGGGGTGTATTTTTCATTCTTATAAAGTGAATTCCAGAGCTAGGCAGCCCAGAGTTTGTTCGAAAGCTCCAGGTGCTTTCAGTGATGCAGGGGCCTCCTAGCTGTGCTCTGCCCACCTTACTTTTTATTCTTATGGTTGTTAGATGGCCACTGTGGCTCCATTTGAAACATCCCATGTTACAGGCAGGAAAAGGGGGAAAAAGGAAGGAGAAAGGGTGCCTGCCAGCCGAGTGAATCCCCTTGCAGAGCCCCCTGAAGGCCTCCACAGCATTGGCTGCCACCATGGGCGGGAAAGCTGGCATGTGTAGGTTCTTCTAAAAGCTGAGCACATTGCCACTCCAATATTAGAGGGATTCCACGACTAAGAAGGAAAGGTCGAAGAGGTATTCATTGGGCAGTTAGTGGTTTCTGATGCACTGTTCTTCCCAGACAGCCTAAGACGTTTCAGATGCTCTGTCCTGTCCTCCTGCTGCCACACCCTGGGTGAGAATGATGTGTCTGGATCAAGGGTTTAGAAAAATTCATGTTGTTAGTTTTTCATATTGTTCTCTGAGGAGATACAGGGCTCTTCGGAGTTGCTTCAGAAGTTCCACAGACAATAAATTAATTTCTACTAAAGTGAAGATTTAACGATTTTGTGGAACACCTCTGTCATTTTTATAGGTTTTATACTAGAGATTCTTGAACATCTAGATTCAAGGAGCTCTTAGGGTTTCTGTAATTTTCTCACAGCACCCATAGGCCAAAAGAAATACCTAACAGCTCCTTTTACAAAGTAGTTAGGCCCAAAAAACTTAATAAGCATTTATGTTCTGACAACTTAGTAGTGATTTGAAAAATACACATAAATTGAAAGAAACATCTTTATTTTATTCTTAGACAACCACAACTACTTACTAATGGGTGTGTGCACCTGTTGGACATTGTACAACTTCTCCAACTTTAGAATCAAATTTTGACACCACCATCTACATTTCCTGTTCCACATAAATTTTCCTATGATACTTGCTTTTTATCAAGAAAACATCTAAAAATCCAGCTCTAGAAAGACATGACATCATCTAAAGAAACAGTACAATCTACTGTTGAAGTAGTGAACCATCTCAAGCTATTGGTCCATGGAGTGTCAGACAGAGGCTTAGTATTGTTGTGTTTTTCTTGAAATTTTAAATATTCCACGGCACTCCTGTGAGCTTGTTGTGGCACACCAGGGCTTCTTGCAGAGTTTGGGAACCATGAGTTTTGTATATAGAAGTGCTGTGTGGCGTGTTACCCGAGATCCACTGTTGTGGCCATGAGGGCTTGTTGGCTTAGGTGGAGGAAATGGTATAAAAAGAATACCAAGGAGAGGTTAATGGGACACGGCCATGTATGCACTCTTGTTCAAATAAAATCTTTTTTTTTCACTTTCCAAATATTTCTGAAACTTTTAACACAACTTCGAAGCTGGATAGTCACTTCATTCGCCACTGTTACTTTGTGAGAGAGGGCAATGCCACAGAATGACATGACGCAACAGACAAAACCAGAGGAATTAAGTTCCCATCATTATTTTACTTGAAATACATTGAGCATCTTCCTTACGGATAAAGCTGCTTATGACAAATATTTAATATATTGGTTTAACCAAAGACAGAATTTCATTCTAGAATTTCTTTCTATAAAGTGGAAAAACATTGCTCTTCTCTTTGCTTCAAATATCATGTGAAACTCTCTTTATTACAAAATGAGTTCAAGGTGTGGTTTGTCACGCTTCCAGATTTGACCTCCTTTCACGTTATGGTAAAGTTATGGGCTTGTGAGATAACTACTGTAGACTATCTGTGAGGAATGATTTAACATTTTCCCCTCACAAAGCCCTTTATATGTAACTGTCCATATAGCTCCCTCTCTGGGAATCAGGGCAGACCCGGCCAAGTTTGCCTTGAGTGAAAATCCACTGGCTACTTCCTCACCAGGTGCTGAACTCTGGGAACAATTTTAATGGGCGGGGACCCTTTTTATTAAAAAGAAATCTTGCAGGAGTCATGTTGGACTCTTAGCTGTCTTTGAGAAATCTGCCCAACGGAGTTGATGAGGCAGTTGCTGCTGAGAGGAGAGAGAACCGGGGAGAGAGAGAGAGAGAGAGAGGATGACTTGGGTGGTTGTGGGAATTCCCAGGGTGAGAGGGTTTTCTTAGAGACCCGTGAGAAAGCAAAGCTGGGGCTGGTTCTATCTTACTGTAGAACAGGGTACAGATCTTTCTCAAACCAGGCCACACTAGCTGAGAAGCTAAGCTTGGAGAAAAGGGAAGAGAGAGGGTCAGTGGGAACTTTGGGTAAAAACTGCAGTCAAGATTATGTTAAAAATAGGCTGTTCTCAGTTTAGTCGTATGTGTTCTGTCTACACCTCATTGTGGACTTCAAATTAACAGGATCAGAAACCAGATTTTTAGTTTATCAAAGGGCAATAAATTTAAGAAGGTAGCTTCTATTGTAGAGATCTTACCAAGTGCCAGGCAGTGTTCTTGGCATTTTTTAAAAAAGAGAACCTGATAATTAATTCAAATCTGTTAACTCAAATGGCAACAGATTACCTGGGATCTGTGATTTTCTCAAAGCCCTTTCTTAACAAACCGCCAGATAACAAAAGGATAGATGCTTGGCTGCTTGGTAAACATAGAATTAAAACAAAGAAAGTTCTCTTTTCAAAGATTATTTCCATTACTGTTGGGTCCTGCTTGCATATTTCTTGTCTCTGGATTACTGATACCAGTAATTAGAATCAGCGCTCCCCTACTGCAACACGCTGACCTCTGACAAAGACCCTCCTTGACCCACTTTAGTCAGACTCCTCTGAACCCGCTTCTCAACTAGGCCTCAACCCTGGGACTTCAGTGTCCATCTTTGCATCATCCAATTTTAATAAGAACCTTGCTAAGTCATTTGAGCGAGAATCACCCACCCTCGATATCTGGTCAAATTCCTCATTCCCCACCATCCCCCAGGTGATGTCTGACCACCTGGCGTGACTTCAGCAAGAATCTTGTCAGGTTGGTTTAGCCAGAAATCTTCCCTTATCCCTAATATCTCCTCTGAATAATTTTCACCCACCAACTCCTGCAACCTGCTCTTTGGCTGTAAATCCCTACTTGTTAATATTGTATTTGGAATTGAGCCCAGTTTTTTTTTTTACCCCTGAGGAAGATTCACCCTGAGCTAAAGTCTGTGCCAATCTTCCTCTATTTTGTATGTGGGTTGCCGCCACAGCATGGCTGATGAGTGGTGTGGGTCTGCACCCAGGATCCAAACCTGTGAACCCTGCTGCCTAAGCAGAGCATGCTGAACTTAACCACCAGGCCACAGGGCCAGCCCCCGAGCCCAGTTTTTGCTGAGGTCTCTTTTGTCCTATCACAATAGTTCCTGAAAAAATCTATTTTTAACACATGAATTACTGTTCAGCTCTGGTTTTCTTTAACACACCACACTGATACATTCTTATTCTGAGTCTCTCCTTTTGCTAAAATCCTTGCATTTTGTTACTTTGTATCCATCCTTTCCTTCTTGAATAGTAATATTACAGGCATCAAAATCCATGAATTGGACTCAGAAAGTTGAACAGCAGAAGGATGTCTTCTACAGAGTGAGTTTTTACACAGTGAGTTGGAAAAACCCCAGTCCCTTAACTCGGGAACATAATGTACGTTCTTACACAGGTCACCACTGGTCAGAACACAATTGTGACTAGGCCCTAGCATGCAGAGAAAGAGAGAGAAAGAGGGAGAGAGGGGTTGGGTGTGGAGCTTGGGAACACACAGAAGCTTTGTCTGAGTGGCTGGCAGCTCAGTTGGTGTCGTATTCCTCTGTTTACCATTGAAACTTGGGGACCGTGTAGCTAAAAATTGTAAGATCAAGGTCAAAGTCTTGGAGGAGGCAGATTTGCTCTGAAAGTGAGGATTGAAGGTCAAATGCAGAACAATTTAGGCTTGTTTCTCTCAGATTTGATCAACCAATTCATTATTATTTATCTTGCAATAATTAAATGTTCTTATACCTATTTGGAAAACTCATTCTTTTTCATATTTCTACAGGAAGAATAGCATTGTTGTCATGAATCTGAACATCTCTGGCTTGCCTTTTATCTTTTTAATTAAAAAACAACTTTTACAACACATATTTTGATACATAATTTTGTTAAGTAAACAACAATTGTCTAATTGTGGATATGACTTTATATATATTTAAGTTTTTAAGTGAAATACGGAGATGTCCTTGTCTAACTGGTGACTTTCCTAAGGTAACTTTCTTCTATGGATAATTCACTCATTTATACTAGTTTTCAATAATCCCCCTAACAAAATGTTTGCCATACCCTCTAGTCCTTTTTATTTATTTTTTATTTTATTATTATTTTTTTGTGAGGAAGATTGGCCCTGAGCTAACATCTGCCAATCCTCCTCTTTTTTTTTTTTTTTTTTGCTGAGGAAGACTGGCCAGTGGCTAACATCCATGCCCATCTTCCTCCACTTTATATGGGATGCCGCCACAGCATGGCCTGAGAAGTGGTGCGTCGGTATGCGCCCGGGATGCGTGCCTGGGATCCGAATCGGCGAACCCCGGGCCGCCGCAGCAGAACGTGTGTACCTAACCGCTTGCGCCACCGGGCCGGCCCCCCTCTAGTGCTTTTTATACTTGACTCTTTCTATGTGCTGATATAAGATAGTATAATGTTTCATTGCTAATGAGTATGGATTTGCTTTTAGAGTGATAATGTTAGAGAATTAGATAGTGGTGATGACTCCACAACCTTGTGAACATATTAAAAATCTCTAAATTTTACACTTTAAAATTGTGAATTTTGTGGTATGTGAACTATATCTCCATAAAAACAATTACTGTGTTTTTGGTTTAAAACGGCAGGTTAACTACACATGCTTATTTTATCTACTCTCCCTTCAAAAATATTACTAAAATTATAGTAGTACAATATTTTAAAGAGGAAAAGAGTTAAAAATATTTTACTTCTTGGGGCAGTAGAGAATTTTAAAAAAGGTTTTAACCCGCAAAGTAAAGGAGACACCGAAGACGGGAGATTATAATAATTTTGGGAGATAGAAAGTGGATGGAGGAAGGTAACTGACTTGGCAGAATGGAGGAAGTTCCAATTTAAGTGCTTGCCCAGGCAATGCCAGAGGAAGGCATGCCAGAACTATGTGTCAAAATACTGAGAATCCCCACACTTGGAGGACAAGATACAGTACAAAGCAGGGCTAAGGCCTGGGCAAGCTGCACATTCCGAATGGATTCCCAAGTTTACTGCACCAACTTGCTCTGGTCACTGGAAGTTTATTATGGAGAAATTTCCAGACTCAGAAACTGTGGAGAACAGGAGTGATGGGCAGAGCTTAGGAAAAGGACACGTCCACATACTCATATGGGTCCCTCGCCTACTCTGATCACAGAATATCAGTAGCAAGATATTCACACTCCCCTACCTACTTACCATTGCCAGGCTGGAAAATGGATTGTGCTCCCCTGAAGAAACTGAATGACCCAAGGGGAGAATCTCCCAGCTGCTTAGATTTTGAGGTCTGCCCATGTAAAGACCAGCATGGCTGCCCATTACACCACTCCTCAGCAAGCCCTGTGCTTGTGCTTGGGGCATCCAGTCACCTCTTGAACGCCTAACTATTTTACAGCAAGGGACAGTGAAAGATCACCAGCAAAGGGGAAAGCTTTCAACAAGAAGAGGACAGGTGAAAACAAACCAGGATGAAAGAACCTGGAGTAAACAAGCCAACACAACACAAGGAACAAAGCTGACAAAAAAGCAAACAAACAAAACGAAAGAATAGCAAACACCTCCCAACATAGTATAATTACTATTTTCCTAGAGTTTAGAGAAATACTATATGCTTTGAAAAAGAGAAAGTCAACAAACAAAAAGGAGGTCTTAGAATTTTAAAGTATGATTACCAAAGTAAAATATAAAATTCAATAAAAGTATATAATGAATAAAATAAGAAAAATTTATGCAAGGTAAAACAAAAAGTCAAAGAATTGGAAACTAGGAAAGAGAAGAATGAGGAACAATTTAGAGGATCAATTTAGTTTTCTGTCATTAGTTTTCAACAACCAACTAACAGAAATTCCAAAAAGAGGAAAGAAAATGGAGGGGAATCAATTAATAAAAACAACAAAAAGAAAAATTACAGAATAGAATTTTATAAATTTCTAGATTAAAATGGTCCACTGGGCCGGCCCCATGGCTTAGCGGTTAAGTGCGTGTGCTCCACTACTCGCGGCCCAGGTTCAGATCCCAGGCGCGCACTGACGCACTGCTTCTCCGGCCCTGCTGAGGCTGTGTCCCACGTACAGCAACTAGAAGGATGTGCAGCTATGACATACAACTATCTATGGGGCTTTGGGGGAAAAATAAATAAAATTATTAAAAAGCAGTGAAATAAGAAAAAAGAAATAATTATTAAAAAAAAAGAAAACGGTCCACCAAGTATGGATAAAAAAAAAGACGTTGAAGCATAGTACGGGGAAGTTTCTGGACAATTGGGTTAAAATAAGATCTTGAACATTTTCAGAGATTAAAAAAATAATCCCTCGGGGCTGGACCTACGGCATTGTGATTAAGTTCGGCATGCTCAACTTCGGGGGTCCCAGGTTCGCGGGTTTGGATCCTGGGTGCAGACCTATACCACTTGTCAGCCATGCTGTGGTGGCGACCCACATACAAAATGGAGGAAGAGTGGCACAGATATTAGCTCAGGGCTAATCTACCTCAAGCAAAAACAAAGGAAGATTGGTAACAGATGTTAGCTCAGGGTGAATCTTTCTCAGCAAAAAAAAATAATAAAAATAATAATCACAAAGGAATGAGGATCTGATAGTTCTAGAACTTCTCAACCACAGCATTGGAGGAAAAAATATGGAAAGACAATGCATCCATAATTCTGAAGTAAAATAATTTTCAACCTAGAATTCTATACCCAGCGAAACAGGCAATCAAATTTGAGGGTAGAATAAAGCAGTTTTCAGGTATGCAAGCACTCAAAAGATAATTCGCTTAATGTACACCCTTTTTAAGGAAAGTACTAGAGGGCGTGCTTCAGAAAATGAGAGAACAAACCAAAAACGAGAATGACATGCGATCCAGGACACAGGTGACTCATTATAGCAAAGCAATAAAGGGAAGCTCCAGTCCTACACCAGTCTTAGAGAGCAACCAGTCTAAAAACAGAGCAAGAGAACAGAGGATTACAGAAGACAATAGAAGTAAATGATTATTTGATGTACTGGAATGCTTGAAAAATTATCACTAGATATTTGACAGATCTGTTGGAATATTTGGAAAAAATGAGTGATAAGTAAATAAAAATCTAAGCAAATTAAAACACATAAATGAAAACAAAAACAGGACAATTATTAACTCCAGAAAAAACAAAGTTATACAAAGAAAGGAAACAATCGTAGTTGATCACAAGGTTCTGTAGGAATAATATTTACATATTTATACTCACATCAATACTGAATGATATAAATACATTCAGCGAGTGAAGGAAAAGGTACAGGATAGAGTAGAACGTAAGAAAACTAAACCCTCAATAGGAAGCCAATAGCCTACAATGAATATATAAATGGCTGTTTGTGTGAATTATTTAGCAATATGGAAATAAATATAGAAAAAATAGCTGAAAAAAAAGTTAAACATGGTTGCCTCTGAAGAGTGGGATTATGGGGTGAGGTGAGGTGGCAAAAGAGGCTATTGTCTTTCAACCTAAGCCTTTTAATTCTATTATAACTTTGTACAAGTATTATTTTGATAAATATAAAAGCTAATTAAAATAGTACTTTTAGGAACTGTAGTGTATTATTTTGCTAGGGCTGCCATAACATAGTACCACATAGTATCACTGGGTGGCTTAAACAACAGAAATTTATTGTCTCGCAGCTCTCAAGGCTAGAAGTCTGAGATCAAGCTGTCAGCAGGGTTGGTTCCCTCTGAGGGCTGGAGAGAAGGATCTGTTCCAGATCTCTCTCCTTGGCTTGTAGATGACTGTCTTCTCCCCCTGTCTTCACATTGTCTCCCCTCTATACATGTCTCTGTGTCCAAATCTCCCCTTTTTTATAAGGACATCAGTGGCCCACCCTAATGACCTCTTTTTCACTTGATTACCTCTCTAAAAACCCCATCTCCAAAAAAGGTCACATTCTGAGGTACTGGAGGTTAGATCTGCAACACATGAATTTGGAGCGGACACAAGTCAACCCATAACATGTGGGGATTGTCAGTTGCAGCCAAAGTTTCTGTGGAGAAATCCTCTGTAATGTTAGCAAGTTACTTAATGTTGGCCATGAGTCCATTTGGAGTCCTGGGAGGTCTTACTCTCTGTGGAACACAAAGCTACCACTCAGAGCAGTGTCACTGACCCAAATGTGGTCTCCTAAGTTGTCTTGCTTGGACTAATAACACCACTGCATGACGGGCAAACATCAAAATTTAAATAGCAGTAAAGAGAGATGGCATAATGAGTGTTCTGTGGGACCTCCATACTTTGGTTGCATAAATTGTATATCACTCCATATATTATGGAGTAGATCAAAGATGGGACTTCACAAAAATTTGCCACGAAGGACCTTTGTTGTAAAGGTTTGAGAAGCAGAGGAGTCCTTTAATAAAGATGGAAACATTATAATCTACCCACTCTATCTTGCAGGTTTTCTGGGTTTTTTTGGTGAGGAAGATTAGCCCTGCGCTAACATCTGTTGCCAATCCTCCTCTTTTGCTGAGGAAGATTGGCCCTGGGCTAACATCCGTGCCCATTTTCCTCTACTTTTTATGTAGGATGCTTGCCACAGTATGGCTTGATAAGCAGTGTGGAGGTCTGTGCCCGGGATCCGAACCTATGAACCCTGGACCGCCAAAGCAGAGCACACGAAAGTAACCACTATGCCACTGGGCCGGCCCCTATCTTGCAGTTTTTAAATAGCCTGAATTCATCTCCAGTTGTTTTCTGAATAGGAAGTGTGTTCTTACAACTGATGCCCACCCCTGTTTTGCACACTTCTTTAGGGCCAGAACCACAATAGCTACCATTGATGCAGCACTAACTCAGTGCCAGGCACTGTTCCAACCAGTGGACACATCTTAACTGACTTAGTGACCATCCAGTGTTCAGGACCTCCAGAGCCCAGGCTCTGAACCACCCTGCTCTGTTCCCCATCCCTCAAGAACATCTACTGCAAGAGAAGCAAAGTGCTGGCCTCACAGTAGGAGTGAATCAACCAGCATACGTTTATAACTCGTTACTCAGAGAAAGAATGTTTAATTAGCCATGAAGTTGGTGTACAATGAGATTTCTTTTGGATGTTTGCAGTGTGGTTAGATTGCTTCTTCAAGGTTCCCTGGATGATTCCTTTTTGTATACACTGGGACAAGAGCGTAAAAGGAAACTTGATGACAATGTTGGCATTTATACTTCACCGTCATGCAGAGAGCTCCGGGAATTCAAGAGGCAAGGCTGTTGTTGGTTGGATTAGTTTCAAAATTGTCCTTTCATCTTTCAAGTCCTTAGTGTGTGGTTCTACACATATAAAATGAAACTAAGCAGAAGCACAGGGTTATAAAACCCATGAAATTGAACAGAGGCACAAGAGTCGTAGGACTCAATAGCGTGGCCTCCAAATTTTGGGAAAATTATAAGAAAGTGCCAATGTCTAAGACTGAAACCAATATTATCATGTTAATTGAATGAGATTCATCATTTACAGAAATCATCCAGCATAAAAGATGGTTTTTGGAAGTTTTCATAAATTTGAGTGCAAAGGATAATTGTCTTAGAATCTTCCAAATCCAGTCTCAGTTGTAACTAGACTGAGGTTCTCTTGAAAATTAAATGTGTGAGGGTATGCATGTGCAGACGTTAGTCCTGGGGGCATGTGTGTATGTATGTGTGTGTACATGGGTGTGTTAGGGAGGAGAGTGTGGATGGTTTTTTAATCTGCATAGAGTATAGAAACAGGAGCCTAAAATAGGAATTTGTCAGTGTGACTCCTACTCTGTTCACAGCTGGTAAGTTTGGCTTGTGGCATGTGGGGTGAGGTGTAGTGTGGAAGGGGGATGTGGGGTGGTGCATTGGCGGAACAGTGTGTGCTTTGGTGGGGTGAGCTGGTGTGCGGTGTGGTTGGACCTGGCAGGCGGTGTGATGTGGGGTAGAGTTGGTGTAGAGTGGACCCCCTTGGTTAGGGGTTTGGCATGGGGTGTTGATTATGTGGGAGAAGGAGGACTGAAATGTGTGAGTGTGTGTGGGGATATAGTGTGGATATGGTATATGTGTGTGAGACATGGTTGTAGCTTAGCTTAGCTTTTGTTTAGATTTTCTTTTGCCCTTTGTTTCAGTCTTTGTTTCTGTCTTTCTTTGGCCTTTGTTTTGTCTTTGTTTCACTCTTTGTTTAAACTTTCTTTGGCTTTTGTTTGGTCTTTCTTTAGCCTTTTGTTTAAACTTTGTGTGGCTTTTTTGTAGTCTTTGTGTAGCTTTTGTTTTTAAGTGGATCTTGCCTAAGAATCCATCAAAAACACCTTGTATAATGAAAAACTGGGATATATAATCTCTCCCTATATATTCTCCATGCATTGAAGCAGCCTCAACACACCCAGGGACCTGGTACAGACGTGGGACCTGTTTCATGCAACATCTGCTACTGGAAGGTAAGGGGATTCCATTGGTTTTCATCTTACTTGATGTTGTCCTTCATCTTCTAGTGGCAAGTGCACATTTTTGTATGGGCCATTTCGTTATATGCCAGGGGAAACTTGCTGTGCGTAATAGCACTCAAGGTTGGGAGGACATAAAGGGATGGAGAAAACAAGAACAAAGGACACCAAGCTCATTCTGATGTGGGCAGAGGTCCTTCCTGGATTGTTCTGGCTGATGTTTGGGAATTGCCTGAGCCTGAGGAGAGGCTCTGAATCTTAACTCAGATTCTCTCAGGTTTAAAGCCCATGTTCCTGGAGCTAGATCAATAGCGCCACTGACTTCTTTTTCTGTTTCTTCTTTTATTATATGTCATGATTTGGTAATGAGTTTTTCTTCTTATCTAGTAACAACTTCTTTCCTCCCTACAGCTGGGTTTATGTGTGGAGGAAACTAATGAAACAACAAAGCCCCAATCTTGTAAGAGTTTTGTTCCCTGTAGACTAGCAACCTTAAATGGAAAGACATTAATGCTTTGTCTTGTACAGAATCTCAGAAATCATAGTTTTTTTTTTGGTTTTGTGGTTGATAGGAAAAGGAAAGAAAAGATTTTGTGTCAGGGGAATAAAGTCATGAACTTAGCCAGAGTTCTAGGAAGAAAATGGGGAGAAGAATTTTTAATGCTTTGTGAATAAAACAGGGAGGGAGAAAACAGGCTGCTGTCAGGTGTGCAGATACCTGATGAACATACCACTTCATGTTTGTTTAGAATAGCAGGAGAATGCCCTGGTGAATAGATTTAAAAAATTGTTTCAGACTTACAGAAAAATTGCAAACAGCACAAAATTCCATATGTATCCAGATTACTCAAATATTGACATTTTACCACATTTGCTTTATCGTTCTTTCTCTCTCTGTCTACACATCAACATATTGTTTTTTTCAGAGCATTTGAGACAGACATGATCATAATTACATTATATTATCTGTAACATAAATTACAGACATGATCAAAATCAGAAAATGAACATGGAGAAAATACTATTATCTAATCTACAGACATCTAGATTTCATCAACTGTCCTAGGAGTCAATCCAGGATCATGTGTCACCTTTAGTTGTCACATCTCTTTAGTGCCCTTTAATCTGGAACACTACCTGGAGAGTCATTCTGTTCCATGACCTTGACAATTTTGGAGAATATAGGGCCGTTATTTTGTTAAATGTCCCTCAATTTGGGTTGGGTCTGATGTTTTCTCACGATTAGGTCAAGATTATGCAGTTTTGGAAGGAATATGCTTGCATTTTAGATCATACATATCCAAATTTATACTTGCATCTGATTGCACGAACTTCTAATTCAAGGTCTTGTTTATCTAATGGTAACCAGGATTTTAAATGAGTACCTAAAATATTGCAAGAAAATGCAAAAAATCAAAAGTCCAGAGCTTTTACAGATAATTCCCAAGTATTCACCAAAAGTGTATGTGTTGCCCTTTAATTATAAATGGTAATTACAATGACGTGTACATGAACTTGATAGGTGTATAGCGAGGTATTTCATCTAGATTCTTTGTGTGTATTGGATTCATGTCCACTGCTCTATGGGTATTCACTTCATAAGTGTGATAATTCCTTTCTAAGCAAAACCATCTGCTGCAAGCAGATATAGTTCAATAAAGAGCTATCCTGAATTGCCACTCCAGGCTCGCTGGCCACCTTTAGTATGTTGACAGGTGCCTGGTAAAGAAAGAACTTTCATTTTCTTTGTAAGTGGAAAAACTTCTGTTTAAAGGTGTCTGTTTTATCATTCTGGAGGTGGAGACTTCGACTTCCCAGCAGACTTGGTTTTGGGAGAATTACTAAAATGGGTTCTTTAGATATGCAGATATAAAGCATTCTTTTTTTTTTCCTCAAAGAAAACTCTGAAGTCATCATAAATCTGAATGTAAGGCAGTTGATTAACTTGTTACATGATCTTTGTAGTCACAGGAATGTGTTGTGGGTTTAACAGAACTGCTCCCTGGATGAAGTAGATAAATATTTTCTTTCCTAAATATGGAGTTAGGTTAGAAGTTTGGGGTTCTGCACATGGTGCTATTTAATGCTGAGGAACTCAGCTTTTGGGAAAATATAGCATTAACTATTATGATTGCCTTATCTGGGCCATAGAAGTCACCCTGGAGTTTGAGAAAGTGTTTTCTACTTAAAGGATTATGTGTTCCCATGATGTGCCATCCTGGGTGGAAAATGCGGGCCTCCTTCTCTCACTCAGCCAAAAGAGCTGGGGGCCAGGATGTGGAAAGCTTGGAAGGCCAGGAGAGTCTTGTGGATGGGAGTTGCTTTCACAACCTGGAACTCTGCTGGGCTGGGCTGGGCTGGGCCCCTAAGATTAGGTTCCATCATGTGGGCTCCAAGAGTGACCTCTTCTATTGTCCATGCAGGCCACTCTGGCTTTTGTTGCTTCTGTTACCCCCAACGCATGATGTAAAAACCTAGTGTTAGCTGTGCTCTGTGTGGTTAAGGGATCAATGTGTTTTAAAATGTATGAGGGATTTTGTTTTTAGGTGTGGTGAGGCCAGGAGATTAGGAGATGATTGTCATTGAAAAGATAGTTTGTTACTCACAGTTCCCAAGAGAAGGGACATTACCAGGCCATGCAGAGCCACATGGGGAAGCACCAGGGTCAGTCAGGAGTCAGAAGGAGTGAGGGGAAAGCATGGGCAAGAGCCTTTATTGTTTTTTTTTGTGGGGAGGAATGGGAAAGGCAGGGTAAGCAGGCTAGGTGGGTTTAGGATGGGCTAGTTTGAATAATTTCAGTGGGCTCAGTGGTGTAGGGGCTGTCTTAAATTGTCTGGCACATGGTCCTGGTGTGATTAGGACAGAGGAATATTGGCTTGATCTGTGAGAGTTTGATAAAGAAGGTAATTGGCTAGTTTAGGCTCTGGATTGATTGGTTTTCATATAAAAGGCACATTCTCAGGGGAGTCCTTTGCTGTCTTTAGGTATTAGTTAGCCTTAGGAGGTGCAATCTGTCTAGGATCAGCAAGGTCCCACATACCAGAGCATCAAGACTGCAGAAAATAAGAAAATATAGTTATACAATTAATGTTCACATTTGGAGTGAATGGGCCTAGGGAAAGGAGAGCAGCATTTATTCTTCGGTGTCACTTCTAAGTCCCATAGGTGAACAGAGCTAGGAAATATATGTATGTTAACTAATGTATATATACTTATGTCTATATTCATCTCTGTATCTCTGACTCCAGTCCAGTACCACAAGGTTCTTTCTAGCATTCCTCTTTTCCTTATTTGTAACCTCATTGTCTGATAGAAAGAAACCTGATTCTCATTATCTACAGCATATTTACTTATTTACTCAATCCTAGTATACATATGAAGTAGTTTTAGAGTTGCTAATCTATACATCTGTGAGAAACAAATTTATAAACAAAAGCATACCATTTGTGTACAGTTATTTTTGTCTTTAGCCTTATGGTATCCAGTTAAAACACTGTTTTCCAAAGTTACTTAGGTCATCTCCTTTCTTTCTCATCTTTTCAGTGTGGTTATGTGATTAACTTGTAATCCAGTTCAATTCATTTGTCAGAGTCTGCATTTCATCTTGGGTTTCCTCTCCCTTCCCACATCCTGATTGACTTTTTTGTTTGATTTTTAAGAACTTTTTCTTTTTCTTTTTGAAATTCCTCATCTTGTCACCCATTTTGTTCATCTTTCCTCTATTTTCTTTAACATATCAATAATGATCATCTCTGAGTCTGCTTCTATTGACCATTTTTCTCTTGATTTCAGTCTCCTTTGCCTATTTCTTCATATGCCTGGTAACTTTTATTGTATGCTGAACATTGTAGGTAATAGATTGTAGCGATTCTGGGTTATGTTAAATTATTAGAGGATAACCTTGATTCTGTCAAGGTTTGGCTTTAGGCTTTGTTAGGGCAGACCTATTTCATCTTTACCCTTACTCCTAGGTGTGGTCCCTACCCTAGTGTGAGATCTTTCAGAGGCCTCAACTGAAAGCCGGGGGTGTTCACCAAGGTATCAATATGCTTCTCCAGTAATGTGTGAGCTCTGATATTTCTGCTCATTTATCAGCCCCTTAGCAACTGTTTTTTCTTGGGCTTCCTACAGTCTCACCCCAACATTGCACAACTTTGGAATTGGTGAAGTATCTGAGAGAAATTGTATATATCTTCTCAGTAATTCTCTACTCTTTGTTACTCTCCCCTCCATCCAGATCCCTGCAGTCTTAGCAACCCCTAACTCTGATCTCTGTTTCTTCCCCTCTCTGCTTGAGCTCTTTTTCCATGTAGAGCAGTTTGAAAAATACCTTCAAATAGAAAACCAGGATAAATGTGGAATTTATCTCTTCTATTTTTTTTTTTCTCTTGAGGTCATAGCCCTGCAGTGTCTGCCATGCAATGTCTGAAAACAAGTACTTTTATTTTCTGTTCAGCTTTTGTGGTTGTTTTCAATGGGAGTTGTAAGTTCAATACTTGCTACTACCTGAGAACTGATAAATGCTTTTTAAATAAGAAAGCTTGCAGAATCATAGGATTTCAATTATTCTGTCAAGCAGGTAGGAGAAGAGGAACATACTCATCTGATCTGACAGAGAAATCTTACAAAGATTTATACAGTTAGTTATACTGTTGTCAATTGCATCATTATTACTAGAAAAACAAATTATCAACTAAGACAACCAATCAGAATTACAGGTTTCTTTTGGAGGTTATTTTTGTATCTAGAATCTTCATAATCTTATAAGACCTCTTTGTTCAAACAAGACTTCCAAGATCTGATATACATTAACAAAGAATGGGATAAATGGTTATGAATAGTCACATAAATCTCCATTTTGCCTGGGAAAACAAGATTGATATTTTGAAGAAGTTCTCAATTTAATGCCTTATCAAATTGGACTCCTTTATCAAGTTTATAATGCAAAAAACACATTTCTCTTCCAGAGCTGTAGGTGAGGAAGACATTCTTTCAACTCCTTTCTTAGATGCTTTACTTAATTGCAAAGACTTGCATTTTTAGAGCCAGATTCTGAAATTTCATTTATTAGTGTTATAAGCAAAAATCAGGTTTGTAGAGATGAGATTTTCTAAGAGAAATTACTAAAGACTTTTTACTTAATGACAGTGAATTAACTGGACATATAGCATTTTTCCTCTATAATGATAAAATCGGCTTTAAAAAGCTTGGATGTGATTTTGTGATTATGTCCTCTCCGTCGCCTCCAACGGACAGACAGCACCTAGATCAAACATCCTGATCCTTCCTAGAACTGTGAGAGTGAACCCCTGTGTATAACACACTTGAATTAACCAAAACAGTAAATTAACTGGAACACATTCTACTGCTTTACTTTTAGGAAAAAAAGAAGCAAATGATACCAAGACAAGCTCATAACAAAGATCTAATCACCAGATGTGTATGGATGAAAATACAGGTACAAATGAATCTCTTATACTCTTTTGGATCTGCATCTAGATTATTGTACAGTGATTCAGAATGTTGTATTCAGAATGTCAAAGTAGAATGCAGAATCAGCAAAAGATTGAGCAATCAAACTTTCTATAAGAGTTAAACTCTTTAAAAAACTCTTCCAGGTGTTTCACAGTATTCTAGGTTTGTGGAGTAGAAATTTGAAAAGAACATTTCTCTGCACCAGAAGGACCATGACCTAAGCCACCATTCATCCACCTTTGGCAAACCCACGTGCCATGCACAGTGAAACAGCCATTCCATGAAAAAGAAATTTCCTTCCCTTTTATCCTTAAACTCTGCTCAGGAGATTCAGTCCATCTCTGTCTTAACTGAATCCAGCCACTCTTCTGGGAACAAGTCTTCACTTGTCAGTCTCTCAAATGGGGGCCATTTTATACTCCACGTAGCTCCAGATTTGAGAGTCAGATCAGTGTCCTCCCCATTGACACTTTCAGGCCACTACTCCTTCACTCTCTAGTTATTCCTCCACGTCTTGAAACTTGTGCTCCATTCCTTGTGTCAGCCTTCACCTGACCTCCCAGTCACTCCTCCTCCTTCAATGATGATTTTGTTACCACGCTCCTATTCTCTCTCCATTCCAACTCCATCCATCAACCTAGATAACTTTAATGTCTATGTGAATGCACTATTCACTATTCCAGTGAACGTCAAAGTAGAATGCAGAATCAGAAAAAGACTGAGCAATCAAACTTTCAATAAGAGTTAAACACTTTTAAAAACTATTCCAGATGTTTCACAGTATTCTAGGTTTTGGGAGTAGAAATTTGAAAAAAAACATTTCTCTGCATCAGAGGAATATGACCTAAGCCCAATTTGTCCACCTTTGGCAAGCCCATGTACTATGCATTCTGCCTCATCCATCCATTGACATGCTGTGGAACTTGTCAATACTTGAAACTACCACATCTCTGAATCAAATAATGCAAACATCTAGGATCTCATTCACAACCTTCCTTTCTTTCAACTTGCTTTGTTAAGTACCCCACTACAACTATTCTTCCACTAGGTACTTCTAGTTCACTTGCCCCTACACTTCTCCATCCATTTATGAATCCATTCACCTATCTATTCATCACCCTTTTCTACCTTCTATTTTTTTCCTATTATGGATAGATTCTAAGATCCATAATTTCAATTATTCTATTGCAAATTCTCTGGCAAATCTCAACCATGGATGAACCTATCTGCTTCTCCATGTCTGCACCTAGGCTGCTGAGAACAACTGGAGAAAAACACATTGGGGGTAATTGGTACCACTACAGAGTAATGGGCAGTGACCTCAACCAGGCAGTCAAAACTACCTGGCAGCTTGGTCTCCGAATTTCTGCAAAATCTCTTTTGAACCCATTCTATTCTTCTCAAATCTTCAACTCTCTCATTCTCAGCTGATAACCTTATCTACTATTTCAATGGATAAACGAAAGCTGCTGGATGGGAACTTCCTCTTCCAACAAAGGCCAATCCTACCTGTGCTCCGCTTTCTATCTCCTCAGGTTTTCCTCAAGAATACTAATTATTGTCTCTCTTTCTGATTTTATTTCAATCTCTTCCTCTCTACTAGAGCCTTCCCATCAGCACTTAACACATGCTTTCACCATAACAAAAAACAAATCAACCAACCAACCAATTGCCCTCTCCACCCCCCTCAAAAACAAAAACAAAAACCTCTGGAAACCACATGCTTCTCTAGCTACCACCACTCTCCTCCCCTTCAGTCTCAAACTTCTGGCCCGAGTTGCCTATAGTTTCTCTCTCCAACTCCTCAGCCCCTATTCCCTCCACAAGCTATCTAATCTAATTCCTGTTTCAACCATTCCTTGGATATAATTCTTGTTAAAGTCATAGATTATCTCTGTATCGCTTAATCTAATGTACTCTTTATATCCTTATATCATACCACCTTTCAGAATCATTCTACAAATTTGACAACTCTCTCTTTTGAAACACTCCTTCTCTTGGTTTCCATGATACCACACGCTCCTAGTTTCCCTCCTACCTCTCTGACTTTTCTCCTTATTCTTGGCCAATCACTCCTCTTCCACCTAACCTGTAAATGTGGGAGAGCCCCAAGGCAAAGTCATACCCTCTTCTCCTTCTACATTCTGCCACCAAGGCAATCCTGCCCATCCCTTTTGCTTCAGTTACCACCTATACTCCAACAACTTTCAAATTCTATCGCCTGCTCAGACTTCTCCTCTGAACTTTCCAGTTGATATCTCCATCTAGATGCCCCTCTAACACCCCAACTCCAACGCATCTAAAATTGAACTCATGATTCTGCCTCTTTTCCCAAAACTTCTCCTCCAGAAGATGCTTCTACCACCCACTTAGTTGCTCAAACTATGTGCCTTGAAATCACCCTTGACTACTCCTCCAGTGTTTTTTTGAATAGATGAATGATTTCAACATAATATGGTAAATATGAAGATGGAGCCATATAAATTGCAAAATGGAGCAAATATAAGTGGCATTTCATCCAACTGAGGAAGTCTACCAGTGTAACTGATATTGGGTGACTCAGATGGTGACCTTGGACACAAAATTCAGGAAAAGGGGTGGTCAACAATCCAGTGCTTATTTTAGCTTATCTCTGGTCTGGTCTCTTTGTCTCCCCGAGACTGACGCCCTTGGAGAACCCAAGGCAGCTTGGCAGCTCTCACCTTCCACTAGCTGTCAGAGGAGCAATAAATCAGCCCATCAGGTAATCTAAGTTCTCCCCTTTAGCCCCCTGCTATGACCATGGCCAAATTAACATTTAAGGTTTTCTTTAAGACAATGCAAATCTGGAAGATTGGTTGCCTTTTCCATCCTTCAGGAAGAATTACAAGAGAGAGGATGTAGTTAACCTACATACGTATACATTCAAAATCCCATCATTTTCATAGAGAAGTAGAAACACACAACTCTTATTTCTTACATCACAAGCAGATTAAGAAAGGCAAATAATAATAATAATAATAATAAAACTTAGCACACTTTGAAAAAATAATACTTTCTGTGGAGAAACCACTTTATGTTAAAACCTTAATTCTTAAAATAGCCCTGCTGGGAATCTGACAAAAGCAGCCCAAGTCCTACATAACATCCCGGGGAATAGAAGTACCTGGGGATTTTAAAGACACTACAATTCAATCACAGTTAACACTCATTCTCTGAATGGAGGGCACAGCAGAACCCTGCAGATTCAGACAGAAGCCCTTCCCTCAAGGAGTTCAAGCTGAGATCACAGACATACAGCCACACTGTTATAAAGTAGTGTGATATGTCTGCCAATAGAAGTCTGTAGAAATTACAGAGATCGCCCAGAGAAGGAGCGGAGACTTTGACAAGGTGAGACCTTAGCTGAGCTGTTTAGGATGAATAGGAGTTCACCACACAAGCGTGATAGAGACAAGGATTTCCAGGAAAAGAGAACAGTGTGTTCAAAGGCTCATCTTTTTTTTTTTTTTTTTTTTTTGGTGAGGAAGACTGGCTCTGAGCTAACATCCATTGCCAATCCTCCTCTTTTTGCTGAGGAAGATTAGCTCTAAGCTAACACCTGTGCCCATCTTCCTCCATTTTATGTGGGACACCTGGCACAGCATGGCTTGATAAGCTGTGCGTAGGTCCACGCCCAGGATCCGAACCTGTGAACCTGGGCCACTGCAGCGGAGCATGCGAACTTAACCACTACCCCACTGGGCTGGCCCCCAAAGGTTCATCTTTTGATCATAGGATGATGTTTCTGACCTATGGCAGTGAGGGGCAGCGGTGGGACATAGACGGGAAAGCTAGGCGTGAGCGGGAGCCCTCTGCCCGGGTCCACTCAAACTGGCCTCAGACTTGCTTGTTTGCCTTCTGTGCCCTGTTCCTATCTTGAGCTGTTGACTTCACTCTCTGGCAACTTAAACCTCTTGTCCTTATGACTCATTGTGAATCTGTTCTCTGGCTTAATAGACCAAACTGACTCTTTTTGTGCTGCTTTCATGTTGGGGCACCCTCAGTGTTTCAGGAGAGATGTTTCTGCCAGTGCAGCATCAAATCCAGCTTGTCACTGGACCGCAAAACCCAACAGTGGGATGTCCATCTCCAAATTTTGTGTGTGGGAACTGAGATCCCCAGAGTACCCATTGGAAGACAATGGATGGCAGGGCAGGGACCAAATCATGAGGAGTCTTGTGTGCCACCTAAACTAAGAAGCAAGGACTTTGCTCTGTAGCTGAGGAGAGCCTCTGAAGTTCTTGGCCAGGGGAATGGATAAACAGGAGACAAACTCAGGCCTTTGCTTCCCTTTCCTGGATCCTCTTGCCCCCTACCTGGAGAAAATTATGGAATTATTCATCCACACACAATTCTAGTGTAAATTCATGTGTCCATAAGCGAAAACAAGGTACTGTGTAATTTTAGATGTAAGAAAATGAAGAATGTCATGTTATTAAAATTACGTTCAGAAAATTACTGTACTTCTTACCTGTTTATCTGGCTCCACTATATAAGCAAGGTTTTTACTCCTAAAACACTTGCTAAATGTATCACCTGTGCGCTAAGGATACCAACGTTGGGTGACACTTCTTTCCTTCCCTAGGATAGCTGCAGTTGGGTAGTGGGTAGAGTTTGTTCAGTCACAAAGGGCTTTTGCACAAGTCTGTGAGATAGTCGTGTGGGCAGTGTGGTCCTTGGACCGCTCTAATTTGTCCTTGTTGCCTGGAACCAAGCAAAGCAATGAGGGCTTTGTTTTGTCTCACCATGTGGGTTGTCAGCTCCAAGACAATCAGGACCCCCTTATGCTGTCATTTTTTCATAGCCTTGTTAAGTCCCCAAATCAGTATTTTGGCAAGATATTCCTCTCTGTGGAAAAGCACCCTGATTCAAAATAAATCTCTGTATGAAGTTTTCCATTACCCTGAACTGGTTCCCCAACAAGAATCTACTGTTCAACATTCATTGTACTAATTTGTAAACATATTGGTTGCTAAGGAGACAAGTGGATAAAGATATCCTTAGAGATGGCATGTAGTAGTTACAACTCAAGTTCATTTCCTGCATAGGTTTTTGCAGCTGTGGACTGATCAACATGGAAGCCGTTGTCTTTTACTCTGTAAATCTACACTCAGAGGAAAGCATTAGCCTTTGGCCTGGGAGAGAATTAGGAAGGTTTTAGACACTATTAAAGGTCTCTAAGGGAGGTGGTGACTGTGGAATGGATTTGCTCTGCAGTGGTTATGTTTTTCATAGCAGAGGAGTTGGGGCTGAGCAGCCTTAGGAAGGATGTGGTAGTGCTACGTGATAGAAGCCCCGGCCTGGAGGGGAACCATTGAACCCCCAGTTTTTATTCAGAAACAGCTCCTGACAAAGCACCCGTGTGCATTCCTCACTTGGAGGAAGTTGTGGGCGTCCTACTCACAGCCTGGGGCTCTCAGCCTGGGACAGCCGAGCTCCAGTCCCGTCCAGGTTTCCTGAATGGTTCTGCCCAAGCGCCCCTCCCCTGATTGGCTGCCATTCCCCCACCTTCGCCAATGTAATTGTTTTTTCTTTTTGGGCCAGTTGAAATGGGCGTGAATTGACGTTTCCTTGTTGTCATTTCCCTTTCCTTGAGTCCTGCAGAGTTAAGCATATTTGTATATGATTACTGGCTTTTAAAGATTCTTCTTTTTCTATTATTTTCCTGTTTTTCTATTTTTTTTAATTTATAGGGTTTTTTTCTTTAGACATTCTGATTATTAAAACTTTATGCTTTTATGTGTTCGTATATTTTCTTCTATATTGGCACAGTTCTTTTAACTTGTATCCTCATGGTATCTTTTATTCTATAAAATCATAATTTTTGGTTAGCTCCCTCCTCTTCACTCTGGTGTGTTAGAAGCCGCAGGTGTCAGGAATACAGACTAGTCTACCTTAGTTGGGATCTTGGGGCCTCCATTTACTAGCTCTGTGTCCTCCTGTCAGTCATCTGACTTCTCTGTATTTCGGGTTACTCACTTATAAAACCGGGCTATTGAGAGGTTGTGAGGATTAAATGAGTTAAATACATAAAGCCCTTGAATAGTGCCTGGCTTGTATCTCGTGACATATGTTTGCTGTTATTATTCTTATTGGGGTCTTTGGTCTACTTTCATTTTGTCTGTCTTTTGAGTACTTCATCCCTTAAAAAAAATGCCAGGGCCAGCCCTATGGCTTAGTGGTTAAGTGCGTGCGCTCAGCTACTGGCGGCCCGGGTTCGGATCCTAGGCGTGCACCGACCCACTGATTGTCTGGCCATGTTGAGGTGGCGTCCCACATACAGCAACTAGAAGGATGTGCAACTATGACATACAACTATCTACTGGGGCTTTGGGGAGAAAAAGGGGGGGGGGAAAGGAGGAGGATTGGCAATAGATGTTAGCTCAGGGCCTGTCTTCCTCAGCAAAAAAGGAGGAGGATTCGCATGGATGTTAGCTCAGGAATGATCTTCCTCACAAAATTAAAAAAAAAAAAGCCCCCTCTATTATGAACCATACTGCTGTACATATGTCGGTCTGTTTCTGGGCTTTCTATTCTGTCCCATTGATCTGTTGGTCTATTTCCAAGCCAATATGCTGCTGTTTTAACTAGTAGTTTATGATGAGTGTTGAACCTAGTAGGGCAAGACCCTATTCTTATTCAAAATTGTCTTGGTCCTTTATAGTTTCATGAGAACTATTGGATTGTCTTGTCAATTACATCAAAATCTAATATTTATTGGAATTGCATTACATTTACAGATTTATTAGGAATATTCAGCCTACTTGTGATACTGACTATTTCTTTTGCAGCCCTGAAAAAGGCTTTGCAAATTTCTTCATGAAGGTCTTGCATTTCTTTCATCATATATATTTTTACCAGTAGATGTCCTATTGTTTTGTGGTCAGTGTGAATGTCTTCTTTTATTTTACATTTTCTAATTGGATCTTCCTGATCTATAGAAGTGATTTTGGTTTTGGTATATTGATATTAGGTCCAGAAATCTTGTTGGACTTTCTTTTTACTTCTAGCACCTTATAGGGTCTCATAGTTTTTTGTTTGATTTTGTTTTTTGTATTGGTTAGGATTTCAAGTGCACTGTTGAATAGTAGTAATGATAGATAGCATCCTTCTTGGGGTGTCTGATTTGGATGAAAATGTTTCTAAGATTTCACCAGCAGTAAGCTGTTACTGTAGATATTTTGGTAGCTAGTTTGTTGTAACGTTAAAGGCATTCCCTTCCCTTCCCCCTATGCTAAGAGTATTTATCATGGATGGGTATTGAATTTTATTGAATGCTTTGCTAGCATCTATTATTGATCATATTTTTTCCTTAATTTGTTAATATGGTAAACCATACTTATAGACTTTCCAAATCTAAACCATTTTGGGATTTACCATCTTTAGTTGATATTATGAAACATTTTACCCATCACATTGGCAAAAATCTGAGGGTTTAATGACCCACTTTATTGTTGAGGTGATGAGAAAATGGGCATTATCATACCTTGCTTGTAGAATGTTAATTTGTGTAGACCTCATGGAGAGCTAGTTGGAAAAATCTATCAAAATCCATAAAATTACAAGTGAATAGATTCTTTGACCCAGTGATCCCACTTTTAGAGATTTATCCCTCAGATATTTGCACATGTGTGAAATGGTGGATGCACAACTTTATTCACTATTCATTTGTAATGATAACAGGTGGGAAACAACCAAACTTTTCACTTATGGGAGACTAGTTAAGTAATGTACGATGCCCCCTTACAATAGAGTCTTAGATAAAAAGGAATGAGGAAGCTCTTTGTGTTCTCTTTGGAAAGACACATTGTCAAATGAAAAAATAAGGTATACATATTATACCTTTGGATAAAAATCATGGCAAAAAGGTCACACAAACATATGTTATCTACAAACAAAAACAGGGCAATAACTAATATTTATTGAAGGCTTTCTATGTGTGAGAACTCTAGAAGCCTCTGAAGATAGAATGGGAACAAAATGCCTGCTCTCGTGAAGCCTGTATTTTCATGAGGGAGACAAAAATAAACAAATAATAAATACATAATAGAGTTCTTTGTGATAAGATAGACATTGTCAAAGATGTATCTACACAGAGTCTTTATTTTATCTTCTGTTCATTTCTTCAACTTTTTTTATTCAACAGTATGTTTTTTGAGAGAGGGTTCAGGTCCATGTATAGAGATCTAGTTAATTCTTTTAAATGGCTGCACAGAATTCCATTGCATGAATTTACCACACTTTATCCATTTCTCTAATGAAGATTTGGTTTATGTTTTGTGTTTTTTGTTGATTTTTCAAGTGAAGCTGCAGTTAACATTGTTGTACGCACCTCTCTGTGCACGTGTACTATGATCTCTCTAAGATAAACCCTGAGGAGTGGAATTCCTGGTCCTTTACATGCACACTGTCAGTTTTACCACATACTGCCAATTTGCCCTCACAGATGGCTCTTCCGAGTTACATGGCCACCCGCTGTGCGTGAGCTGTCCTGTTTGCTTACCTCCTCACTTCGTTTGATGTTAGGCTATTTAACTTTTACCAATGTGATGCTTGTGGAATGATATCTAATTGTTGTTTTAATTTGTATCTTTCTGATAATTGATGAGTTTGAATGTATTTTTATAAGCTTATGAGTCATCTACTGCTTTCTTTTCTGTAAATTACCTGTTCAAATCATTTGCCCAATTTTCTCTGGGGTTGTCTTTTTCTTATCAATTTACAGGAGCTCTTTAAAGATTCCAGATAGTAATTCTTTGTATGTTATATGTGTTGTATTCTCCCAATGTTGCTTATCTTTTGACCATGTTTATGGTGTCTTTTGATGTACACTAGTTTTTTATTTTGATGTAGTCAATTATATCACCTGGAAAGTTAATTATATCAACATCGTATGTTGACAAATCCACCTTCTCTCTACTGATTTGTAATAACATCTCTATCATACATCAAGTTCTCCTGTATAGATGGATTTGCTTCTGGGTTCTATTTTTTTCCCCACTGGTCTACTTGTCTATTGCTGGGCCAGTGCCAACTATTTTAATTACTATCTCTTAGTAATATGTTTTGATATCTGGTAGGAAAAGTCCTGTTATACTTTTCAGAATTTTCTTTTCTTGGTGATTCTTAGTCCTTTGCTTTTTCATCAGATTGGTTTGTCATGTTCCAAAAGATTTTTGGTGATTTTAGTAAGAAATGCATAGAATTTATGAATTAATTTTGGAAAAGATTGCATCTTTATGATATAGACCTTTTCCATCTATGAACAATTTTTCCTTTTATTTATTCACATGTTCTTTTATGCTTTCACTGAAGTTTTGAATTTTTTCTCCACAAAGATTTACACATTTTAATTTTCTCTTTTCTTCTAGGTATCTCAGGATTCTTGTTGCTACTGTGAATACAATTTTTCCAGTTATTCTTTTCCATACTCCCTCTCTCCCTGGGTGTTCTCCTACATTCTCTTGGCTGCAAATCTCAACTCCATGTCAAGTACACTTGCATTTATTTCTCACCCTCTCTCTCTCGAGATCTCCTGACCCATGTGGCCAATCACATCCTTTCACGGCTTGGAGGCTTCACAAGTTTCTCAAACAACATGCCTAAGACTGAGCTCTGGATTCTTCCCTTCCCCTATCCCTAAACTTGTTCCCATCCTAGTAAAATGACCCATCACCTAACTAATTTCTCTGGGAAAAACCCTGTTTGTCCTCTCCTTCCTGCTTACATTCAGTCCATCTGCATGTCCTGTTCATTGGGTTTCCTCTATCGCTCACTCTATACTCTGACCCTTAACAATTTTGATCCATATGCTAATGCTTCCAGTACAGAGCAGTCTACAGTGTGGCATCATCAGGACTAGATCCTCACAGGCATCTCAGATTTAGCATGTTTGGCACATAGTTGGTGCTCAATTAATATTTATTGAATAAACAAAGTCCAAAACTGTACCCTTACTCCCCTGTCTCACAGCCTTCCCCACCTCAGTAAATTGCTCCATTGGGCATTTGCTTAAGCCATAAGCCCAGCAGTCATCCTTGCCTTATCCTTTCCAATGAACCTCACATCTATTTCATCCTCAAGTCCTATTAATTTTGCCTCCAGGATCCACCTCCGCTGCCACTGCCCTAGCTCAAGGCCCTGTCCTCTCTCACTGGTGTCCTTGCATCCACTCTTGCTTCACTCCAATCTATGTTGCAAGAAGGCTGAGTGATCTTCATGGAACATAAATAGGAAAACTTATCTCCTCTAGTTAAGATCTTTCAATGCCTTCCTATTCTTCCTATTCTTTAGCTCACCTTCAAGGCCCTGTACCCTCTTGGCCACATCTCACCCTCCAGACTCATGATGCTCCAGCTACATCCTCTTCTCTGGTTTCTCGAGCACATCAAGTCTCAAGGACTTCTGTCTGGAAATTTCTCCTCCCTAATGAAAGGAATGCTCCCACTTATCTTTCAGATCTCAAATTAAATATTACTTCTTTGAGAATTCCTCTTAGCCCCTCAATCTAAATTTGTCTTGCTGTTGTATTCTCTCCTAGCACCCAGGAGCCTAATCACATTTTAATTATACATGGACTATACTGTTCATGGGATGATCTGTTAAAGTACCTTCCCTGTAGCCTGAACTCTGTAAGTATAGGGACCTTCCTTGTCTTCTTCACCACTGGCACTTAGTAGGCTCAGTAAATGTTTGAATGAATGGCTGAGAGTTAGTATTATATTTGACTGTATTTACCTTCAGTCTTTTTCTGTGTATATTTTTTAAACAAGTAGCCTGATATCCTGGCCTTCTCTGTCAGTGGGGTCCACTGCGGTCACAAACTGGCTCAATAGCTCCCACTGACAGTTCAGAAGGCCCTCACCAGCCTGAAGATAAGCCCTAAGATTTCTCGGAAGCCTCCAGAGTGCCGGTATCTCATCTGTTCAAGGCAGGGTCTGAGCATGTGGCTCTTCCCCTGCTGAGGGCCCCCCGGTTCCTGCCCCAGCCCCCTGCTGAAGGTGCTACCTCTGGAGGTGTCTGAAGGTACCTGAGGGAGCTGGGAGCTCTCTTGATATAGACTGCTGCATTGACTCTCAGCTGGCTTCAGCTGGGATGGCTGGCTACCTGGAGTTGATGCCATGCAATAAATAGTCTAGCTTCCTGCTGCTTTCACTTGATATTACAGAAGTATTTTCTTATGTCAGTACAACCTCTTCATAAGCACCTTTTATTTATTTATTTTTTATTTTTTTATTTTTTAGATTTTATTTATTTATTATTTTTCCCCCTAAAGCCCCAGTAGATAGTTGTATGTCATAGTTGCACATCCTTCTAGTTGCTGTATGTGGGACGCGGCCTCAGCATGGCCGGAGAAGCGGTACGTTGGTGCGCGCCCAGGATCCGAACCCCGGGCCGCCAGCAGCGGAGCGCGCGCACGTAACCGCTAAGCCATGGGGCCGGCCCGTATAAGCACCTTTTAAAATGGCTGCCTAGGGCCGGCCCCGTGGCTTAGTGGTTAAGTGCGTGCGCCCTGCTGATGCTGGCCCAGGTTCGGATCCCAGGCGCACACCGACGCACCGCTTCTCCGGCCATGCTGAGGCCGCGTCCCACATACAGCAACTAGAAGGATGTGCAACTATGACATACAACTATCTACTGGAGCTTTGGGGGGGAAAAATAAATAAATAAATAAAATCTAAAAAAAAAAAAAAATGGCTGCCCAATATCCAGTTGGTCTTCAAATGATTACCTAATATTTCCATGGTTAATCAATTATAAGTACATTAATAGTTTAATAAAAATCAAAGACGTACTGTTACATTGTATTTTCACAAAAATGCCAAGGTCCCCTCACCCGTCTTCTCTCCTTTGATAAGCGAGCTTGATTTTAAGAAATATATAGAATAATGAATGCTTCACTTTTTCTGTTCTGGCTATTTCTTGGAAGACCATCTCCCTATTCTGGGAAATATGCAGAAATTAAGTTTGGGTATTCCTACCACTCTCACGCTCTGTTCCTACCAGCAAGTAAAATTCCATTTACTATTTTTCATCTGTATTCTTACATTATTATTAAAAATGTATTTTATTTCTGTCTCCTCTCATAGAATGAAAGGTTAAAAGATTTTATTGTTCTCAAGGACTTTGATTTTCAGAGAATAAATATTAAATTATGAACTGGAGGCAAGGTTTAACAGAAATTCATTCAAGATTTATAGGTATTTTAGGTGCTTGAAGTTAATTCTCCCCGCTTTGAAATAATTATCTTAAATGCTAGACGTTTTATCTCGTTCTCAAAGCCAATGTACAAAAACTGCAGTTCCTGGTCACTTCCATCTCTTCCTTACGGTTATTCCTAATCATTTGAAGGCAGAGAGGGTGGCAGTGTGGGTTTTAATGAGAAATTAATGCCGTGTAAAGGAAGGAGTTGGGAAAAGGAAAGGAAAGGCCTAGGAAGAGCATGTTTGCTCAAGCTTCTCCACTTTGTGAATTTACGGGTGAACTCTGTGTCCTATGGAGCACGTTCAAGGGGGAGAGAGAGAGGGAAAGCTAAGGAGGCAGACATCCATGTTCTCTCTTTTCTTCAGGTGAAACTGCAAAATCATGGTGGGGATGTGGTATGGTGTTGTAGAAACATTCAGATATGTTTGAAATTGTGTGTGTAGGTATGAGGGGTGGTGGGTGCTTGTGATACACTTCAACAGGAAGAGTGGGGACAGGCTCAAACCCCTGGGGAAGGCCTGCCTTCAGCCACATCCAATGTGGCCCAGGGGTAGGTGCACAGTTTTGGTTGGGGAGCTGTCTAGGCCAATGGCCCCAAGATAGGGCTCTTGATTCCCCACATGTAGCGCACGGTATGCATGGGAACCAGAAGTGACCTAGAGTGGATGTGTATGAGCTGAGAGGACAGCTAGATGAGAATAGGAGGCATCTGAGTAGGGACACTGATGGCTTTGTTGGGGTCAAGTGGTCAGCAGTAACATGTGTCATTCATGCCAAGGGGACCCGTGAGAACAGATGAGGCACCCCATGGGTGAGTCCAGCAGCGGAGGACACCACCCACGCCAGCCATCCCTTCCCTCATTGCTGTGAGGACTCTTGGCTTCCCCACACTCGTTCACCTTGAGAAGGAATAAAAGGAATAGTTCTGTTAAGGAACTGAACTTTAACTGACTGCTTGTTAGGAAGAGATAGTTTATGCCAGAAGTGACCAAGGCAATATAAATTCAGAGGTTTGGTTGTTCTCTCCCTTCCCCTTCCTTTCTCAGCCAATATTCAGAATGGGATGGGCTTGTAATATTGCATCAAATATACAATTATAGAGAAATGAAAAAGTTATGGTTTTTTATTTTGGTACAACTAAGCTGAGTTTGAATAAATCTGAAATTTCTTGCTGTGCTTGTTAACTTAAAAATTTTTTCCCAAGTGTGTATTAACCATCCCATTCCCTAATCCATATAATATATTAAGAGGTCTTGGGACTGATCATCATCTTCCTTTGGAGTTTTGATATCTGAAGCCAGAATAGCATTCTCACATAGGGTTCAAGTCCTGGATAGTCAGGGTAAAGCCTTGCCTCCTGTTGAAGTTCTTTATAACAAGGGCAGGCCCTTGCTCATGGTTCTGAGGGACCTGACTGACAAGAATTGAAGAGCTGTTCTGTTTCCCAAATATTGACCCTCATCCACACTTCACTCTGCAGGACCTATACCCATTTCCACGTTTGGCTTCCTGTGGTCCCATGTAGATGTGAAGGAGTGCCCGGGCTGCAACATGTCAACTTACTACTTGCATTGTCTTTCCTTTCTAGAGGACTGCCCAGGACTAAGGGCCACATGTCATGTCTATTAAAAAATAATTACCTCATATCCCAACTGTCTTTTAAATAAGATGGTAGAAATGAAGAAAGAATGGATAGAAGGAATAAAATCCATTTTGCGTTCAGGGCTCTAATGTCCACCTGCAGTCTCCTTAGGGAATAGTGAGGCCGTGTTAAAAGATACCCATGACACTGGTCGTTATGTGGAGATGCTAGTGCCATCTCCAGAATGTGTAATTAAATGTATGTATTGATTAAAGCTTGCTAATTAATTTGCATCAATTAGTAAAAGGTATAGTGGGTTCACAAAGTCTTTTTTTTTTTTTCCCAAAGAGCCCAGTTTTATAACTTTCAAGGTCAGTTGGAAAGGTCTCTTCATGTGTTGCCTTTTTCATTGAACAGACCCTGTTGCCTGAGCCAGAGCAGAGGTCCCTGAGGGGCTGTGGGACTGGTAGGGAGCATCTGGAGACAGGCAGCGACAGGCTGAGGGCCCCCGCAGCAGTTGTGAGAGACACTCTTTGTTCTCTCTCTCATTTTAATCAGGCATCTACTGAACATCTGATCTGAATCAGGCATTGAACAGGCTCTGAGGACAGAAAATTTTAGGAGACAGTGAAATAGTAAGGGTGACCCTAAAGGTTCCAGATACTTTCCTAGAATTGCAAACAGCACACAAGTTCAGGGTGTGAAAGAGGGAGGAGTGATCATTTCTCCTTGCAGGGAGAGAAGACTCTGGAAAGCCTCCCGAAGAAGTGACTTGGCTTTGGGCTGAGGCTCAAGGCTGTGGAGGCAGACATTTAATTGTAAATTGTGTAATTGTTGGGTGGGAGGGAGCCCTATGGGACAAAGTCTGAAGGCTTGACATAAACTCAGCTCTTGGGGGCCGGGGACAGCTGGGTTGGGCTGGGTGCACTCACTAGGGGAGAACCCCTTCATTAATAAAAGTCTTATTATTGAAGAAAAGTCAACCTCCCCAAGGACTTTTGCCTACGTCTCAGTGGCCAGAAAGTGGTCACATGGGGAGTTGTATATATCGAACTGGGCATATCACACTGCCAAACAAAATCAAGGTTTGTTATGGAAGAAGGGGAGAGTGGATAGTGGGTAGTCAACTAGTCATATTGACTGTTATGAGTTTGCTATTTTATTATTATTACATGGTGTTGGAGAGTTTGCTTAGCTTCTTCAGGCCTCACTTTCCTCATCTCTAAAATGAGGACAGTAGGGACTACCTGGAAGGGTTATTTGGAAAATTAGAAATAATAGATATAAAGCATCTGAAACATGGTAGCTGCTCAATAAATAGTGGGGGAAGGTTCTTGTTCTCCTCCCTTTGCTTCTTCTCCCTCACTTCCTCTTCCTCCTTCATCAAATACCTGCCTCACTTTCTCTCCTCGTTAGTTAAAAGTATACGGAAACATCTGGAAAGTCTAGAGAAGATTATATTTTAGAGTTTCAGATTCAGTTATTTTTCTTTTCATCCTGCCAGACAGTTCATAATTACCTTTGCTCTGCAATTAGGTGGCATCTTTTGTGAAAACATCATGTAGTTGTTTATAGTGATTTGTTTTTAGTCACTAAAGCAAATAAAGATGTAATTAATGCTTGAATTAAATGTCATCAGAGATACACAGTGAGATACATAGAGAACATGTCTGAAAAATTCAGTAGAATTAGACAGGTCATTTGAATGAGTTCTTAGTGAAAGGGAAATGGAATTTATTAAGCAAGTTATTTGCATTAGGTACAGTACTAAGTTCGTTACCTACTTTATTTAATACTTTCAAAGGTCCTCTGAGTTAAGTATTATTGTTTGTTATTCCTCTCTATAATGGGCTAAATGTCTGTGTCCTCCAAAATTCATATGTCGAAATCTAATCTCCAATGTGATGGTATTAGGAGGCTGGCCTTCGGGAGGTGATTAGGTCATAAGAGTGGAGCTTTCATGAATGGGATTATTGCCCTTATAAGAGACTACAGAGAGCTCCCTTGTGCCTTCTGCCATGTGAGGACACAGTGAGAAGAATGACATCTATGGACCAGGAAGGGTGCCCTCACCAGACACTGAATCTGCTGGCTCCTTGATCTTGGATTTCCCAGCCTCCAGAGCTTGAGAAATAAGTTTCTGTCATTTATGAGCTGCCTGGTTTATGGTATCTTGTTGTAGTACCCTGAGCTGACTATAACACCCTCATTTAGATGAGGAAACCAAGTATATTAATTGGGAATTGGTTTGATTATTTGTAACTGAAATAATAGTGGTTTAAACAAGGTGGAAGTTTGATTGTCTCTCATGTAAAAGGTGCTAATGGTTCAAGAGCCCAGGCCTGGAAGAGCAGCTCATACAGTTATCAAAGATTCAGGCTCCTCGAGGCATTTGTGCTCCAGCATGTGGCTTCATCTGCAAGGTTGAGCCATGATCCAAGATGGCTGCTGTGCCCAAGAATAGATTGCTAAACTGCAGTTTGTGCACATGTTTATCTTCACTAGATAATTCCAAATTGTTTCTGGAAATACACAATCTTTTTAGGCACCCATGGAACATTTAAAAATATTGACTATGAACTACGCCATAAAGCAAATCTCAACAAATGTCAGAACTATTATCATACAGACCACTGTCTCTGACTAGAATGCATTAGAATTGGAAGTTAAAGTAACAAAAATAACTCCATAGACTTGGAAATTTTACAGTAGATTTTAAAAAATAATTAATGAATCAAAGAACTCATCTATATTTAAAATCAAGCGAAGTGAAAAACTTATGTTAACACTTTTGTTACATAGCTAAAGTTGTACTTAATGGAAAAATTATAGCCATAAATGCATATGTGAGAAGTGATTGACTCAAGAATAGAGAAAAAGAATAAGAACATAAACCTAAAGAAAACTGAAGAAAAGAAATAATAAATGCAAATGAACTAGAAAACAAAGAGCAAATGCAAGAAAAACAAGAGCTTGTTTTTGAAAAGAATAATAAACTAGATAAGTTCTCAAAATATTAATCATGAAAAATGAGAGAAGATCCAAATATATGCTATAAAATACAAAAGGGGCTATAACTATAAATTTATCATAGATTTTAAAAGCCATAAAAGAATGCTATAGAAGATGCATAAAAGAATAACATTATGTCTATATCCATAAAAGTTAAAAAAACGAATGATTGTCCAAGTATATAAATTTGAACAGTATGTAAGGTATGGTCCTACTTTTTATTAACTATATATTTACACGTAAATATTCCTAAAGAAAAAAATGTTCAAATATTTTACAAGTGGTTAACTATGGGATAAAAATTTAGGAATTTTTATTTTCATTCATCCAAGTTTCTAATTTTCTTTCTTTCTTTTTTTTTTGGTGAGGAAAATTGGCCCTGAGCTAACATCTGTTGCTAATCCTCCTCTCTTTGCTTGAGGAAGATTGTCCCTGGGCTAACATCTGTGCCAATCTTCCCCTATTTTGTATGTGGGTTGCCGCCACAGCATGGCTTGATGAGCAGTGCATAAGTCCGTGCTGAGGATCCAAACCTGCAAACCCTGGGCCGCCAAAGCAAAGCATGTGAACTTAACTACTATGCCACTGGGCCGGCCCTGAGTTTTCTAATTTTCAACAGTGAATATAGATTTTAAAACCTACTAAGGAGTGGTGGGGGAGGAATGGAGGAAGCACCCGTGTGTAACACTCCCTTCAGCACCCTTTCTGAGTTTACATTCTAGTCCTCCACTATGAGTCTTATTGCTCTGCCAGGAAGCTCCTGGCCACCATACCTTGTGATGTCTCCAAATTTCTTTCTCTACCTTTCCTTCTTCAGTGCACTGTTTCCCCAACTTTTAGTCTTTTTCACCCTACGACATAGACCCATGCATCTATGCAGGCTTTTCTCATCCCTGGGCCTATCTCTAGTCCCCCAAACTCTGGGCCCAGGGCCTGGACTCCTGCTCCTTGGAGAGGAGGGCTGAGCACAGGAGGCACAGAGAGCGTTGGACCTGCTCAAATGGCACAGATGTTGGAGTCACACAGGCATGGATTCAAATCCCCTGTCTGCCTTTTACTGGCTTTATGAACTTGGTCATGTTCCTTAGTCTCGCTCATCTTTAATTTGTTGATGATAATGTCATATTATAAAAACCAGGTAAAGTACATAAAGCAACCACTATGCACCAGGTGCTTAGCAAATGTGAATTTTTTCCTCTGCTGTTAGTCATCTGCCTGTAGCTACAGTTAAATTTAACTAGTAAGCCTGGAGTGTTGGGGAAAGATGACTCGTGTGTATATTGCTCTTGTTAAGCATTTGGGGCCTAGCATTCCTAAACTGGAGCAGGAGGTGGGGCAAAGAGTTGGAGAGGCAGTATATATAACCAATGAACCATGCATCCCAGCTGAACACTATTTCTTCTGCCAAGGGAAACTACCAGGGGAAATAGTTAGTGGCCAGAGCCTTTCCACAGACTATAAACATTTTACTAAGAGAAAGGGAAAAATGTTATTTTAAAGCTCAATGAATTTTTAGCTGGTTGCCCTAGAAGAATGTCAGGGTTCCAGGGAAGACAACTGTTTTTTTGCTTTAGGACCACACATGATGGGTAACAAGAGGTGGGGCTGTCCCCTGCTGGACATAGTGGGAAAGGCGGAGAATGAAGAAAGACTGTCATAGAATAAGAATTTGAGAACTCTCCCCTGATGTGCTGGAGGAAGTGATGGTTGGGTGGGGCATCTGGATGGGCACAGAGGGGGCCCAGGCATTACGTTAGGTGGGTGGGAATTGAGAATTCAGTCAGAGCAGGAATTCAGAATTACAGGAGACAAAATCTCTCTTTTACCCCATGCTAGTCATTCTTAAAAATTTGGGGGGCTTGCTTGGTGGTGTAGTGGTTAAGTTCCCATGCTCCAACAGCCCAGGGTTCACAGGTTCAGGTGCCGGGTGTGGATCTACACACCACTCATCAAGCCATGCTTTGGCAGTGTCCCACATACAAAATAGAGGAAGACTGGCACAGATGTTAACTCAGGGACAATCTTCCTCAAGCAAAAAGAGGAAGATTGGCAACAGATGTTAGCTCAGGGCCAATATTCCTCACCAAAAAAAAAAAAAAATTGGGGGGATGAGTGCTAGGTTTTCTGTTATTTGTGATGAGTGTCTGAGCCATTTGGGAAAAGATGACCCCAGAAGGCTGGAGGAATTGGGGGTGTCTGAGTTGCCTGTGAAAAGTTGAGTAACATCATCTCCATGTGCTGGGAGCCTAAAGAAATGAGTCCGGCAGGCTGGCCCTGGAGTGTTTCATTTCATTGTTGTCCATGGGAGGAGAAACTTGGGCTGAACTTTGCCACATGTGTAGGAGTTGGGTAGGGGTTTGGCAGATCTTTAAAGTCTTACAATGACTCAGACCCTAAAAATCAAACTTAGCTTCTTGTTGGTCTAAAATTGCCTGTTTGCACGAAAGGTTTCTTTGGACACTGCTGACCATCTCCTCCTCCTGCAAATTTGGAAATTTCTCTTTTAAGAAGCTACTACTCACTCCTCCTGCCTTTCTGACTGCACCTGCTGCTCCTTCTTCCCTGGCCCCTCTTCCTGCAGCTTGAAAGTAGGGCCACTCCTCCTCCTGGGAGCCTTCCCTGGTCTGGCTCCTCATTCAGGTCATTCCCAAAGTTGTGCTTCTTCCCTGAGGGGAAGGACTCTCAAGATGACAGCTCTAGCTCCCGAATTCTGGATGCCCATGTCCACATGGATGTCCCGAGCACCTGAAACTCATGGTGTACCAGACCAATGAGATGATCTCCCCCGCTCTCGTCTGTTGAGACTTCTGATTGGCTGATGGTATGACCATGCGTCCAGCCAGCGGGGCTAGATCCTTCACAGTGACAGGTAACTCCTGTCCCAACTCGTCACCTGTGTGATGAGCACCATCTGCTCTCCCACATTGCACTGCAGACAGGGTGGGCTTTCAGAGGGACTGTAATTCACCCCTCTGTATTTTTGCTTTGGTGTTAACCATTCCTCATCTCTGACTGTCCAAATCTTAGGGCCAGATGAAATGTTTCTACCCATGAAGTTTCCCCTGCTTCCCCAGCCCACATATAGCCCCCTCTCTTGTGGACTCAATGCCATTTTATCAGCACATTCTCATGTTCCAGAGCATTCTTTTCTTGTGTTGCACTTACTGACATCTGTGTAACATTTCTCCATCTACACTGTGACTCATTGTCAGCGAGATGTTTATCTGATCCATCCCTTCAACCCCCTCAAGAACTTGTACATATTGGGCTCAATAAATGGGTTTTGTGGCCATTAATACACTATATGCATCCTTGCTTGTCTCCCCAGCTGCTGGATAAGTTTCTTGAGGACTGGACTAAGCATGATTCAGCTTGTGTCCACTATAGCAGCTGAGCACTGTGCCTGGCACAACCTAAGTGTATAATAAATGCTGAATAGAATGGGTGAAGGTAACCCTAATAATTATTTAGTATTTATTGTACCTTGAATAACTCGAACATTAAACGTTTTGGATAAAGCAAATGACCCTAAAAGAGAAACTGAGAAGAAATGGATGGAGATAGAGGAAGGAATCTAGGAGAATGTGGTGTGACAGGAAAGGGAAGAATTTAGATGGAGAGAGGGATCAAATAAGAAGACAACTGGTTTAGCAGGATGGAGGTCTTTGGGGAGCTGTGGAAAACCATTTTTCTTTGGGAGGAAAGGAATGGAAGTTGGATTGGATGCACTGAGGAGGAGGAGATGTAGAAATGGAGAAAAAGAGTGTTGACAATTTTTCAGAAACTTTGCCTGTAGAGAGGAGAAGTTATAGGGAGGAAAAGAGATGTGTAAGTGTGATCCAGAGAGGATTTTCTTTTACAATGGGATGTACACTACATGAGTATGTTTAAAAGCAGATAGAGTGAGAAAGACCTTCCCAACCAACATGTAAAACCCTGAATAAGAACTAAGAATCTTAATCACATAAAAATTAATTATTTTGCATGATAAATGCAGGTGAAACATGGGGAAAGAACACTTGCAACACACGTAACAGGTGCAACACATAATTCGGGCTCTCACAAACTGAAGTGCAAAATATGTATTTTTTCATAACTGCACTCAACTTGCTCCTCAGCCCTTATTTCTATCTGTAATAGAAGACAATCACACCAAAAAACAAAAAATTTAAAATATCCCCTCAGAGTAACTTAGTTGTTTTTAATGTATTCATCCTTACAAACCTAGGTCATATTTTCTGTCTTCAAAGAATCCATTCCTTCTCTGTGCTTTCCTTGAACTTGGTACATACTTCCATTGGTGGACATCCTGCTGTTTTGTAATCACATACTGCACATCTGTGTCTCCAACTTGACCTTGAGTTTACTGAGAGCAGGGACATTCTCAGCGTCCAGCATATGTCCATCACCCATGTATATTTGTTGACTCTTGTTGATTAATAGTCATTTAAGCCCCAGGAGCTTCAGTGTTTTGGAGTGTTAGGCAGGACTATTTCTGCATTTGTCACATTCCTAGAAAGGATGTTGGAGTAATTAAGTTTTTTAATCCCTTTTGGAATTTTTTCAAGACTCAAATTCTCTTTAGTCCCTTCTGCCTCTCTTCCTCCTCCTTTTTTTTTTTTTTTTTTTTTGTGAGGAAGATCAGCCCTGAGCTAACATCCATGCTAATCCTCCTCTTTTTGCTGAGGAAGACCAGCTCTGAGCTAACATCTATTGCCAATCCTCCTCCTTTTTTTTCCCTAAAGCCCCAGTAGACAGTTGTGTGTCATAATTGCACATCCTTCTAGTTGCTGTATGTGGGACACGGCCTCAGCATGGCCGGAGAAGCAGTGCGTCGGTGCACGCCCGGGATCCGAACCCCGGGCCGCCAGTACCAGAGTGCGTGCAATTAACCACTAAGCCATGGGGCTGGCCCTTCCCCCTCCTTTTTAACTGAGGTAAAGAGTAAAATCCACAAAAATTAAGTGTACAGCTCACTAAATTTTTATATATGCACACATCTGTGTAATCACTTCTCAGATCAAGATCCAGAACATTCTCAGCCCCTAGCAGGCTCCCTCATGCCCCTTCTTAGTCAGAGCCCACCTTCTCCAAACATAATTAGGTTCTGATTTCTTGTGCTATAGATTAGATTACTTTTGCCTGTTTTTGAACCTCGTATAAATTGAATCATACAGCTCGTATTCCTTTGCACTGGCTTCTTTTGTTCAACATTATGTTTGTGAGAGTCAAACATATTGTTGTGTGTATCAGTAGTTTGTTCTTTTTCGTTGTTGTGTAGTATTTTTTTGTATGAATAGTGATTATGGTTTTAATAACAATATATTCTTTTGCTTTTTAGAGAAAAAGCCTTTCCTAAATCTATAATATTATTTTGCCAGGGATAAGTTTGGTTTCGTAATATTTTTCCTATTCTAAACGGGTCACTAAAACATAAGAGAAAAAAGAGTTAATTTTCAGAAAATATGATTAAAAATACACAAATAAAAATTAATAAACACTTAATTTAGTTCTTTTCAATTGAGTTGGGCAGGAAATTGATCTTCCAAATTCAGGATTTAGGACAACCCTGAATGTTGGCTTGGACTATGGGAATAGCCGGGAATGGGTTCCTTGAGTAGAAAGCTCCCTCGCCTGATGTGCTGTTTTATGGATGATTTCCAGTGAGATGAGTCAGAAAACGGCTAAGGAGGGTCCCAGACTCTCCAAGAACCAAAAGTTTTCCGAGCACTTCGTCATACGTTGCTGCCCACCATTCACCTTCCTCAACTCCAAACGTGAGATTGTGGATCGGAAATACAGCATCTGTAGAAGTGGCTGCTTTTACCAGAAGAAAGAAGAGGACTGGATCTGCTGTGCCTGCCAGAAGACCAGGTAAGTGGTCTGCACTGCCCACTCAGCACGGGGCTGGGTGTTGGCCTGTTATCTCTCAGCTCCAAGCCCTGGCTTCCTACTCTGTGATGCTGGGGCTGGGGCTCTGCAAACTGCTCTTCTCCCCAAGCCCCTAGCAGTCAGCTCCCCATTAGGTTCTGCTGTTGGAAGGTACTGGAGGGAGATTGGAAGGTGGGAGGGGGAGCAGGGCCTGCCTTCCTGTTTCCAGCTCCTGTCAGCATCCCTTAAGCAGCAAAGGAGAGCCATGGCTCCAGCCTCCAGCTTCTTTTGGCCCTCTCAGCACCAGCCGCCGTGCAACGTCCCCTCAGAAGCCCAAGAAACAGCCAGCTGCACCCCCCGCCGTGGTCAAAGCACCAGCCAAGCCACGGTCCCCTCCGAGGTCTGAGCGTCAGCCACGCCCCCGCCCAGAGGTCCGAACACCACCAGCCAAGCAGCGCCCCCCTCAGAAGCCCAAGCAGCAGCCGCGCAGCAGCCCCCAGAGAGGGCCAGGCACCAGCCGTGGGGGGTCTCCCGTCAAAGCTTCTAGGTTCTGGTAACACCATCTCTTCCCTTTTGTTCCCCCAGCCCTAAGGTTAGTAGCTGCTTCCTGTGTTTACTAACATCTGGGTTATCTCAATGGCCCTCCTTCTGCCTTACCAAACCTGTGTAATCAATTCCCTGCATTAAATCCCCTCGTTTGAAATACCTAGTGTGGCTTCTGATTTCCTCATAGTTGCTGTTAGTATAATATTTCAGATGGCACTATCCATTGATTCCTTTGTCTAGTAGGACTGGAAGTGATTAATGTATCAATTCAGAGTATGGACCACAATAATAGATTGAATAAATGAGGCCCTCCCTCGATTCCCATGCCTCAGAGAGTGGAGGAACAATGACTCTAAGGAATATCTGTATACATGTAAAAGGAGAAGTTCAGCCAGTTTATCCATCCATCTTCCCAACACACTTCATCTGATGTTAATCTCAGTGGCAAGATCATTCATTCATTTGCTCATTCAGTCATTCAGCAAACTTCATCGCATACCTATAGAGTTCCACATACCACACTAGGGGTTGGGAATATGGCAAGGAACAAGCCAGGATTTTTGTGATTCATGAGCACCAAACAACAGAATAGTTGATCACAACGTAGGGTGTAAAGCCTCTAATATTGTCATAATCACTGACAATAATATTGTCAGCCCACACTGGGCTATGGGACCCTGGAGCTGGGCTCTTTCTCAGGAGTTGGGGGCTTCAGTGAGGAGGTTAGGCTAGAATAAGTAGAGGATAAATGGAGGATGATCTATGTAGAGAGAAAAAGTGAGCCAGAGAGGCACATGTTCATCTGCTCCATCTTAGGCAGGTCAGCTTTTCCTTTTCTTTTTTTAGCAGGCTTCATTTTTTAGAGCAGTTCTAGGTCCACAGCAAAATTGAGCAGAAGGTACAGAGGCGTCCATATACTCCCTGCCCACACACATGGCAGGCCAGCTTTTTAGTCCTTTTAATATTTGGAAATGAACCTGTTTTATAAGTTAATAATGGGTGTTAATTGTATTTGAGGTTCTCATATCTGCTTTGATGCACAGCACCTGCATAGAACATTACTGTGTGTATGTTTAGTGTGTAAACAGCCTGTGTGTATGTCACATGATGTTTACAAATTTAGTATGCAGAAGGATCAGCTGGGGAGAATGTTAAAGATGCCACCAGAGAATCTAATTCCCCGGATCACTAGTGAGGTCTGGGGATCTGCATTTTCGACAAGCACTGCCCCTCCCCCAGCTTAGTGACACAGGTGGTGCACAGACCACACTTTAAGAAACACTGACCTACATCCATAAATAAATGGTCCACATTATATGGGATACATAGTAAAGAAATGTGGAAACTGCTACATTTATGGTATTAAAAGAGAAAGCCTTTAAGAGTGCAAGATCAGGTGAGGTTAATTTGTGAAGGGAGTAACAGGCTACCAGTCACTAAAACTGTAATAGGAAGTTGCCAGGTTACCTAGTCATTAAGTGAGGCCTGCCTAAGGGGCCTGAGTGAAAGGGTCTAGGACAGGTAAGTTTTGATATATGGAAGTGGTTAGGAAATGTGCGGAGCCGAGGGAATTAATTGTACAAAGCATGTCATCTATGGTGGCGGCTTCAAGCCACCGCCAACGGTGAGTTGCGTGCTGGCTGTTTGGGTGGCTGGAGTTCAAGCAGGACATGGAAAGGAGATGGAAGACAATGAAAGCAAACTTCATCTGAGCTACAGATTTGTCTGGACCCAGCCTTGCTGGTTTTATTCACCTAAACTCAAGAGACAACCTAGTGTTGGTGTATTTTGACTCCCTCAGTTAACTGTTCTCAGTGGGTATCAGAGGAGCTACCTCCACAGGCTGTCATTGCCTCCTCAGCCATTGTCCTTTACCTGGGACCAGGGGATCTGACAGGCTCCATTCATAATGTCCCACAACCTCGTGGATGCACCATCTGAGCCCTTCTATGATGCTCACTTTTCCTGCTCAGATTTCCAAAGGTCCTAAGGGAATGCATCAGAGCCACTGCTTCACCGTATTGTCTATCCCCTCTCTTGATACTGATGGATTATCCTCAATCAAAGGGGTGGGAGGAAGGTTAATGGGAAAAAATTCACGCTTAAGCAAAGCTTCTAAATTGCACATGAAGAAAGTGTCAGAAAAGGTTTTCTGAAGCAGGCTTGCTTTCCGAAATAGTGCCATTCCTGAGGTCTGACCTTTAGAGGTCAAACACTTTTGACAAAGGCCTTTTGGGTTCTTAGTCATCCCTTTGGATAGATCTTCTCAATAATTCCAAGAATATTTATATCTTAGGGTCCAACTGATATGATTCCCTGCATCCTAATTGAACATGGAGCATTCTCGTATTTGATGAGAGGAAACCCTGGCATCTCCCTCTTGGTTTATACTATTCTCTCAGTTCCTCAAGAATTTAGGATTTCATAGGTCAGCCTTGCCTTTAGGGGTAACGTGTTTCCTGGGCTGAGCTACTTTTCGCTCCTCAGTGCTCCACTTTTGGGAGCTGGGGACCTGTGGTTTTCTGAAAACCACTGTGGCTGTGAGTGACTGATTTGGGGTCAGTCACACATATTTGGGCAGTGCCGTGTGTGCCTTTGACTCATTCTTTCACAGCAAGTCCTGTTGCACCAAATCAAGCCCTGTACCGCAGAAGCCTGGAGGACCAATTTATTTCCATGTGTATTTTCAAGCCTATTCATCAAGACTACGTGCACAGCACTGCACCAAGCTCTGGGCATTCAAGGGAAATGATGCACGCCCCTGGTCCAGCTGCTCAGATGGTATTTATGAGGGGCCCATCCCACGGGGATTCTGCTGTTCCCTCCAGGAACAACCCTGAGCTCGGCTGCCTCCACCCTCAGCCCACATTCAGCGGCCCCACCTCACGGATCCCTCTCCTTCTCCAGCCTCTTCTTTATTCCCTTGTCACACTTCAGCAGATAATAAAATCAAAGCCCAGGAACGATAACCGATTGTTAGAGGGTAAATGTTCTAAGTGGCTTCAGGTTCTCCACAGAATTTGGTCTTTTGGAGACAGAGGATGCTCTAGTTTTGAGTCTCAGATTGAAGCAAGCCAGGTTTGGTGTTTTATGGACCACCTACCATCCTGGACTAGCCACGGCAGTGCGTTGCTTCTAAAGTTTAGGACAAGCACACCAACTGAATGGCTACATGCTGGTTACATTGGTAGTAGAGTAGAAAGCACCCCACTTGCCCTTGTAGCTGTAGAAGAAGATTCATATTAGTATATTGTTTTGGGTTTGCTTGGAGTTATCAGGACTGCCAAAGGACAATGCAAAGTAAACACTTATATAGCTGACAAGCTAGAATTTACTTCAGAAATGTGTGGACCTGTGAGCACTTACTGTGAGGGATTTGAGACAGTGCACTGACAGAACCGGGTATCAGGGCCAGCTGCCTAAGGTCTAGGCTGTTAGACAGAGGTAGGCTGCCTGCTTATCAGGCGTGCAGACCCAAACTTATTCCAGACACTTTCTATGACATGACTTGTCTTCCCTTGTCCTTCCTGATGCTAAGAGGTACACTCTGCATTTTCTCCTTCCAGAAACCATGGAGCATTCTGTCTGTGTGCAGGATTGGGTAAATCAGCCATTCCAATCCCTTTTCTGAGCACACCCCTCTATCTCCCCAGGCAACAATCACTGACTCTGTAGTCATGTCTTAGAAAGAACTTCTTTCTTAATATGTTTGTGGAAAAATTTCATCCAGGCACATATTATGCTTAATTTTACCCCAGTGGTTATGCCCCTGCAATCTATTTTTGGCCTTGCCAGCCAAACAAAATCAGGAATTCACCTATCATTTTCCAGGTAACAGCAGTTAGGAAAAGGGCCCGAGCTCTTTTTGCTCTCAGATCAGGCTCTTGCCCTGCCTGCCTCTCGGATTGCATTACTGCTTTTGTGAGTTTGGGTGACCAAACTCTTGAATCTTGCTCTACCTAAGTCATAAATTCCTGCCCATTGGGAGCAGGCCTTTACACATCATGGTGGCCCCTATAGCACAATGCCTATGCAGAACAGGCACTTACGCGGAGGCCTGAGTGTGCTGGAGAGGCCTCTAGTTCTGTGAGCTGTGTGTGTTCTCTCAGTCCGACAGCTCCACCCTGGCCACAAGTCCTCAGTCTAGACCACACAGTGACCACTCTCTCTAATATCCTTAATCCTGTTGTCGCCCATCCTCCTGCTACACTCATCCCATAAATCCCTGCCCTAGATCAAGCTGATGACTCACTTGCACTGCTGCAGCTTCCCAACTGCTGAGCCCAGTCATGGATGCTGAGCATGGCTTGGAAAAGCCCTCTAGCCTTAACGGTTGGTGACCACAAATGAATGCGCCCCAGCCCCTCTCCAGAACAGCTTGTCTCCACCCACCCCCACCCATTTGTCAGGATGTGAGTCTCTCTAAATCCTCAGCCCTCAGCCTCAGAGGATGAAGGAATTTTTCCTGATCAGTCAACCCCATCCCCCACTGCTCACCCCATGCTCTTCCTCCCTCTGCTCCTGTCTCCTCTAGGGTCTTGCTGCAGAATGTATTCACTTCTCCAACAGCTTCAGCATTTTTCTACTGTCTAAAAGAAATTATCTTTTTCTACTGTCTAAATAGAAATTCTCTAAAGAGAAAGCTCTATAGCTTTTTACACATGTTCCGCTGTCTCTTAGTGACTGTGCATTCACCTGTGGCCCTGTCCTATCTCTTTTCTTCCCTTCTCAGGCAAAATTTAAAAAGGATAGTGTAAACTCATCACCTTTACTTCCCCAAACCCCATTTACTCTTCTGACCATGCTCTGATTCTCCCATAGCACCTCACTGGAATTTCTCCCATGCAGGTTCCCCCAGAAGCAACAATGCAAGGGCAAGCAGTCTATTTGGGAGGTGAAGGGAATGCTGCAGGGATGGGGGAAGTGAGACAGGAAGGGAAGCAGCCCACAAAAAGTGCATTATCAATTCAGCTCATACCATGGGCTTCTGGGGCTTAATCTTGCAGGGAACCGTGGGAACCAGTGTAGGACGTGCACCTCAGAGCTATTCCATCCATGGGGTGAAGGAGCTGGGGCATTTATACACCAGTTCCTGTCAGTCAGTGGTCAACCAATGCTGCTTTGAAGGTGGGGGCATTAATTCCTCGACACTTCTGGCCTGCCAAGTGGATGGTAAAGTGGGCTGTGGCAGCAGAAAAAAGCCCACAGGCAAGGAAAGTTATCTGGAAGTTGGACCAGTGTGCACAGAAGTGTAAGGGTGAGGGGCCATACACAAGGCACCAACAGCATCTGCTCTAACAGCTTGGTCTATGGCCTTCGTGTTGCTTTGCCTAATGAGTGCTGAATCCAGTCTTGATGTCAGTGGTGCTGTCTATTGAACTTCTTGACCACTCCCTCACTCAGTTGTTAAATTCTCTGTTCTCCTGGCTTCCATGACCCTCCTCTTTCCTAATTCCCTGCATGAACTTTCTCAGTCTCCTTCATGAGTCCTTCCTTTTCTGCCAATTGCTTTCATAGATCATGCTTTTTTTTTTTTTTGTGAGGAAGATGCGCCCTGAGCTAACATCCATGCCCATCTTCCTCTTTTTGCTGAGGAAGACTGGCCCTGAGCTAACATCTATGGCCATTCCTCCTCCTTTTTCTTCCCCCCAAAGCCCCAGTAGATAGTTGCATGTTATAGTTGCATGTCCTGCTAGTTGCTGTACGTGGGACGCCGCCACAGCATGGCCCAATAAGCAGTGTGTCGGTGCGCGCCCGGGATCCGAACCTGGGCCGCCAGTAGCGGAGCGTGAGCACTTAACCGCTAAGCCATGGGGCTGGCCCCGATCACATGCTTTTTGTATTGCATGTAAGAATTCTTGGCCTAATCCAAGGTCAAAAAAATTTTCTCCTGTTTTCTTCCAGAAATTTAAAATTTGAGGTTTTACATTTACATTGTTATCCATTTTAAGTTAAATTTTTCTAAATAGTGTGAGGTATGGATTGAGGTTAAATTTTTTTGCATATGCATATTTACTTGTTCCAGCATTATTTGTTGAAAAGATTCTTCACTGACTTACTTTTGCAATTTTGTTGAAAATCAGTTGACCACAATGTGTGAGTTTATTTCTGGACTTTTTATTCTGTCTTGTTAATTTATATGTCTTTCCTTTATAATAATACGTTATATATATAACGCATATAACTCCAATATAACACTTGATTACTGTACCTTTATAGTAAGTATTGAAATTAGTGCGAATTATCCAACGTTGTTTTTCATTTTTGAAATTGTTTTTGGCTATTCTAGTTCCTCTATTTTTCCATATAAATGTTAGTGTCAATTTCTACAATATATCCTGGTAGGATTTTGAATGGGATCACTTTAAGTTTGTAGATCAATTTGGGGAGAATTGTAACAATATTGAATCTATTAACATGGTATATCTCTCCATTCATTTAGGTCTTTTCTGTTTTGTAGTTTTCAGCATACATATCTTGCACATATTTCGTTTGCTTTATAGCTAAGTATTTCATACTTTTAGGTGCTATTAAAATAGTACTTTTTTAATTTCAATTTTCAATTGTTCGTTGCTAATATATCAAAACAATTGATATTTGTATATTGATCACATATCCTGTGATCTTGCTAAACTCACTTATTCTACCTTTTCTTTTTTGGTAGACTGGGATTTTCTACATCGACAGTCATATTGCCTGTGAATAGAGACAGTTTTATCTTTTAGTTTTCAATCTGTATGCCTAGTTTTTGTGTATGGTCTAAACTGCTATTTCACTTAGAATATTTGCTTCTGAGAGAAATATTTTAAGAAGATTAACTCCTTGCCAAATTGGCTTTCTGCATCGTTAAAAGGAGTTAGAGCCCAAAGGCCTGAGCCCAACCAGATAAGCTGCTTGGGTTGGGTTGTTTATACCTGTTCTTTCTTCAAATTCTCATTTCAAGATATGGTTCATCTTTCCTCACTGTTCATCCACTGACTTACTCTATCATCAAACTAGAGAATGGGCATGAATGTGTTTTGGATTTAAAGAATCAAAGAGGTCGTAATTACTACTAGAATTATTATCATGGTAATTGCCCAAGATCACCAGGTACTGATGTCATCTTGACACTTTTGAGTGATGGTTACTGAAGCTCTAGGGATTGGATTTACATGACGGATTTACTTCCAATCCACATTTAGGGCCAAGCTCTTCTTGGAGGGAATTAACTCCTGAAGATCAGTCATGTGATGGTTGCCCATATGTGAACCAAAGACTCATGTCACTTCCTTCCCCAATCCTACATGGACCTGAGCTGTTTGTTTCTTCTGCTCTGCTATGTGGGCAGTCTTTAGAATTTTCACCCTTCAAAGCTGTGCTACAAAAAGATGAGTAGGCCATTTTATACAGTGTTTGATTTTTGTGTCATGGTGACTTGTTATTTTCCTATTTTGAGTTGGTCAATGGGGATGATGTGTGGAGTATTTCATGTGGGCAAAGAACCGCCCTCCTATGTCTGCAGAATCATCACTATTGTCAGCGGTAAGGAGATTTGTCATAGCTCTTTGACTTAAGAGCCTTCATACTTCTTGCTGAGGAGATGGCCACCTGGTCCATGGGCTTAACTGGTACCTCCACTGCTACATTTCCAACACCCTAGTGTCCATCTCTCTTGCTGGAGTGTGCATGAGTCGCTAGTAGGGACTCTACCTTATATTCATAGCCCCAGGGCCTGACTCAGGGCTTAACTGATGTTATTGTCTGCATGAGATCTATAAATACACTTAGCATTCAGTCTGGCACAGTGGGAAGGCCAAGGACTCTGGCATCAGGTTTGGGTCTGAGCTCTGCTCCCCGTCCAAGTTACTTATTCTCTCAAAACCACATTCCCCCATCTGTAAAATGAGGATATTATCTACCTCATTAGTTATTGTAAAGTTCTTAGTTTATCATCTTATAGTACTAGATAAGTGGATATTATTAGAACTGTTACTTAATGGATATATTGTGTCATTTAATCCTAATGCACAAATTCTCCCCAACTCCGTTGCTTCCACTGGTTGAATTGGAGTTCAGGGGCTGTTGTCATACAATTTGGCCATCCCCAGTGCCATTAATGTGGCTGCCATTGCCAGTGAAGTGTCAATTAGATAATTAAGTGCTCATACTATTTAAGATGCCACAGTGGCTGATTGTAGTGGTACCTGCACAGGGTGGTGCCTGGGATCTGTGGGCTTCCTTGCTAGTATCAGCATCCAGGGTTTTATACTCAGCAGGATCTATGGGGAGTTCTAATCCGTACAAGCTGCCCCATGTCTGGAGGTCATAGCGGCAATCCAGAAGATGTATAAAGAATCCCTCCCCAAATTTCAAGGGATGTGTTCCAAACTTCCAAGCTACAACTCACTCTACATGTTTCAATAAAGTATTTCTTCATTTATTTTTCCTGGTATCCTCCATCCTATCTGAAGGCGCCAGCATTGTTAGCTTGACATATAATTTGGGGTTTTGGAAAATGCTATTGTTAATAACTGAATATGAATTTTATTTCTTATTTTTAAAACATCTCAAATTATAAGAAAAGCTGTGATTCCTATGAGTTTAGTCTTTAGTGTAAAAGTATGGCATATTCCTAATGCATGCATCTTGGTGTTCTTTTTTTTTTTCTTGTTTGTATTTTAAATTAGGAATGTTGATGATGTTCTGAAACTATTTGACATGGCCTCATTTTGAAGGTGGTCACATAGAGATCTGCTGTCTAAAGAAATTGCGGTTAATAGAATGTAATCTCTCAGTTGGAGAATAAGCTTGCAGCAATGCTTGTCTAGGGCCACATGTTCATAATATCTTTACTGGGTGTTGTTTATCTCCTTCTTGAACACAGTCTGTTCTTCATCAAAATAGGAACATGTCAATACGGTCACGATTTTATGGTGTGAGTGCACATACCCTATGTGTATATGTATATACATTCACGTCTTTATGTCTATGGGCAGTAAAACTAGTTGTTTTCTAGGAGTGGGTTGGTACTTTGATTGCTTTCATGTTTTTCTGTGTTTCAAAATTATCTGCAGTGATTAAATATAAAGGCAATAATTGTTGTACATAAAAATAGAAGGGCTTTTTAAGAATATCTTTCCTATGCTCTGGCCAGGAAAAAAATTTATCATATTATTTTGGCCGGATACTACCAGAATTGGGAAATTAAAGAGAGGGATTCTAAGGCTGGATTTCCCAGAAGAAGAATAGCTTCAAAGGTAGTTTACAAATTCACAGTTATATTAACTGAGCATGGAGAAAGAGTATATCACTTAACAGTGTTGTGGATTTTTATGCTTCTTTTTATAAACCAGATTGAAAAGGAAAACCAAGCCAGCCCCAAAGAAGAAGTGACCCAGAAGGAATTTCAAGTGAATGGACGGCCTCAGCTCCTGGATTCACTGCTTCTCGACCCACATGTCTTTGGGCAAGTTATCAGGCTTCGAATATGATGCTGGGGCAGACACCTGTGGAGGTGGCAACTACCAACACCCACAGTCCCCATGGCACGGGGGGCCACCAGGCATCCTGCCTAGAGGTGAGAGGGGCATCTCTGTGTGTTATGCTCCAGTCGGTGGGCCCCAGCAGTGCCCCTCAGGCTCCAGAACTCAGTGCACGGCTCTTTGATCTCACCTGCAGTCCTTTCTCCTCCAGGATGTGCACAGGCCTCCAGGGTCTTTGGATCAGGGTGGCTCAAGTGCCAGCCCATGTGTTGTCCTCCAACCTCTGTTCCCCTCCGTCCCTGGCATCCTGTTGCTAAGTCTGCCTTTTTTGATCCTTGATCTTGTTCTTTGTAATTAATCCTCTATCTGGGCTCTGCTCTTCCCCTGAGCCATTTGGTTTCCATTTGGCCTCCCTAATCAGTTTCCTGTACTTGCCCACAGTCAGAGGCACAGTCGGCTCTGGGAAGATCCAAGTTCTTTTCTGAGTAAGATATTAGGCTACCAAACACTCCAGAGATGCAAAGAAATTCCCAGAGAGGGTAGGAGTTGTCTAAATCCACATGTCAGTTGTAGCTAGACGTCTAGACAACTGTAGTCAGTTGTCTAGATTCACAGCCAATGTGCTGTGTCAGAAGCTGAGAGAAAAGGCAAGAAGTAGCTCTCTCCCACTCCCCAGTCCCCTGTCTCCAATCTCACACAGGGATTCGTGAATGTTTCCTCCTGGTCCCCCTGAGTGGAAGCAAATACTCTAAGGCACTGCCTTTGAGCCTTGTTCAATTCATCTGGATAGTCCCAACTCCAGAATTCATTGCTTTGCAAACTGTGTAACTTTGAGCAAGTTATATGGCCTCAATCATGATGCCCTCCACTCAGCCCCTCTCCTGAAGGAGTCCTGGAGACAGGGCTGCTAAGATGGGCCCTCTGTGAGGCAGTAAATGCTGCCCTCCCACCTCCCCACTTCACTATGTGGGCTGATGGCCCCAGGGCACTTTCACAGGACCAGAAAGGGTGCTCAGAGAGTTGCTATTTCTAGACCACAGCACCCCAGTTCCTGAGGAGGGCTGAGGCCTGGTCCCTCTGTGCTCTCCTGGCTGGGATCCTCCATATTTCCATCTGACACTGTGGTGGGATCAAGAAAAAATAGGAGAGGAGCTTGGCCTTGGGGGGAGAGGAGAATTTTGTGGAGAAGTGCATGAGGGGAGGTTAAGCAGTCTAAGTCTTCTCTCTCTGTGTAGGAGGCCATGCAGATGGGTGGGAGTCTGATCCCAATTATAATGGAGCAGGGTTGGCGGTTGACTTCTCATCTCTTCTCTCTATTTTGCTCCCAATATCTGTAGCCCTAGACTCTTGGGAAGAACTTTGGTCGCGAGTATGGGCTCTTGATCAGGGCCATAGGAACTAACACCCTCATTCCACCCTGGTTCCACCACACCATATACACATACACATGATGGAGGGGGGGCTGCCTCTGGGTTAAATGGAGGACCCTCAGATCGTCTTGCGCTCCTGTGGATTGGGGTATGTGTGTGTGTGTGTGTGTGTGTGTGTGTGTGTGTGTGTGTGTGTGTTGGGGAACTTGGTTTTGGGAGGAAATCTTTGGGTTTTTCTCATTTCCTCTCCCAGGCACAAATACTGGAGAACTCCTCCAAGTCCCATGTCGGTTCCATGCCCCCTGAGGACCCTGGCCACTGAAGCTGATCGTGAGACCGCACTCTATCACACTCCCTTTCGGGGCCTGCCCTTGACTTAGGGTTCCCCTGTATGGCCAGCAGTCATCTTGTAAGATCCCTTCTTGGGCTACTTTTCCTACTCAGCTCAGAGTTGGAGGATGAAAGGAGAGGGGTTGGAGTGGATCTATCTGTCTTCAGGGTCCAGCAAGGTCGATTCCAGAAGCTGTCCCAGCTTGTATTAAGCCCAAGCTTGGCTGATTTGCGTGTTGGCTCCTAAAGCAGGGATTGAAGGATACAAGATGCAGGCCATAGGTACTTCTCTCTCTCCTCCCCACCTCCTCCAACACTTCTACTTAGGAGGCCCATGGAGGGGAGGTAGAGCCAGGCACCAGCCGGTAAGGGTACAAGGCTCATTGTTCTTCGGGACTTGGTCCACTCTGTTTGTGACTCAGAAGCCCTTTCACTATCCAGCAAGACCACACTTTCTTGCCTTCTTTCTATTCTTTCCTTTGTACATGTAAACAGGATGCTGTCATATCTACCCAGGGCTTGTGCCCATCTTGGGCTCTGTTCTTGTTCATTCTGCCTGTGCTGATCCAGCCCAAGAGGTCTGCACTGGTGCCTTCAGCTCAAACATTATCTCAGAGAACCTTCCCTTGGAAACTCAGTGTGGTTTCCATATTTACTCTCTAGCCTATCACTCTAGTTTGTTTGTCTTCACGGCACTTATCACCTTCTGGAATGATATGGTTCATACCTTTACTTGTTTATTGCTTGGCTCCCCTTCCCCTCCTAATGTAAACTCCAGGATTGCCGACACCTGTTTACTGCTACATCCTCGGTTCCCAGCACCAGTAAGAAATCAATAAATACTTGTCGACTGAATGGATGTTTGTTTGTTGTTTCTTTATAGGAATAATTTTTCAAAAGTTTAAATACTTTTGAGAAGTCAAAAGTATCTACCATATTTAGCAACAAGGAATTGTTGGTGACCTTGTAGGGCACCTTCTGTGTGGAGTAAATGAGAGGTGAGGAACATGAATTCATGAAGGGAGATGCAACTCCGTCAACTAAGCTTGAGCATGAAGGGAAGCAGAAGACAGCAATAGCTGGAATGTTCCAGGAACTCAGGAGACACTTGAGCGTGGTGAATGCTGCTGGGAAGAAGGCAGCAGAGTGGGTGTATGACAAAGGAGGAGGAGATAATTGATGGAGTCAAGAACTGAGGAGGTGGGAGGGGGGAATCCAGGGCACAGGTGAGGTGATCAGGCACTGAGCAGGGGTCCTTTTTCATTGGAAAAAAGTGAAGGAGGAAAGGAGCACGTAGATTTTGCAGGGTCAGTGGCAGGAGCTTGAGCCAATTCCTGTCTGTAGCTTTGATTTTCTCCTGAAGTAGAAGATGAATTGGTGTGTTCACAGTGGGGCGGGGGGGGGGGTGGTGTTGGGAGTCAGAGATATGAGGACGATGAAGAGGATTGTAAAGAAATCACTTCATCCTAGGTCTTTGAAATCTTTAAAAAAACCCTTTCTCCAGGGGCCGGCCCCGTGGCGTGGCAGTTGAGTGCACGCGCTCTGCTGCTGGCGGCCCAGGTTCGGATCACGGGTGGGCACCGAGGCGCTGCTTGTCGGGCCACGCTCTGGCGGGGTCCCATATAAAGTGAAGGAAAATAGGCAGAGATGTTAGCTCAGGGCCAGTCTTCCTCAGCAGAAAGAGGAGGATTGGCATGGATGTTAGCTCAGGGCTGGTCTTCCTCGCAAAAAAAAAAAAAAAAAAAAACAACCAAAAAAAACCTTTCTCCAGATGAATTTAATTAATTAATTAATCTACAATTCAAGGCACCATTTTGCCACTAAGTCCTTGCCTACAACTTCATATTTAGATGTAAATCCCATATCTAAACTTGAGACCCATAGGGTCTCAGACTGAAGATGAAAGAGCTGGAGAAAGAAAGGCAGAGTCTGATCATCCCAAGAAATAAAGAATCACAAGGAAGTTTTCAATATGGGAAAATTCTGACAGATTTTTGCAAAATTCTGCAAAAATTCTGACAGATCACAGCAAGATGGGGCTGTGCTATGAATGTCCATCTGGGCTACTATTCTAACACCAGAGAAATGTGGAAACTCAAGCCTGGAATGGACCTGGGAGGGCTTCTTGCCTGACTCTGTGGCACACGTCTCTGTCCCATTAATAACACCATTAGCAGGTACTTATTATCTCTGCTTACATAAAATGAAGTGTTCTTAATGGACAAAGATGATTCTGTTGATCCAACTTTAGGATGTACAGTTGTAATTTGGAGAGGTTTTGCATACTCACTCTTATTTGTAGCACAGGTACGTGCTTTCAGGAATGTTGGTTTCTAAAGATAGTGATAAAAATAACTTTTTTGTATTGAGCATCAACTATGCATCCATCCTGTACCACAGGGTGTTTTGCATTTGTAAATGGAAGATGTTGGTCATGGCCCCCATGGCCACTAGAACCATGACCTTGACCTTATTGCCATCATGCTGCAACCTAGAAGTTTCCAATTGGAGCTTGATGGAGCCCTGAGATACTTGGAGATGCAGCTTATGTGATGAGAGGGAGGTGGAGCCAACAGGGCTCCTGGCCACATCTCCACATTGACAAAGATAGCTTTTAGGGTCTATGTCAACTTCTAATTTTATGTAGCTAAACGGTTCCACTGGGGTGACAGAGTCTGACAATCTTCACTTTCATGACTGTAAGCAAATATTGATAGAATACTTAACGTTAGTGATTCTCTAAATGATTTATTGAGTTGAGTGTACTGTTTGGCATTACATCATAGGTTTGGGTTTAGTTGACTGGTATTTCAGTGACTCCTTATTTCCTCTTAGGCAACAATTCACCTACCACCAAGTTGAGTGTTTTGACTTTTGATCAACTCACTAGGTTTATGCAAAGTATGGGCGAGCAAAAGAGCATAGATTAACAAACAGTCCTGATAATTATACCTATACTTTTACTTTTAAACAAATTTATGTACAAGTATTACATTCAACATGGTACTAAAAATCCATTTTTGTTGCACATGCTACATTATCTACATAGACTACTTTAATAATACAAAAAATAGGTTTGAGCAGAGTGGAGAAAATGGGAGGCTACAGCTTAAGGGGTGGTCTTACTTCATAGCAAATCAAATATCTATCAGATTTGAATCATTTGGCTCAAAAAGATCTCTTAACAATAAAACTAAGTTCTAAAAAAGTGTTAAATCTCATCACTAAAGTAACATTGACATTGGATTTTGAAGCACATGAACTGTCCTGAGAGTCCATTCACGACCTGAGCCTGGAAGCCTGTGGGATCCATTGGTAGTATCTGGAGAGGCTAGTGGGTTCCTCTCTAGAACCCAAAGGCTGTAAGTATTTTGTAGAGACAAAGGTAGATAATCTCACGTAATTAGGGTCCAACAAGAAGGTACTTTTTTATGGCAAGAGGGTCTAAGTTTCCAAAGGTTCTTTTATCCAGAAGATGTAAGCTCACCAGGAAGAAAGGGTGGGAAAGAGTGTCCAGGTCCACGACTGAGACGGTGGCTGATGGCAGTGAAAGTCTTTTCTGTGGTGAGTTAGTGACAGATATTCCCAATAAAGATAGGAAGTTATCAGCATCAGCATTCACCAAATCAGGCCTTGCTGCAGAAAGTGCGAGCTTTTGGGCCATTCTTTATTAATGAAGCCACACTAAGGTCCATATTAGAGGCAGATATTTTATCAGATATTGGCCCAGGTGGTGGTCCATGCACAGCCTCATGTCGACCTCCAGGCAAATCTATTTGATTAATGATGAAATGTAGATGTCACTATTGTGTCCACCATTAAAGAGGGTTGGATAGTCTGTCCTTCAGAAAGTGTGGGACCCAATAGACATTCTGGCAACTTTGCCTCAATCAAATCATGTTTGCATACAGATCAGAAGGTAAAGTTTTTCCTCACACCTCATATGTCCTTCTAACTAGGTTCAAACCCGTTCACAACTAACTCACTTCTAGGCATATCAAGAAAAGGTGCAGGGGGCTGGCCCCGTGGCTTAGCAGTTAAGTGTGCACACTCCACTACTGGTGGCCCGGGTTCGGATCCGGGTGCGCACCTACGCACTGCTTGTCAGGCCATGCTGAGATGGCGTCCCACATACAGCAACTAGAAGGATGTGCAACTATGACATACAACTATCTACTGGGGCTTTGGGGAGGAAAAGGGAAAAAAAGGAGGAGGATTGGCAATAGATGTTAGCTCAGGGCTGGCCTTCCTCAGCAAAAAGAGGAGGATTGGCATGGATGTTAGCTCAGTGCTGAACTTCCTCACAAAAAAAAAAAAAAAAAAGTGCATGGTACACTGGAGAGTAGAGTGTCCCTCACTCACCGGAAGTATCCTGTGGGAGCCAGCCTGGTCTCTAGGACCTCTGATTGATGGGAGTTATTTAATATATCTCCCTAGATTTGGTTTTATTTCTGAGATCTCTGAAGTACACAAATCTTTGGGTTTGTTGCCTGCAATTTCTGTCTCAGGAAGGCAGCATCTCTCTTCTCTATAGGAAGAAATCTTGATGCATCAAAAAGCAAAGCCCTGGTGTCCTGGGCATTTTTCCCCCCACATAGTGATCCAGCAGATTTTTACATAATCTGTTTTCACTTTAATTCACCCTCCATTTCTTAAATTCTCTGTGAACATCCTTTTCTGCAGCTGAAAGCTTCTGTTCTTTCTCTTCTGGCTTGTAAGCTTTCTGAGTCAGATCCTTTAATAGAGGCGTAGTGTTCTGCTGATGGAGATCGTTAAGGATCTCCACTGCCAGATGCAAGATTTTGCATTTATTTTCCACTAGAGCTTTGGCTGCAAGCAGTAAGAAAAGAATCATTTTCCAACTTTTTTTTTTTTTTTCCAGCTGATGCCTTGCTAACACCTCATTATTGGGCTTGGATTGTAAATGATGTCTGTTTTCTTCAACTCTCATTAATGTGGATTTTGGTACCATCTGACTTCCCCGACTTTTCATCTTCTTACTATAGTAATCTGCCAACTAACTCTTTATTTTTAAAATGATCCTGTCCATTTCCTTCCTTATGATTTTTCTCCAAAGATCAAGATTAAGTGGTTTCGGCTACATAGCGTATTTTTTCAGAACTTCAACCCCATTATTTTTTCTAAGCCACAGCTTCTTTCTGAGACCTGTGATCTTATCTGATTCGCTCACCCATCTCAGTAGATAGGGATGGGAGGGCAGGAACAGTGAGGGGCAGGAGATCACAGCCTCCTCCCCACTCCAGGCTCCCATGTGCCCCCTCCAATTGCCACCCTTTCTTCTTCTTCCAACTCCTGTCTTCCTTCCGTCTCTTTCCCTCACTTATCTGTTTTTCTACAACTTAAATTTACAAAAGATCTTGGTTTTTAGATTTCTAGCAGAGCTACATACAAGCTTTCTACATTTTTGTTGCTTGGGCTTCACACCATCTTCACTGCCTTCTCCAGATCTTGTTACCAGGTGCTAATTGAGATTCTGCCCAAACCAGCACCACTTTGACTCACGGAGGTCCCCACCGTTAGGTGACCAAGAATGGCCCCTGGTAGGGGTGCTGACCCACAGCCAGAGGCATTCTGACTCCAGGTCTCTCTTATCCCAGTTTTCTTCTCTTCCCCAAATGGCCTGATGCCAAGGCGCCATCATGCCTTACAGATGTGCTCACCTGAATTAGGATGGTTATGTCATTGCTGAATCTACTTCCTTAACTTGCCTTCACCTATAGTTTTAATTTGCTGTTACTTGCATTGTCTCAAGTATCCAAAAGTCCTCAGCCAAACGCTTGAACCCAGCTTCTCATGTGATGGCTTCTTTTTCTTCTGGTGTAAGTTTCCTTTCAGTGAGCTCTTGGGGTCCTAATAAAAGAATCTCTGGAGTCCAAAGTGTGTGTGTGTGTGTGAGAGAGAGAGAGAGAGAGAGAGACAGAGACAGAGAGAGACAGAGAGAGGCAGAGACAGAGAGAAAATGAATCTTCCCTTTTTGTGGCTTCTTTCCTTCTGCTGCTTCATGTGCTCTGGGAGAGGTGGGTTCCTCCCTTCCATTCCTTGTCTTCCTCTTGTTCAAAATCATATACAGACAGGAGGTACAGGCTTCTGGTAGGGGTAAACCTTGTGATGCTCCTTACCCATACAGAAGGAGGTTTGGTTGGCATGTCATTCCAAATTCCTCTCTTCCGACTTGTGAAACTTAAATTGCTGTGAAAATGAAAGAGCCTTAGTGTGTACATATATCACCCAACAAAGCTTTATAAAGCTGCTTCTAAAGGCAGCTCTTTTCTGAACATTTTAGACCCACACTGGGATGTAACTGGTTTAGAACAATGTTATATAATAACCTTCTCATACAGTTCTGAAATTCTGTGATTTAAATGGACTATGTTGTCTTTAGTTTGAATAAAGAGAACATAGATGTACAACCCAAGGACATTCAGAGCCACTTGGTTTCTGTGCTTGTGGTGGGAGTCTACACAAATTGAGTTGCTCTATTTCCTGAGCTAGAAAGTTGCTGAAAGGTGGGGCCCATCAAAATTCATCTACTAATGGGCAATGCTTTTACTTAGTGCTTTTTTTGGTTGCCTTTGTCTCTCATCTTGCCCAGTAGTTGGGCTACATGTTTCCAGTCCACATACCTCACCTGCCCTCTTCCACTTCTGTGTCTCCAGGTAGTTAAAAGATGAGCTCTGACTAGAACCACTTAAATTGCCTCTCTCTCTCTTTTCTTCAAAATGCTTCCTCTCACGACTCTCAGATGCAAGGAACCGAAACAAAGAGGATGCATCTCCAAAGCATGGAGAGGGCAGGGCTGAAAGTGTCCATAGCTCTTTCTGTATTTCTTTGTTTATATGCCTACTCTTTGGATCATTCATGTGACCAGAGGGTATGTGGTTCTAGGATTTGCCCGGCTTCAGTCACCTACCCACCCCTTTGGTCAAGGAGCAGTGTCTATTTCTGAAGAAGATGGGGGAAACCAATCAAGGATGCACAGATACAACCACTAGGAGAATAATATAGAATTCTGGTTTGACAGGTTTTTTTCCCCAACAGCATTTTGAAGATATCATCCTATTGTCTTCTGACCTCTATAATTGCCAATGAAAAATCTGCTGTCAGTGTACTTGTCCCTCCATTGTAAGTAAATTATATTTTCCCTTTGGTTTCTTTCAACATTTTTCTCTTTGTCTGTGGTGTTTTGAAGTTTCACTATGATATCACTAAGTACGGATTTATTTTTATTTATTTTACTCAGGATTCAAGTTTCTTCAATCTGAAGAAAAATATCTTTCTTCAGGGATGTGCAAAAAAAAGATTTCATTGTACAACCATCAAAATGGCAAAAATTAAAAATGATCAAGTGTTGGCAAGGATATGGGGAAAATTCTCAAAAGCTACTGATGGAAATTTATAAACTATTACAATACCTTTGGGATGAAATCTGGGGATACACGCAAAGCTGGATATTGTATAACCTATGATCAAGTAATTATGATTTTAGGCACCAATACTAAAGAAAACTTGAATTCATTGAAAAAAGAGATACATATAAGTATGTTCAGTGAAGCACTGTTTGCGATTGGAAAAAAGAGAGAGAGAGAGAGAAAGGAATTAATCAAAATGTCCACCAATAGGAGAATGAGTGAATCAGTAAATGTATATTCATAAATAGAATCCTAAACAGCAATTAGAACACATGAATCAGGTACACTCACATCAGGTAGATACATTTGGAAAACGAAATGAGGAATATAAAAAGCAAATAGTAGATGGTAAATGCAATGTGATGCCCTGTGCATAGATTTTAATAGCCCACAATACTATAATTGCCCAATAAGCAGAAACCATAAGATCTCACACTCACCCTATGATGTGATAGAATAAAAAAAAATGACAACAAAATAAAAGGCTATCCAAGATATATCTGTCCTCTTGGAAATCAAAAATATTTGAAATATTCCAGGTTTGAAGAAACAACTGAAATTAAAAGCTATGTGGAAATGGTCAGCAATTTTAGTCATACACAAACGTTTTTGGAGAGATAAGTGGGAGGCTGATGATACGCCTGGGGTCTCTCCAAGGTTACAAGTCTTAGAAAACGAAAACACTTGTTCTGAGTCAATTTTGGATCTGGGTTGTACTGTGGCTTCTGCAGGTTTCTGACGTGGGGAAGGGGGGAAGAGTTAGAATACACCCCTCCCTCACAAACTTCCTGTAGTAATAGGTAGAAAAACACAGTAGAAGATAATAGAATGTTGTAGAATGTGGAGGGATGTAAAATGGCAGTGTTAGGTAGAGGGAACTCGGAATGAAGGAGAGAGGGGGCATCTGGAGCAGTCTTGTGCTGGGAGCTGGCATGGCCAACCACAGGCAGATGCCCCAACAAGGCAAGGTTCTGTGTCCTTGAGTGAGCACAGCCAGACCCAGCCAAGTTTAAGGGGCAAGTAAAATATGGGGCAATGCCAGAGGTAGATCTGTTCAAGGTGTGGGGCTGGGATGAGAGGAAATGCCAGAGGGTAGGGAGGAAGAGTGGGAGACTCAGATGAGATTTAGCTCAGAACACCACACTTCCAGAAGGAGAAATCAGGCCAAGTACTGTTCCAGGACAGCTGGAAGGCAAGGCCAGAGTGTCCTGGCTTCCTCACTTGGGGAGGCCACTTATCTGTGGAAGTGGCAATAAAAAGGCAGGGGAATTGAACTCCACAGAGCTTTCAGGTAGAAATGTTTCTCCTGCCTCAATTCAGGTGCTAAATGAACAACAAAATGAGAACCTCTACTATGAACAGTTTCCAATGATGAGATATCTGAGGCCATTACATTCCTGGGAATAGCACCAGGGGTGCCATGACAGACTACTAGAAAGAAAAAATTAGTAGGCCAGCCCCTCTCAGACCCAATAAGGAAGCTCAATATTCCTTCAGCCCATTTTAGATTTTAGCAAAGCCAGATCCCATACTCAGAGCTCGCTAAGCTCTATCCTCCATATCATCCAGAAAATACAGTTACTACAGAGTGCACAATTGGGGAGGAGAAAGCATAGTGTGTATTAATTCATGTAAAAAATTGGATATTAGCACAGAAGTGTTAATAAACAGAAATTCCTGAATTCTTTATGTTCGTCTGTTGTGGAAATAAAACCCTTTGGGAATAGATCAAAAATATACGGAAATTACTTGAAACTGGTGGACAACTAAATGTAATGTGCCTTGGATATTATTACTAAAATGTACTATAATTCAATTGTATTTTTTGTCTTTTAAGGGTTGGTTCTGGGGAGCATTATGCAGTGAATATTGCAGAAGTTATATAAAGCTCCAAAAGCTATTCTGTGTAAATTTCATGAGTGTGAATTCTCAACTATGATGTTTGGCATATTACTCTGATAATTCTGGATGTTAATTGATTTTATGTTCTGACATTTTGACTGATTTTGGGAAAACTGAGACATGTACCCAGACTTGTTCTGTAAATGCTTAACAACTGGCTCCCTAGGTGAAAAGTCCTGATTTACGGTCTTTGCCAATTTCCCCGGTGTAAATATTTCCACTATGGCTGAGTGCAAGCTATGAATGTGATGTCACTGAACTCAGAATTGGGAAGAAATGTGCACAGTCGTCTATTGTGAGTCAATACAGACCATTGTATGTACCCACGGGCTTCTGTGAAACTACAGTTTTTACCAAAATTCTGCTCCATAAATATACAAAGGCCTAGTGAAAGAAAAAATATCAAGGGAAAACAAAATAAATTCAAATTGGGGAGCTCAGATGAAGAAAATTGACAGATTTGTTTTTGAAACTTTGAGAAACGGCATTTGTCTATAATCTGCATTTTATTAAAGGAACAAGATATCTATGTATCATGTTGAGTGTTCCGAACTCTTAGTTTCTTTGGTGTTCCCCTAGACGGAGGCGGGGGCTTCTTTCCTTTCAGATATTCATGCTAAGGCAATGCTGACCGAAGGATCGATGGGACCTGCACACTGTGAAGCCAGTTTCAGGATGGCTGATCTTAGAGTCAACAAAGAGGAAAAGATAAGGAGCCTTCTGAGTTTTGGGAGGCAACACTGAAATTTAGAGCCGTGATTTGGTATGATAATGTATAGTTTTTTAAATTAACATTAATGAAAAGAAGAAAAATTAGCTGTTCAAAAATTGAAAAAATGGATTAATAAACTCTTCTATTAGAGTAAGGCAAGAAGAACTTATTAAAATAGAGGTGGGGAGCCGCCGGTGGCGCAAGCGGTTAAGTGCGCGTGCTCCGCTGCAGCGGCCCTGGGTTCGTCGATTTGGGTCCTGGGCACGCACCGATGCACCACTTGTCAAACCATGCTGTGGCAGCGTCCCATATAAAGTGGAGGAAGATGGGCATGGATGTTAGCCCAGGGCCAGTCTTACTCAGCAAAAAGAGGAGGATTGGCAGATGTTAGCTCAGGGCTGATCTTCCTCACAAAAAAAAAAAAAAAAAAAAGAAATAGAGGTGAATTGGAACATCAGTAAGATTCCATGGACATTTTTTAAAGGAGGCTTTATCTGGTCTGTCCCTGCAGTGACTTATGCTATTGGATGTTTTTGCTGCCATCCTGCCAAATTCCAGTCAAAACGTGGAACAAGTTTATTTGTAGAACTAATGCCTGTAGCTTCCAAAACTATCCTCCACTGAAAGGAACAAACGCTCTTGGAGGATAGTTGACTCCATATTCTGGGCAGCAACAAGAAATCAGGACTTGTTTGTGAATACTAGATGTTGAAAGAAAGCAAGTTTGCATTAGGGTATCAGAGAGTCATAAATCCACAATGATGCAAAAGAGAAGATAAAAAAGAATTACCTGAAAATCACACGTGATTTCTGAAACTGTTTACTGCAAAGGCTGTATATTGATTAACACACATTATGTGAGTCCTACACCTAAGTTTTTATAACCAACAGTTTGAAAATACAGGATGCTACTTTTTCTTGTAAGGAGATGAACCTGTAGCAGGTCACAGTCAGAAGAGGTTTCACAGGACATTATCGATATTCCAAAGATCTCTGCGAAATGTGGTTCAATTAATAGAAAAGGATACACGCAGGTTGGAGAGAGAATCAGAACTTTTGGTGATGCCCAGGATGGCCTTTCAGAGTTGTTTCTCTTATCTTCCCAGCAGTAAATTATAATCTTTCCTAAGTATTGCCAGCAGTGGCTGCATGGCTGATAGAGGCATGCCCTGAAAGCCGCGCTGTGTTTTATCAACTAGCCAGTGCATGTGCACTGTTGCAAGTTATGTGCTGTTGTTTGGGACCATTCATCCAACAATGACTCACTTTGCACAGGCAGGTGCACCACATCCTCTTTCTATATTATTTCGATTACCACGTTGCTGTGCACCTCAGATGGCAAATCAGAACCAGCTTCTCCACCCACCATAGACCTCACTATGCCTCACTACAAGAGGAGAAAATCCTATAGATGTCATAAAATGTTAAATGGACCCTGATGAACGGAACATTTTGAGAGGGCAAAATCAAACGGAAAAAAGCATTTTGGTGAAGAAGTACCAAAGCTAGTTAGAAACTAAAAGGAGAAAGATGGACTAAAGGGAAAATATATCATAAAATGTAAATTTTAACTGAGCTTCTCTTTCTAAGGAGATTTTAAAATTAAGGAGGCATAGGGAATAAGTGAAGGAACAGAAAGTAGGATGATAAGGGGTAAGTTTGTCATAAATATGTGAGGAAAAACATGCTTGCACTAAACGCAGCCAAAAGTACACACATCAAGTGGAAAAACAGGTCAATATATGCCAATTGGTGTCTATATGAACGAAATGTATGATAAAACAAATGAAAAAGAGGTCATTTTAACACCAATTGGAGCTTATGATAACATCCGGTTCTTTGCAAAATCTGTATCTTAGATGCACTATGGTCTACGTTATGGTTTACAAAATTGGAAGAAAACCAACTAACAACAGGTTTATCATCAGTAAAGGATAGCACAGTGCCAGACATGTGCAAGTAGGAGGTCCAACCCTTTTCCTAAAGGAGGTGGTTGTGGAGGCCTGCTTTGGGGAAGAAGGCAGCAGCACTGTGGGACTGTCCAGTGGATGGCATGATGCAGGTATCGGGTGGAAACTGAGCGGGATTAAGGAGAAACAAAGAAAAAAGGGGTTTGGGTTTTGTGTAAACAAATAAATCCAAGAATGCGTGTTTGTGAGCCTCTGAGCACTGCCCACGGTCAGTGTCAATCACTCGGGATTGGCAGGTTTGCCTTGCCAGTCTCCTCTTCTTCTCTCCTATGAGTGTCACAGTGAGAACTCATCCTGGGGGCTTACGAGTCAAAATGGATTTGTAGTGATCAAGACAGCCTACTGTCCTCAACACACTGTCCTCCTTGTTCCTAACATCTCTGAAGGAAAGGTGAGACCCCTGGAGAGAGGGTAAAGAAGAGGCTGTCAGCATATGAGCATCTCTCCTTTCCTGGCTCTTTAAGTCGCTGAGCATAATTTGTGGCAATTGGGGGGATACTGCTCTGGACTCTGTTGGACACCTATTGCCTAGATGTATGTAAAAAAATCCGGAAGGCTCTATCTCTAGATTTTTAGTAAGGAGGAGAAACAGGGGCCTTTGTAGATGATGAACATCAAGAAGAAGAGAACAAAAGGCAGACTTTAATGATAATTGCTGAGGAAGGCTGGTTTGTCAGCCCTATGGTGAACAGTTAGAAAATTAGGGGTATTTTGAGGGGTTCAAATTCCTTCCTTCACAAGTTAGGGAATTGAAGTTGGTTTTGGAGCATTAATACAATGTTATCCCATTTCTATAGCCACAGGCTGATGAGTTCACAGTCAAAATAACATTCCACATACAAATTCACTCATACCCACCCCTCCCTCTCCTGGTTCCCTCACTGCGCTTCCTTACTCAGCCTGGGTTTTTATCATATAGTTTTCGGATGCTGCCCTGCTTCTTCCTGGTTATTGCCATCACTCTCTGAACTTTAGGTAGCCCAGCCCTGCTTTCCCTCCAGGTCCTGGGCAGTGGCTTCTTTCTTCTTGATAGTGAGAATCTCCTGCTCCATCTCCTGCTTCTCTCTCTGTACTTCCAACTAAATTCTAATACCTACGGACCTCCATGCCACCAACCCAAGATACAAGCACACCACATGGATCATTTCTCTCATCATATGATCAATCTCTCTCTGTTCTCTTACATACCAGAAAGCTTTTTACCCAAAGTAAATCTTCACTAACATTAGTTTTACATAAAATGGATTCCACAGTTTCTCATAAGAGCAGGTGAAGTTTTAGAGTCAGAAGTGTCTCCATGAATCGGCGTCACCTGAGTCTGTAAGACAGGTTGTAATCACAGACCCATAAAACAAGCACAGACATCAGAGCTTATTTAGTCCAACATGCCTAAATTACAAGTGAAGAAACTGACTCCCAGAGAGGGTACATGATTTGCCCTGAGTCTCTCAGAGAAGCCGTGCTGGAAGACACACTTCCTGACCCAGTGTTTGAGAAACTTTCTATCATTAAGAACAATTTAATAATTTACATAATTCTGGAAGCAGTGAGGACAGGTTTGAGTGGTGAGAGACTGGCAGGAAAAACATACAGGAGGCCATTGTGAAAGTTCAGGAAAAAGTTGATGAGGGAATGGAATCTAATGCTGAAAAAGTAGAAATTCATCTGTTGTACTTAGAGTAAATTTCCTCACCTGCAAATGACACAAAGACCTACTTGCCTCATCCCTATATTTCCCAGGGAATAGACATTTGAGGCTGAGATAATACTGTGTACATCATGCAGAGGCATGAAAGGTGTCTTCAAGCAGTTCAGTATGGATGGAGTATAGGAGGTATGTAGGGGCAAAACAGGAAGTAAGGCCACTTCATGGAATTAGGATTTCCTTGCAAAGTGTGGAATAGATGTTCATTGTACCTAAGAACTCAGTCCATAGTAAGGTTCCAGAAGAGGGTCCAACACAGAGTGGAACTATTGAAAGCCCAATACTAAATGCAGTGCAAACACAACCGCCCATATCTTCTGCCTGTGAACCAGAAGTGGTAATACAGTGGGCAATGGAGATCCATGATGGAGGCCATGTGGAGACACCTGGAGCAGAGAAGAGCAAGGTGTCCCAAACTATGGCTGAGAGCAGCGCTAGGAACAAGGGGATAATGCCGAGGAAATGGGAGGTTCTGAGACTGGCTCACTGGGTGGAGCATATACTCATTCACAGAGTCTCGAAGGTGCTGTGCAGCACCAAAACCAACTCGCCACACACCGGACATTGTTAAGTGTTTAATCACAACCAACAGTGCTTCCAAGTGTGGTTTTTGGAATAAACTGAATCATTCCCATGCTTGGCATAGCCGCTTGTGCATCAGCACAGACCATATAAGCACCACTTTCCCCCTTCCACTGATGTGTGTTAAAGATTTACTGAGCTATGCCCTACTCAGTATTTCATAAGATAACATGTTATCTTATTTAGTCATAATGCAGCTTTTTCTGATCATATTTTAGGTGAGAAAAAAATAAGGATCAGAGACTCACCCAAATGTTACACAGCCGGTATCTTGAGGATCTGAGATTCTGACACCCAAGCAAGCTCTACACTCAGCCCTCTTTTCCTAGTAAATCTCAGTGAACTGAAACTGCCTGATGTCCCCCTGCAGGGCTGGCGGGCCTTAGGGGTGTCTTCCCTCAGAGATGAGTGATTCCTGCTTTTGCTGCCCTCTCCCTCATGTAAGTGGCCAGGATGCTCCTACATGCTGTCTGGCCACCGGTGGCATTGGTGGTGAGTCACAGGGGGTTGTAGGGTAGTGGTATAACCCAGCTACTCCACATTTCAAATCCAGGTAGGACAAGACCAAAAGTCCTATGCCACGGCTTCAGATGAGAATCTCTGTGTTGAGCAAAGCCCTGGTTCTCAATCCTTTCTTGCCAGGCTGCTGGTTTGTGCTGGATCTTGATTTCCCCCCAGGTGTGCTACATCATCCTTATTCATCTTAATAAAAAATAGTCATCATATTGAGTGCCTAATATGTGCTAGACACTGAATTAAGCACTTTAGATATATTTAATTTTCATAACAACCCTTTGAAATACATAGTTTTATTATCCAAGTTTTATAGAAGAAGAAATAAATCAGCTCAGAGACTTTAATAAGTTGCCCAAGCTTCCACAATTAGTAAGAAGTGAAACTGAGATTTGAACCCAGCAATTTGGATCCTGCGTTTCTTGACTTCCATTTTGATCCTGGGCTTCTTGGTGTTGCCACCTTGCCTGACCCCAGACACTGACCACAGCTCTTCTTCCTGGTTTCAACTCAGCGACTCACAGGCAACATGGGTTCCTCAATCTCCAGTTATGGTCCTGTGGTTTTTGAACTGGTGATGTCCTTCAACTGGACACTTCCTGCCCCAGAAGTTTCCCAAGACTCACTAGCAACACTGCCCAAGTGTTCTGGGCTTGACTATTTGGAAAATGAACTAACCCCTTGTTACAGCTGAGACCTACTCCAATATTGAAAGCCAAGACTAACACAGTTCTAAAGCCAGGCATGCCTTGAATTGCTGTTTGCTGGGTGAATGTTTGTCTAGACTGTTTCCTACCTGTTAAAAGACCTGCTGAAATCCAAATAGAAAATATGGGTTTATTGTGATTTGTGTCAATCACATGTATTATTTAGGCTACCGGAGGCTGGAGTAACAAACACATTCACAACTGATTAGTGGCTCAAAAACAATCAAAATTTGTGCTTTGGCTTAGGTGACAATCCTGGACAGGTGTGTGGATCAGGTGGGCACCTCTCCTCCACCCAGTCGTTTAAGGACCTAGGATGACAGAGGCTCTGCCATCCTCAGTACAGAGCTTCCAATCTCACTATTGTCATGTCCTTCTCAGTCAAGTAGAAGAAGGAAAGAGTATGGAAGATGCACAAGGAAGGTTTTCCTGGACCACTGCCAGAAATAGCACATATCACTTCTATTCACATCCCATTGGCTGAAATTCAAACAAAGGGCCTTAACTGCAAGGGAGGCTGGGAAATGTAATCTAGTTGTGTGCCTAAGAAGAAGGAAACAGATTTTGGTGAAGAGTAAGTGTTCCTGCCACCCTCCACATATGATGAGTAATGGTCTGCACATTTGTATCTTAACTTTCATCTTCAGTTTGCTCTTTTGCATTTTCCTGGACTCAACTTTTATATATTTATAGCTTTCTACTCTATTGAGTGTGTTTATTCTTGAAGTCTTCTATAGAAGGTGGCAAAAAAGAAATTAAGTAAATGAGTAATACTATAAAGAATGTAGTAGAAAATGACAAAGTATAAAATGACTTCTGTCTCTCCTATACATAGTTGGAAGAGAGAATGGGAAGACAGCAAGTTGTTTTGGTTTTGAGGAAAGGCCTACATTTGCATAACGTATGCCAAGATTTTACAGGTCACAGGTTGCACCCTAGACATTGTTCACTTCTACACAGGTATCCCTATGTTTGTAATATGGGTAACCTGATACTCGTCATGTGATTAGGCACACTGAAGGTGTAGATGACTGGGGAATGTAGACATCCATGCTCACCTGGAATTCTAAGTATGGATTGTTTATGAAGACAGAGCAAATAAAAACCACTATATTTATAAGCTTTTTGTATCATTAAATGCAGAGTTTTTCTCATTTATCTTTAAATGTTATTCATCACTAATTAATGAATTTCATTCCACCGTCACACTTGAATAGAGATTTCTTGACTTGAATTTCATTAATAAAACTTGTCAAATTAATTATTGAAAATTCACATCATGGAATAACATATAATACTTGAAAATTGAGTAAAAGCTTTATTTGTTGTTACTGAATAATTTCCAAGACATATAAATCAAGAAAGTAAAGTCCAGGGAAACTTGCAGGATATAGAGGTCTGGAGCAGAGAGCAAGTCCTGTTTTATATTCATAACAATCCCTGCTCATTTTCACTAGAAAAAAATGGTAAGACTGGTAGATGTGGATCATTTTTGGTCCCTCCCCAAAGATAAAGCCAACTCTTTTTTGAGAGCCACACAGTCGGGTTTCCACTTAGGAACTCCTGGGAAAGAAAGGGTCGAAATAAATCTCTTTGAAGAAAAACACACCTGGAATTCCAATATGAACTTGTTTGTGTGAGACAATAAACTTCTCTTGTGTATCATAAGAAAGCAACAAGTGAGGGAGAAATCTATTAAACCTCATTTTAGCAAAACTAGAGACAGATAAGATCTAAGTTTCAAAAAATTAGGACTGCCAAAGGCAAGTGAAATAAGCTCAGAAGCTGCTTAGGGAAAGGGAGCAAAAAGGTGGCCTTACAACAGTGTGTTTCAAAAATACACCTCCTACAGATAAGGATACTTGCTGAGTGAGGAACACACATCTCTTGCACATATCAAGAGCTGCGGATCTGGGCAGTTGGATAGAGACTGAGTGGAAACTATGTGGGGGTGGGGGAAGAAAAGGCGATGAAAATGCATGGCGAATAGCAAGCAGTGGCAACTCTCAGACAATGCCAAAAAAAAAGAAACCCTGAGTAACAAAAATATCTACCTCCTGCAAACAGGAAATTCCAACTAATTCATTGTTGAGAAAAATAAAAAGTAGCTGACCTAGCATCACGGAAAGATATAATAAAAAAATAATCAGCAAGACTTGTCAGCTAAAAGATACCAGAACAACTTGCAATGCGATAGATGAACATTCTAAGCAAATATTTTGTCTTGAGCTGGAAAAAAAAAAAAAAAAAAAAGAAACCTTAAGAAATCAATTGCCCATAGGAAGGAAGATTACCAAGCAGAAATACAAGAACCCAAGGGAGGAGAAACAATGTGAACTGTCAAAAAGAAAAAGAAGAAAATATAACACAATAACTCAGTACAAAGCAACCCTGCAACACCCTCGTTTATCTTTTAAGTAGTAAATTCCATCAGTCGATATTTGTAAGAGTTCCAGCCAGGGTCAAAACAGCCTCAGGCAGCCCCAAGGAAAGAGGGACGATTTACAGATCTGATATACTCCTGTCCTCCCCACAAATCTTCTAAAGAAGAACCACATAAAAAAATAAACAACTACAAACCGCAAAATTTAAAAAAATGGAGAATATATAATATTTAATCATATGACAGAACAAAAGTGAAATATATTTGTTATATTACTAAATGTAAATGGCCTCAATTCACCTATTAAAAGAGAAAGATGCTCAGATTGATCACAAAGCAAACTACACAAGAAAAATATCTGAAAAAGAGTAATTCAGAAAGTCTGAAAATAAAAGGATGAGCAAAGGTATACCTGAAAAATGCCTCCCTTCACTAAAAAAGACCAGGAAGGTCACAATCTTAATACCAAACAAGAATGTTAGCTAATGTCCAAAAGTATTAAATGACACTAGTGTTCTATATATAATGCTAGTGTGCAATTGATACAAAAGTAATGAATATCTATGCACAAAATAACACAACATTAACATTTATTAAGATGAAATTACAGGATATGGAAGCAAATAAAGTTAACAAAATACAGTAGAAAATGACTTTAATTTACTTCTCTCAGTTGATAACAGAGCAAGTAGATAAAAAAAATAAGCAAAGATTTAGAAGTCTTAATAACACAATTAGTAAGATAGATGTAATTGATGTGCTTGGATCTATCATTCCTGAAAATATAGGTGACTACAGAAGATCAAGAAAATTGACCGCTTCCCAAAGAAGACATAGAAATGGCCAACAGGTGCATGAAAAGATGCTCAATATCACTAATTGTCAGGGAAATGCAAATCAAAACCGCAATGAGCTATCACCTCACACCTGTTAGGATGTCTATTATCAAAAAGACAAGAGATACAAATGTTGGTGAGGATGTGGAGAGAAGGGAGCCCTTGTACACTGTTGGTGGGAAGGTAAACTGGTACAGCTACTATAGGAAACAGTATGGAGCGTCCACAAGAAATTAAAAATAGAACTATCATATGATCCAGCAATCCCACTTCTGAATATATATCCAAAGGAAACAAAATCTTTCTCAAATAGATATTTGTACTCCCCTGTTCATTGCAGCATTATTCGCAATAGCCAACACACTTAGGAAACAACCTAAGTGTCTGTTGATGGATGAAGGGATACAAAAAATGTGGTATATATACACAATGGAATATTATTCGGCCATAAAAAGAAGGAAATCCTGCCATTTGCAACAACGTGGATGAACCTGGAAGGCATTATGCTAAGTGAAATAAGTCAGGCAGAAAAAGGCAAACACTGTGTGGGATCACTTATGTGTGAAATCTAAAAAGAAAAACAAAATAAGTCGAACTCATAGAAACAATGGTGGTTGTCAGGGGCAGAGCGGGTGGGGGACATGGGAAGACGTTGGTCAGTACAAACTTTCAGTTATAAGATGAATAAGCTCTGGGGATCTAATGTACAGCACAGTGATTATATTTAATAATCCTGTCTTGTATATACTTGAAATTTGCTAAGATAGTAGATCTTAAATGTTCTCACCAAAAAAAAGAGGGTAACTATGTGAGATGATAGATGTTAATTAACTTGATTGTGGGAATCATTTCACAATGTATACATATATCAAATCATCACATTGTGTGCTTTAAATATATTGCAATTTCCTTTGTCAATTATACCTCAATAAAATTGGAAAAAAATCCTTAGTAATTCCACAATGCAAAAAAAAAAAAAAAAAAAAAAAGAAGAAGAAGAAAAGAAAAAGAAATTAATAACAACAACAAAGCCCAGAAGGACATTTCCTCCTGGAAATTAAAAATACCACCACCATCAGATCTCTTCAAACAACTTTTTGGTCAAAGAGAAAATACAAACCAAAATTTGAATATTTTGAGAAAACAACAAAAACACTACAAATCATAAGGGATACAGCTAAAGCTGTGCTAAGATGAAAGTTAATAGCCTTACATTTTTATATCAATAAAAAAATAAATAATGAAAATAAATGAAATAAGCACCCTCCTCAAACGTTAAAATAAACAGCAAATAATCCAAAGAAATGCAGAAGAAAGGAATAATGAATATAAAGGCAGAAATTAACGAAGCAGAAAAACCTCAGTGGTTTCCTGAATGGTCCAATGAAAGCTTAAATAGTGATTGGGCCGTAGGCCAAAAGTGTGTTGCAAGTTTATATCTGAAGAAAAATAACAAGGTAATTCATATTGCCACTTGCCAACTGAAATTCCTTGCCAAGTGGCAACTTGCTGGATTGTGAAGAGAATGTGTTCAGTCAACAATATTTATCAAATTTGTTCCAGTGCTTTTCCAGAGCACCAATGATGCTGTGGGCTGAGAAAGGAATTCATTAAAAATCAAGGAACCTAGAAATACCTTTCCCAAAGGTATTTTACAAATGCTAGCCCTTCACCTCTCTCAATTATAAATAGATTGGTTCTGTGATTGAACAATTTTTGGGAAAATACTATGTGTGATGGCTAATTTTATTTGTCAACTTGACTGGCCACGGGGTGCCCAGATTAAACATTATTTCTGAGCACGTCTGTGAGAATGTTTCTGGATGAGATTAGCAATTGAATTGGTGGACTCAGTAAAGCAGATTGCCCTCCCCAATTGGGCATCATCCAATTTGTTGAAGGCCTGAAAAGAACTAAAGGTAGAGAAAGGAGAAAATTGCCTCCTTTTTTTCTGCCTCACTGTTGAGCTGGGATGTCTCATCTCATCTTCTCCTGCCCTCAGACTTGGATTTACATGGTCTGCTCAGGCCATTGGACTCAGACTGAATTACACCACCGGCTTTCCTGGGTCTTCAGCTTGCAGACAGCAGATCTTGGTACTTCTCAGCCCCTATAATCGTGCAAGCCAATTCTTCATAATTAATCTCCTTTTATACATATGAGTCTTATTGGTTCTATTTCTCTGGAGAACCCTAATCCACTAGTATTGTATTCTATTTATGGAGAGTAACAGTACCCATTAGCATGTTAGAAACCCTGAGAAGGATGCTATTTTTTTAAGAAAAGAGGTTTCTACAGTATTTCCCAAACTGATTTGACCACAGAATACTTTTCACACCAAACATCTCTTAATACTCCATGGAGCACATGTTGGGATATGTTGTTTTAGAGTTTACTCATTTTATAAGAGTTGATTAGAATGATGCAAAATATTGTTTAAAAAATACTGGTGATAAGTATTTGCTCGGTGGTCAACTTTCTATAAGTGTTAGTAACAATTTATTTTAATTGTCTAACATAACCTTGAAAAGCTACTTTGTGAGTTCTCCTCTCCAGGAAGGAAAGGTTGTCTTTCTGCCAAATTCTTTCTTAAGGTGTTGATATCATTTGGAAGACAGTGAAAATTTACTGACCCTTGCTGATGACTATAATATTTGTAGCTAAAATGTGACTTAGAAGGGAAAGATTAGAAACAAAAAGAGCTCTTAGTAACTGAACACTGAGGATGCATATAAGAGTCTCTAAATAAAGCTAGATTTACTTACAGATTGTAAATAAAGTCATAGAAGCCAAATATTAAGTCTTACAAATACTTTCTCTTTTATATTATAAAGTAGAAATTCTGCGAGCAACTACCCAAAGCCAAAGGCATCATCTCCAAGAGCATTTGGACCAGGTGAGCCAGCAAAGGCCTGGGGCACATCACTGGGAAAGGGAACAGACTCCTATCCTGCTCCTGACCCTTGGAACATGTGCAATGTTTCTAATCCCAGAGAGGCTCCTCAACTTTCTTGTTCTTACAGCTCTGTGTGCAGCTCTTAGACGCTATCCTTATGCAAATACACCAGGTGAAGTGGAGAGAGGAGCTATCCAGGGTACTGAGATCAGATAGGATTGCTTTGGTTCTGACCCATGGATTATTTGGTCATTTCTAAAGATTATACACCAACACAATGCTACTAATATACTTCCTATGGGCTGTGAAGTTGCCTTGTTTCTCATCAATGGTGGGCAGCTTTCAGGGTGGTGTGAAGACTATGTGGACTTTGGAATCAAACAGTTGAGGGATTGGTCCCAACACCATCACTTTCATCTGTGAGATCCTGAGCACATTGCTTCTCTGAGCCTCAGTGTCCTCAGGGGTATAATGGAAAATACTGTTATCCAATAGAGGATGATTGAAAGGATTAGAAGTAATGAATGTAAAGTGTTTAGCACAGGACCTGACATCTAGTAGGTGCACAAAAAATGACTAGATAGTAATAATTATTATTATTTATGCATTCATTTATTTATATAATCAATGTTTATAGAGCACCTGCTTTGCACAAGGGATCTGGGGGACAGAGATGACTAAGATATGCTTCCTGACTTCTAGGAAGTTTCATTTTAGTCCAGGAGATGTAATTTAACTGTTTTACTCAGGCTCCAAATCACTTTGTATCCAAATTGCTTACATGGGATCCAAATCACTTATTTGTACAGTGGTGGGGTATATTCAATGCCCATTCAATGGAAGAAAGTCTCTTGGGGCCGGCCCCATGGCTTGGCAGTTGGGTGCGCGTGCTCCGCTGCTGGCGGCCTGGGTTGGATCCCGGTCTCGCACCGACGCACCGCTTCTCCGGCCATGCTGGGGCCGTGTCCCACATACAGCAACTGGAAGGATGTGCAACTATGACATACAACTATCTGCCGGGGCTTTGGGGGAAAAATAAATAAATAAAATTATAAAAAAAAAAAAAAGAAAGTCTCTTGTTCTCAACAGAAATTCCGACCCTAAGCTTGTGATTATTTACATCCTGCTCTAGGCTATTAAGCCAAGTTAGACAGAAAACATCCATTGGTAGCACATTTTTGGATTGAAAGTCATCAATAGCCTATGTAGTTAGAGAAATAACTGGAGATGCTGTTTTACTGGTTTGTGGCAGAGTATAACTCAGAGTGATATTGTGGAATAAACGGAAAAGGCACAATCTTAGAGGTCAATTACTATCTATGGGGATCAGGTTATGAATCTGTATATTGAGCTCAGGGTATGTATGTTCTCTGTCTCTCTCTGAGAATTGCTGTTAGGATCCAACCAAATGTGATAGTAAATGTGAAATGTAAAATGCAGTATCAGTAGTGTTGATATTACTTTTATTGAATATATTTTTATATTTTATATGATTTGTGTATGATACTTTTAAAAATCAGTGATCACAGATCTCAATTTTCTTGTATTCTTCACTATCAGCATGACTTGACAACTTATTGGTCAAAACCATCCATGATGGCAGGCAGACTGATGCTTCAAGGAGAACTGCCCTACACTGTTACTGACTGTGTAACAGCAAGATCCATTTTTTACAGTCGTCTCCCCTTATTTGCAGGGGATGTGTTCCAAGACTCCCAGTGGATGCCTGAAACCGTAGATAATACCAACCATAGATATACCCTATACACACTATGTTTTTTTCCTAACTAATGGGCTAACTGGCAGATAGTGTATACAGCATGGATATGCTGGCCAAAGGAATGATTCATATCCTGGGTGGGACTGAGCAGGACAGCACAAGATTTCATCACGCTATTCAGAACACGCACAATTTAAAACTTATGAATTGTTTATTTCTGGAATTTTCCATTTAATATTTTAGGACCGCAGTTGACCACTGGTAACTGAAATCACAGCAAGCAAAACCACAGGTAAGGGGGGACCACTGTATTTTCGTGTTTTTTAAAAGCACCTTGAAATCAAGCATATTAGAGTTCCAGAGAAATAGAGCCAACAGCTTGCATATATATATATATATATATATATATATATATATATATACACATACACATGAATGGCTCACATGATTATAGAGACTGAGAAGTCCCAAGATCTGCAGCTGCAAGCTGGAGACCCAGGAGAGCTGGTGGTGTAGTTCTAGTCTGAGTCAGAAGAACTGAGAACTAAGAGAGCCAACAGTCCAAAAGCTGGCAGGCTCAAGACCCAAGAAGAGCCAATGTTGCAGTTCGTCTCTGAAGATGGGAAAAACTGATGTCCTATAGCTCAAGCACACAGGCGAGTGGAGTTGCCTCGTACTGGAGAAAAAGAGTCAGCCTTTCTCTTTTATACGGACCTTCAACTGATTGGATGAGAGCCATCCACCTTAGCGAAGACAATCTACTTTACTCAGTCTACTGATTCAAATACTAATCGCATCCAAAAACACACTCACAGACACACTCAAAATAATGTTTGACCAAATAGCTGGGCACCTTATGGCTCCATCAAGCTGACACATAATATTAATCATTACATCAAGTAAGTTCTGTTTTCACTTATGCCGATACGATTTTCAGAGGTGGGAATATCATGGTTTTCTAGAACCTGTAAATTGAAAGGGGATACAAATGATCTAGTTACAAAGGCAAATGACTCATTAACCAATAATAATAAAGGAAATCCTCAGTTCTAAAAGAACAGAGGCATTTCATTTTCCCAAGAATCTGCTGTCCAAATAAATAGCCATTAGAGGGAGCTCTGGTTGCAGCTTAGAAACAAAATTATTCTCCATGAATTGATAATGTTAACTTGGAACTCCAAGTTTCCATGTTTTAATGGAGACACAGAGAATACATACTTTTAAAAAAACTAAAATAAAGAATAGTAAGTATTCTTTAACATCACCCTTTTGTATATCTGAACTTAGTGAGACCAAACTTGCTTCACGGGGTATACAGGAGCCAAATGATACAGAGAGGAAGCTGGGTGGAATGGGACGGTGCTGGGCTTGAATCCCAGCCAAGTCATGAAGCCACTGTGCACCCTTGAGTCAGTTGCTTCCCCTCTCTCTTGGCCTATTTCTTCTCCTGAACAATGAAGAAGATGACAGAGATTAGTGTTTATCACACTTTGGTGTCTGTGGATGGGATAATTCTGGAAGAATTTAAAAATTTTTCTTTTCTCAAAAGATAACCTTCTTGAAAATGTTATGCTCTCAAAAGCTGATGGTCTTGAAAGGATTATTTTAACTGTATTCTCAGTCATGTGGATGATATATACACACTCAAAACCAGTTTCCGCCATGCAGTTTCTGAGCTGTGTTGACGATTATGTTGGTACCAAGTAATCCCCGTCTTGAAGTGATAGCGCTGAACTTTTAATATGTTGCTAAGCCTCTCTGGATGACTTTAGGTTGATGTTGTCAAAATGACAATAGTTGACGTATAATTACCATTGTACTCATGCTATAAAGACAAATTTTCTCTTCAGCAGAGATAATATGCAATGGAAGGCATTGTCATAGAAGAAGGCTTTAGAGTCATAAGTCATTTAGCAAACTGAGATTCTGATTTGACACAATAAAAATTATTGCAGAAGAGGAATGTACTTTACTTTCATTTCATTTCTTTCACTTCTTGGGCTAATGAGAAGAGAATAGGACAATATTACGTAACTAATGCATCCATGCAAGTGAAAGCCGCATGACAATATGCTGTGCTGAATAAGCCGCATACCATGAAGAGTTTGGTGGTGGTTTGAGAAGAGAAAGAAGTAGGAGAATTGAGGCCTCACTCAACACCTTGTGTGATAGACAAGCTGAACTCAAAAGACTTAGATCACAGCAGGCAGAAATATACTCATGGAAAGTAAAGGCCTGTGCAGATCTTGTTTTTGTGCAATCAACTCAAAACAACTTAGTAGCAGTAGCTATGAAGATTTTAAATACATTCTCACTATTTTAGATTGCACAATTTTATTGATTGGTTAATTAGAATAATGGATCATTGTTAAATGAAAAAATAGCAATGACTCAGCGTGCTCCAAAACAAAAGTAAAACAGGCCAACAAGTAAAATCGGCTAAACAACCTCACAAATACATTTTTCTATTATTAAACCAATATCAATGTTTTAGCTTAGCAAAACAGCATCATCCATTACATTAAACTTGTTAATTTGAATGAAAGCAGTTTTGTAGTTTTGCTTTTGGTATTATCCAGAACATACATCATGTGAAGAAGAGGATGCTAATCAGGTCTTCACTTTCATATCAAGTCTCGTTGTCGCCCATCAAGAGTCCACTTGGCATGGCCTCCGGGAGTCTCTGCTCTCTGGTCTTAGTACTCTTCCTGCTCCTGCAAGTCCTAGAACCTGGCTAGATGAAAGGAAAAGAGGAAATACTGGGGTCAGCAGGAAAGTTCTCCAAAGTGGTTAATCCATTTACAGATCACTGGGAATGGATTGTTTTAATACTAACTAGGACGTTCAGGTATTTCCCTCTGAATTCCATAGACGACAGCTGAAGGTGTTTTGCTGGCAAATATAGCTTTAAGCTCCTCTTGCTAGGTTGGCCCTAATTCAACAAAGTCTGGACTCACAAAAGGAGGCTAAGAGGACATGCAGGAATGTATCAAGAGAACTTTGGAATTAGAGGAAGAGCTTTGCATACTTAAGTGTTTGCATACTTTGCATTCTTAAGTGTTGTAATGGTTTGGGACCAAAAGGGAAAGGACAAATGTAGGGGGTCACAGTTTACTGGGACTTCCCACATGTTGTCATTTACATTTTAGGAGGAGAGTTTCTTTCTCTTTCACTGGCTTTATTCTTTTCCATTCTAACCCTTATTGAGATATTTACATTGAATTTTTGCTAAGAGAGGCAATCAAGCTTATCAAGAGTGTTTTTCTTTGTCTCATAGAATCTTCACTCTACTCCTCCCAGAAAGAAGTTGAGATTAGGTCTTCCCAGTCCTCATCAAGGGATTGTGCTAAAATGGAACTGGGTTCCTATGGAGGGAGCAGTTGGGTAGTAAAAGAAGTAGGAGGAGACCAAGGGAGAAGAGGCTTTGGTACCCAACTGAGATGAATTCTGGTTGGATTGATTGTGGGCAGAGAAGAAAAGTAAAGAACATTTTGCTCCATCTTCAGAACTCTGAGGGTATTCATGTGATATTGAATTTTTTTGGAACACAGTGACAGATTTATGGGAATGTGGAGATATTTAAGTTTTGCAACAGTACTGTGAGGTAGGGATTATCCTCTCCACTTTAGAGTTGAGGAAACTGAGCCTTAAAAAGGTTAGGTGATTTGCCGAAGGTCATAAAATTTGCAAGTGGCAGGGCTAGACTTCAACACCAAAACTACCTGATACCCACACTGGTGCTCTTTTCACCACACCGCCTTGTCTCCCCTATTCTCTACCTCTCCCTCCCAAATTCTCCATCTGCCCTCCTCTCTCTTACCTGGATCCATTCTGACTGATGAGGCACATGTAAGAGATGCAGAGTTTGGGCACAGCCTGGAACTCTGTGCCTGGGAGATGCTAACAGCAGTCAAAATCTATAACCCCCAGGTCTATAGCAACATCCTCTGCTCTACTCCACACCTCCTGAATCAGAGTCTCCATTTTAGCAAGATCCCTGGGTAGCTAGAATGAGTATTAAAAGTTTGAGAAGTCTGCTCAAACCTATTTAGGCAACCTATTATGTGATGATACAAATTTTACGGCTCTATTATCAGCTTATTTTAAAAATAGAAAAGACCACCAGTTTAAAAGCTTACCATCTCAATTAAGGAACACAATGGAGTGGGTTCATTTCCATAAAAGGGCACAAGGCAGTGTGGAAGCTAATGGACTTTCATGGAGAAGATCTGGATCACTGTTCATTGAACACCTTCTATATATGCTGGGCACATACTTAATCTCATTTACTCTTCACAAAATCCTTCTGAGATCCATAAGCCTCCATTTGCAGGCAAGGAAACTGGGGCATAGAGAGGCCAAGTGAACTTAATCTCATTTACTCCTCACGAAATCCTTGTGAGATCCATAAACCTCCATTTGCAGGCAAGGAAACTGAGGCATAGAGAGGCCAAGTGACTTGCTCAAGTTCCCACGTTTGCTCAGTGCCAAGGTTGGAACTTGAGTCCCAGTCTTTAGGCTCCAGGCCAGCTCTCTTCTGACTAGTAGGCAGGTCCTCATGGGAGTTCACCCCAGAGAAGATGGGAAGAGCAGATGCCCCTAACTTCTGCTGACTCACAGGAAGCAGGAATCATAGGCTCAAAAGTGAAACTCACCCCATGTCACATGGCAAGGCAGCAAACACCAGATTCTATGGCTGAGCTGACAAGAGCCAGAGGCCCATGGGTAGGTGAAAGCCAGTCTATCTTTTAATGTGATTTGGAGATGTTTATGCTTAGGGATAAAGTAAATTCTTCTATGTCACCAGGAAGAAGCAGCCCTCATAATAAACATCAGATACACTGGGATCTCCAAAGTCTTTAGGACTTTTAAGAAGTGATCAAATATTTCAGATTTCTGGTAATATACAACGGATCTAGAAAAATGAAGCTTTAGGCTTTTGATTAAATATGGCAAAGTGAACACACATATTTATCTCCTTTCTCCCATGAAGCCCCAGTAAAACAACTGTAAAGGAATAATAAATAAAATGAGTGTAAATGAAGCAACTTTTACGTTTAGGAAAACATCTTGATGGGTTTTAGGGTTGTGAAATGTGAGGACTCAGATAAGTAGAACAGAAGGATATTTGATTGCTCTGAGAAATAAAGCAACAAATTTAGGAATTGCCCTCTGACAAAGAGGTTTGGGGCCTGGGGACTAGAAGAAGCACCAAGATGGAGAAAATCTTGACAACAAGGATACTGGTAAGTAGTGTCTCAGGGAAAAGGCATCACCCATACGGATTGTGGTGGGCATAAGTGAGGAAAGTAAAATATCGAATATTCTATTCTTGATGTTTCCTGTCCCCTGCTCTGTTTGAGTCATCTTTCATTTTTCTCAGTTAATCACTTAAAGCCTGTAATACACATTAGGTTGGTGTTGGAGCTCTGGGAAATGAGGAGGAGGGGCTTAGCTGCCCTAAGAACAAAGCAGGGAGGAGGGAGGGCAAGAAGGTTGGGGAGAGGTAGGGTGACCGGAAGTCAACAGGACAGGCTCTTAGAGGAAGAGGGAGCTGAGTGTAGGAAAACGTCCTCTCTCTGACTCCTTACCACCATAATTCTAGAATCTTCAGTCAGTGGTAAAGACCTGTTATACACACCTGTTTGGGCTAACGATGCTCCTTAACGATGCTAAGGAATGGAGGAAAAATGGCTTTTCCTTGTTTGGGGCAAAGGGAGGTGGGCAGAGAAGGCAAGACAATAAACAGGATTATCAGCAGGAGAAATTTGGAATGAGTGGTGGTTATCCCCACCTTTACTATGAAAATTTGTGGCTGGAAGACTTGAGGATACTTAGGCTACAGAAAGAAGGTCTCATTTAATTCATTTAGTTTAATGATTTAATTCTCAATCTTGTGAGATTAATTTTTATTTTCCCAATTTTACAAATAAGAAAACTGAGGTTAGTGAGTTTCAATATCTTGCCCAGTGTAATGTAGCTACAAAGTGGCTGAGGAAAAATTTGAATCCAACTATGCATTACTCAAAAGTTATCTACAATTCATATTCTGATTTTATTCATTTAAAACATTTGCATCTGGAAGGCCTTTCGACCATCATAAAATTGTACATTTTAAAGGCAACATTAATGGGCCCCCAAATCCTTCCTTTCCACTTTTGCTTTCTTTGACCTTGCCCTCCTTGGCAGATAGAGGCAGGGGCTGGAGTGAGGAATTTCAAATTGAAGCATGATCCTATAAATATTCTCTGTCTTTAGTTTTCCCCTTTGGCTTGTGAAATTGGGGCAACCCAGTATAAGGTGAGTAGGCGGGAGGGTTCCAAGACAGATGCCATCTCTTTGTGTCTTAAATAATTGCACTACCTTGGGCTTCCAGAGCTTTTGGTCAGATGGGTGTAGAGCCCTTGGTCAAGTAGGTCAAATATTTGTGTGTGTGTGTGTGTCTTTCTATTTAGACCGAGCTCTAGGAGGAAGAGCAAGTATCACGTGAGGTTCATTTCTTAATTTCCCACAGATCAAACCCAGAGCTGTGTACATTCTCTGTGAACAACAAACACTTGTTGGCATCGCATTGGGTTGAACTCTGCTTCCTTATAGATAAGTCCATCTGCCATTTCCTCAGAGCCTACTTAAAAATGGATGGGAAATAAGACTCCAGTCCATAAAGGCTTAATAACAATTCTTTCCATAAACTTAAAAAAATAACCCACAAAAATTTGCATGCAGGGACACCTTGACACACTTAATTCTCTGCACAGAATAAACTTATTCTGGAGCCTTCTCTAGATCTCTACTTTGCCATGGCACCATTTACTCTATCCACGGTAATGAGATCTGTTGGATGGGCAAGACAAGTTGAGTACAGCTGCATGGTGGGTTGGTCTGGCTCAGGTTATCCAGATGAAGCATAATCTCTTAATAACCATGTTGTCACTCTTGTTCTGCCCTACAAGATTATGCTAAGGAAATTCAGTATCTCCTTGGCCCCTCACCCTACATGGGGAAATCAATCCACATGATTAGCCTGGAAGCAAAACATGTGCAAGTGATTTCCTGACACCATCACAGCTGGCTTTGGCTACTCTTTGAGGCTTGGTTGGGATTTCACCTGCTAGTTTTTCATTTGCTTCGGCCAAAGCCTACCTTGTGCAAAACAATCATCTCAAAGCTTTCCTCCAAGAACCAGCAATAGAAGGAACTTCCACCTTCCTCCTAAAATATTAGAGCACACTACTTAAATGTTTTTTATTTCCAGGGGCAATGATTGTTTATACATGAGTTCACTGCCCCATAAACTTGACTCAAGTACTACTTAGCTAAATTCTCATGTTATCTAGGATGAAATTAGAGACAGAAATATCTCATGAAAAACTTAAGAAGCTATTTTATTAGTGTCTCCAATATTTGGTTACACTGTCCTCAAACTGAACAGTTTGTACTGAAAACCTTCACAAGTAGGAGATGTCAGTCAAAACCTCTAATGTTGCAAACATGATATTAATTTCCACAAGAGAAAAAGTCAACTCTTGAAGAGGAAAATTCAGAGGGAGAAGAATAGGAGAGAAAAATTCTTCCTTGAGGCTTGACTGAGCTCTACAGACCCCAGACCACAGCATGAACACTTGTTCTGATTCAATCAGTGATGAATTTGAACTTATATTGCAGTGAAGTCAGCTGTCACCTCCCCGGCCATAATCAGCAGGAAATTCATGGGATAGATCTTACACACGGTGGCCATTTTATCCCCAGAAAGAAATTCTATTGTCTACCCCAAGAGAAGACATTCATCCAAGTCTTTGTAATGAGGAAGGGCACACATTCACTCCACCTCAGTTTTGATGTTCAGGAAAATGCATGAATCCATGGGGAAGGGGTAGAGATGATCATGTAACCTGGTGAGATTCAGCTCAATTGCCCCACCAGATGGTCCAGACTCTGTGGGACTCACTCCAGCAGATGTCTCCACCGGGGCCTACTGGTAGGATGAGTGTGTGTTCTCTCCATGCCTGCAACTGAGGTTTGGGTATTATCTTCTGTTGTTTCTCACCCAAGGATGAAGTGGCTCAAAGATAACAGAAACCATAGTGTTTATGACTTGTCAGGAGGAGCCCCCCAAATTGTTTCCCCACTGTCAGCACTTTGGGAGCCAGGCTGGGGCTCTGAGCCTGTTACTCCTCTGCTTAAAACCTTTCTGAGATTCCCAGCATGACAGGATAGACCTTCACACATCCAGGTGTCCTCTGTGGCCTGGCTTCTGTCTACCTCTCCAGCCCTATCTCCCCCATCTCTCACTCTACAATTAACCCTCCGACCATACCAAATGGCACAAACTAGGCTACTCTTGCCCCTGGGTTGTCTTCATGTCATCTGCTAAGTCTAAAAAGCCCTCCCTCATCCTGCAGTCTCCTATCCTGCTTCACACCTACTCAGCCTTTGATACACAGCTCTGGTTCCTTCACCTCCCATTGCAGGGGATTAGGAGGTGCCTCCTCTCTGCCCTTATAATACTCTGAGCCCAGGGAAAAGAGCTCTGTGCTTGAGTTATAGAAGGAGCCTATCACTCCTACCTCATTCCTTTCAGTTCAATATCTTGGGCCTGATTCCTTCCAGACTTTCTTAAAGAGGGTGGACCTAACTTCTCAGATAACAACCCATGTGTACCTGACCAGACCTTGCTTTCCCAATGCCCTCAAGGCTGTGTCCCATCCTCAGAGTTAGGTAGGGGCAGGCCAACTGGACAGTTGCCTTATGCACAAACATCACTGGGAGCTTAACAAGCAATTGAAAAGGAAGAAGTATGCAGATTACAGTTTGAAAAGGGAGTGAGATCTGCACTAGGCTCTCACATAAGGCCAACAGAAATGGTGGATTGGGTAACCTACAGAGCTTTCGTTTCACTAAATAAGGTATGTATATTTGTGTCATCAGCTGCATTTCTCAGGACCAATGAAGACAGGCTGAGGCTGCCAATCCTATCCCCCTTCTCTGCCCTGCTCTCATGATCAGTCTCTCCTCTGTGCACATATTGAATAAATATTTAAAGAATATTCTTTTGAACGGGTACCAAGTTATATGCCTGTGTCCAGCCCTTTCTGCTCACCCCCTGGGACTGGATCATCCATAGATACTGGTCCATGGCCAAAATAGCTCTGAAGGTTTTTTTCCCTGACCCCTCAGCCTTGGTTGCTGTGACTTGCCAGCCACCCCACTCCCCATCTGTCCTGTTTCTTCAGTTGCCCTGTTCCCTTTTCCTCAACCACCTGCTTCACTCCCACCCCCTCCACGTTGAGGTTTTCCTTAATACTCCACCATAGGAGGCATTTTTGACAAGAGTGACTCATTTCTCTCTGGAGCTCAGCCCCAAACCCCAGAAGACTGGAAAGTTTTTCCCGTGGTAGTCTGATAACGGGTAACACGGGTAACAAAGCCTTTTATCTCTGATATAGGTGTAGAGACTTGGGACATTGGAGGGTAATTCTGTTAAGAATTCTGTTAAGAAGCAACATTAGGCCCACAAAGTCCCACTGAAACAACACCTGAAGCTGGCAGGGAAGTTTTCTTTGAGGATTCTTTAAGGCTAGCATGACATTGGTTCTGGGTATCCCTACAGATACAGAAAATAAAGATAAAGTGTTAGGGAGACTAAATCCAGGACTTAAAGGTTAAAAATAGTGGCTTCATTATATACATGTATCTCCTTACCCTCCAAACACCCCGTGAAAATGACAGCAAAAATTAAAAATGGTATTAATCCATAAGAACAAAGAGAATTGCAAAGGAGATATTAAACCTAAGAGAGTTCACCAAATTTTGGACAACAGAATGTAGGTAGATGAGAGGGAAGAGATTAGCATCATAGAACATGGTACAATGTAGTGCTGTTGGGTGGTTGCTGACAAGATATGAACCAGATTTACCTGAAATCCTCCCCAGAGGCTTGACACCTGGAGATACTTGTAAGTGCAAAATCCATAAAGGTTGGAAAGCTGAAAAAATTTTTTTGAAAGTTCATTTAGCTGCATAACATGGTCTGAACTGAACTGTTTTGGGGAGAACTTGACTTAAACTAACATGAGGCTATTTATAGCCTTTAATTTTTCCACTAAATGTGCACATTCATAAGTTTCACTGCAGAAATAATAATAATAATGCAGAAATAATGTTTGAGAAATTTTTATTTATAAAAACGTAAGGGCCGGCCCGTGGCTTAGCAGTTAAGTGCGCGTGCTCTGCTACTGGCGGCCCGGGTTTGGATCCTGAGCAAGCACCAACGCACCGCTTGTCCAGTCATGCTGAGGCCGCGTCCCACATACAGCAACTAGAAGGATGTGCAACTATGACATACAACTATCAACTGGGGCTTTGGGAGAAAAAGGGAAAAAAAAAAGGAGGAGAATTGGCAATAGATGTTAGTTCAGGGCCGCTCTTCCTCAGCAAAAAAAAGAGGAGGATTGGCATGGATGTTAGCTCAGGGCTGATCTTCCTCACACACACACACAAAAAAACATAAAAAAAAAATGTAAACAAAAATTGTAATATAACTCTTCAGGGAAGACAGAAGATGGGGATTAGGGTTGAGATTAGGGGATGTAAGAGCTAAAGCCTCAAGAACCTTAAAAGGAAATTAAGGCATAATGCTCTAAAACTGATATGTCAAGGAATGGCAAGGCAGCTATATTATTCAGAAATATGGTAGCAAATACCTAGGCACTGCTATAACCACAAAGAAAAGTAGGTGTCCAAAGAACTTCTTTAGTAACTTCTCCCAAACAATCGAGGAATAAATAATTCTAATTGATACAATCTCTTTGAGATAGTATAAGAAGAAAGACTATTTCCCAACTAATTTTAAGGAGGTAGCTTAACTTTAATACCTCTCAGGACAGCACGGGAAAGGACAATTTCAGCCCAAGTATCACCCATGAACATCAATTTAGATTATTAGAAAACTGAATCCAGCAATGTTTGAAAGGGATACTATATAATGATTAAGTAGAGCTAATCCCAAGAGAACAATGCTGATTTAATATAAGAACATCAATTAATATAATATGTAACCCACCCATTAACAGATAAAAGAATAATCATTTTATGATTGTTTCAGTTAATACAGAAGAAGCATCTGATAAAATTCAGCATTGATTTGTGATTTAAAAATTAGCAAGTCTGCAGTAAAAAGAACTTCCTTGATCTGATAAACGGTATCTACAAATAACCCATGGCAAATGTCATTCTCAATGGTGAAAGGTTAAAAGCTTTACCTTTGAGGTCCGGAACAAGACAAAGATGCCCACCATCACCACTGCACTTCAGCATTGTTTTGGAGGTCTTAGCCAGAAATAAAAATGAAGAAACAAAATTGACATTTTTACAGATTTACAGATCCAACAATCTACAGATATGTTAGAATTAATAAGCAAGTTTTGCAATTTGCTGGATACAGAAAAAAAATATATATAGAGACTCCAAATTGCTTTATATATTCCAACAGATTTATTTTACAGAACGTGACAAGTTGATTTTAGAGTTTATATGGAATTGCAAAGGGCTAAGAACAGACAAGAGAGTCTTGAAGAAGAAGAATGAGGTACAGGACTTGCCCTAACAGATATCAAGATTGATATAAAGCTTTAGTCGTCAAGACAGTTTAGTATTGAAACAAGGATAGAAAAATATCCCAATGGAACAGAACAGAGTGTCTGGAGGCAAACCCATTCCTATATGAACGTTTTATTTCTAAGGAAGGAGGAATTGAAGGTCACTGGAAACAGAAAGACTTTTTAATAAATTGTATATAGTTCAATAAATAGTGTCTGGTTATCTGTATAATAAAATAAGGAATCTGACACTCTTTGACACCATACACAAAAGTCAATTCCAAATGGATTAAAGTGAGAACTATGAAGATTTTAGAAGATAATATAGGAGAATATTTTCATGACCCTGTATAAGGAAAGATTTTTAACATGAGATACAAAAAATGCTAACCGGGCCGGCTCCGTGGCTTGGCGGTTAAGTGCGTGCGCTCTGATGCCGGCGGCCCGGGTTCGGATCCCGGGAGCGCCCCGAGGCACCACTTCTCCGTCCAACGTGAGGCCGAGTCCCACGTACAGCAACTAGAAGGATGTGAACCTATGACATACAACTATCTACTGGGGCTTTGGGGGGAAAAAACTGAATAAATAAAATCTTTAAAAAAAAAAAAAATGCTAACCAACAATGTAATCATTAATAAATTTGACTACATTAAAGTAAAGAGCTTCTCTTCATCAGTCACTTTAGAGAGTGAATGTTTGAGACACAGAGTGAGAGATGTATATAACTAAGAAAGGGCTAATATCAAAGATGCATGAAGACCTTCCACAAATCAGAAAATCTTATTAAAAATGGGCAAAAGTCTTGACTAGACACTTCACAAGAGAGGCAATGCAAACGGCCAATAAAATATGAAAAGCCTCTCAATCTTAAACTAATTAAATTAGATATGAAATTAAATACCATTAACATGTAGATATCCCTTACCCAGCCAACAGATTGGTACTGATGATAAAGTCTGACAACATTAAATGTTGGAGTTAATGTGCATCATGAACAACTTTCATTTATTGTTGAAGGGAGCATGAATTGATACCATCATTTTGGAAAACAGTTTGGCATTATCTAGTAGATCTAGACAAGTATAAGAATGCTTATAACAGTATTGCTCTTAATAGCCCCAAATTGGAAATAACTTGAATGTTAATTCACAGTAGAACTGATAATAAATTTATTGTGGATTGATAAATGGTGGTTGATTCTCACCAGCATAGTAATGAGTAAAAGGAGCAAGAGACAAAAGAATACATATAGTATAATTATATTAGTATATATTATATTTTAAGGGATAGAGGATTGCCTGGTATCCCAGTAAGACTGAAGTCAAGTTTCTTCTTTTCTCTCCATTTTCTCTGTCTACTTGCTTAAGCCCAGATACTGGGTCCTGGTCTATGAACTCAAATTCTATCTGCGGAAATCTTCTGCCAAGGGTTAGTCGTGATATTAAGTTTACTGTATTTGTAGGTAAAATCCAGTTATTACATATTCTCTCAGAATTTCAGACATTTCTGCTTTTGTTTCTTTGTTTTGCAAAATTCAGATATCTTTACTGATGGCGCTCTTCAATCCTTCTTATCTTGTTTATTAAAAACCTCTTCATTGCCACTTTCCATTCCTCTAGCACAGAGCTAAATTACCCATTGACATAGCTTCCGCTTCCACTTTTGAATCAATATGGCTACTTACTTCTTTTTATTTATTCAGTGATAAAACCCATCACATTTCTGTGGTTCAAATCACACTTCAAGGTCCCTAGACCACCACAGTACTATATACCCTAAATTTTTTCATGTGTGGCACCTTCATAGTCAAGCTTTCCCCCTTGAAATATCAACTTAAATATCTTTACCAAGGCAACAAATTATTAAGTCAATAAATCATAATTACAGATTTTTAGAAGTCAAAGACAACTTTTATAGACTATAGAAACAATTACTGAAGTTCAAATTTCTTACAGGACTCCTTTGTTAGAAGTATCATCTGCAAAAACAAGAAGAAAGAAGACGAAAAATTGGAGGAGTGAAAACTGGTGGAAGAAATATGAACAATCTAAGATATGCAGGTGACACCAACTTACTGGCAGAAAGCAGAAATGACTTGAAATGACTTCTGACAAAAGTGGAAGAATAAAGTGCTAAAGCAGGGCTGCATTTGAACATCAAGAAGACAAAAATCACGACTACAGAAGAACTACACAACTTTAGCATAGACAATGAAGATACTGAAATTGTCAAAGATTTTATTTAGTTGGCTCAGTCATCAACGTAAATGGAGACTGCAGCCAAGAAATCTAGAGAGGACTGAGACTTGGATGGGCAGCAAATGAAAGAATTAGGAAAGAGCATCAAGTGTAAGGAAGTGTCATTAGAGACGAAGGCCAAGATCATCCACACCCTCATATTCCCAATTATTACGTACGGGTGTGAAAGCCGGACAGTGAAGAAGACCAACAGGGAAAATTTGATTCATTTGAAATGTGGTCTTGGAGGTGAGCTCTACGGATACCCTGGACTATGAGAAAGATGAACAAGTGGGTCTTAGAGCAAATTAAGCCCGAACTATTTCTTGGAGGCAAAAATGATAAAACTGAGGCTGTCCTACTTTGAGCACATCATGAGAAGGCAGGCTCTTTTGGAAAAGACAGTAATGCTGGGAAAAGTAGAAGGCAGCTGGAAAAGAGGAAGACCAAATATGAGATGGTTGGACTCCATAAAGGAAGCCATAGGCATGCGTCTACAGGAGCTGAGTAGGGCTGTTGAGGACAGGACACTGAGCACGTCACTCATTCATAGGGTCGTCAGGAGTCAGAGCCAGCTTGATGGCACGTAACAACAAAGAACAATTTTATGAAGCAAGGTGCTATCGCTTGTCAGTAGTTTTAGGACAAGATGAACATTTTTTCCTTCTTATTAAGATTTATCTCACCAGTTGTTAGAAAACCTTGTAGATATCAAGGCCAAGTGCTAGAATTCCATTAGTTTGTACTAAGGAAAAAAAAAACCAAAAACAGATCTGAGAAGCTCAACAATTACAATATGGAAAGAAAGAGGATAGATGAGGATTTTTAACAAATTAAATATGAAGCGTGAAGTGTTTTCCATTTCTAATACCAAGCTGACACCCTGGGATAGATCCTAGTTGATTTTTCTTATTTCTGGTTTTTCTGTTAACTGTTCCAAGAGTATTTTATTATATAAAAAAAGAGAGTTTATAGGTTATCACTGATTGAAAGTTGTGGCTGAAACGTTTAATACTCATCCAATATCCATGGCTTCTCATATTTCCCAGTGCCCTTTCAGTTCAATGGGCTGTGCAACTAGTTCTGGCTAGTTACAGCATGGCTATTACAGTGAGTTACAGAAGCTCCACAGATGGGGCTATATAACTAGTTCTGGCTGTGAGCAGAAGTGATGCTGAGAGTGATCCTCCTGTAATTTCCACAGCTGGTTGCTACTGGAAGCCCGGGCTTTTGGGTCACCACATGGAAGGGGGATCCCTGAAGAGATATCAGACTCATATGAGATTGTTAATGAGCTAGAAATAAACCTGCACATGTTGGGACATTGATATTGTTTGTTACTACAGCAGAGCCTCGTCTAAACTCACTGACACAGAAGGGATTTTTAAATCTAATTTCTTCCAGCAATCTATCTGATGTTTCTTTCCTTCATTCAGTGGTGTTTATTGAGCATCTCCCAGGTAGGGCTTGGGCAGTATACTCTAATGAGTGAGTGGCCAGGAAGTTAACAGAAAATTGCTGTGCAGAACAGCTGAGAGGCAGGGAAGCCAAATAAGCCATCAGGAAAAGCTTCCAGGAAAAGGTGGCACTCAATTAGAGTCCTGAAAAACAGCAGGAAGTTGGTAAGTCTAAGAAACTGTAGAAGGGCATTTTAGGCAGTAGAAACAATATGCAAGGGTAGAGAGGTATGAACAGACACAGTAGGTACAGGGAACTATAGTAGAAGGTCAGTAGTGCCAGTGAGGCCCACTCACCCAGCCTTCCTTTGCACAGCACACCAACCTGACCCCTGGGAGAACCCCACATGCTATGCCCTCTCCAGAATTGGTACCTGCTAATGCTTGCTAATTTGGTTCAGTCAGTCTTGCTATGTTCTGCTCTGTGGAGAGGTGAAAAGTGCCAGGAAACTTAATTAAAAAATGGTTTTAGAATGAGCCAGTGCTGAGTGTAAATCTTGCCTGGGTCATCTGGCAAGTCATGTAACCTCCTGTGTAAAATGGCCATAGTAATACTTCATCCCATATTGCAGGGTTTGTGAGAGCATTCACTAATGTTTTCATGGGCAAGGTATCTCAATTTATAGCTGAAAAAATGCACACACACACACACACACACACACATACACATCTGGTACAGTGTAAGCCAATTTGCCATGCTGAATGGCAGTTCTGATGCAGCACAACCAGAACACAGTGGCTGTGGCACATCTCTTCTGCAGACCTGGTCTGATCTGAGGCTTGAGCCAGAGCAGAGGCCCCTCCTTAGTGCCCCCTGAACCACATTCAGACCACAGATTCATTTTGTTTAACCTGTATAACATGACTTTAAAAGTGAACTCATTGTCAACCTGTAAAAATTAGATGATTTCATATAAAAGATAGAATTTCCAGCTTTTCTTGAAAAATCGGAATAAAGTAGCAACATAGATCTAGGTGGCAGCCTCTTGGCATGGCGCATGCCCGGGTCATCACAGCCCACTGGAATCTGTTAGTCTCATTTACTTTACCTGGTAGGCATTTCATTTGCTACCCTGTGTCAGACAAATGGATGGGTTACATAGTCTCCAGGTAAGCTGTCATCCAAGAACAGTTTCTCTCACATCCAGACCTGAGAAGTCCGAACAGCATTTAGTCCTTGCTTGTGTGCTCTGGGAATCAGTGGGGGTAACTCTGCTGTGGACTGGTCAAGGTGGGGCCATTGCCAGCCAGGCTGGAGTGGAGACAACTTTCTGAGCGTTGGCTGCCCCAGTCTAAGGAGGAGATGAGTGAGGTCGTTTATCCTCTCCCTGAGGATGGGCCAAACCAGTACGCACAGGCAGCTTTGTTCACTCTCCAATTTATAAAATGCTGTCAACTATGTGCTCTTCTGCTAACCTCCTAGGTGCCAGGCAATTTTGCAGTTAAGGAATCAGAGGTTCTGGAGAGTTATGAACTCTCAGAGCTGGAAGGGAAGACCCAGTGTTAAGGAGAGTGACTTGCTTTCAGTTGGCCCTCTTTGACCCTCAAGGCCAGAGCTCTTTCCCCTCCATCATCCTATTGTCCCCTGGGTCACAGGGGTTCCTAGTCTCCAGTAGGGTAGAGAGATGAAACATGAGCAGAAGGTAAAGCATTATGTGAGAGTCCACCATCAACCTCCATGGCCCCAGCAGGGCCTTGCTCAGGGCTGACACATAGGACAGCAGGCCCAGGCATCCAGGGGCTCAGCCACATCCTACTTGCCTTCAACAGCTGATCCTCACCTCCTCTCACAGGCACAGAGAGTGTGTGTGTGCATGGTGTACATCAGGGCTGCATCCCCCCGTTTAGCAGTTTGTGTACTGCATGATGACAGCAGGCTGAGGGAGCACTGAGTGAAGGCTGAAATCCAGCCCCTGATTCTCACCCATTTATGGGCTTGCATCTGCCCAGAAGGGGCATTTTTTTTCTTCTAATTCCCACAAAAGTGCCCTGTAAGGTAGTAGGTGGTCCTCTGTACCATGACCCCAAAGATCCCTCCCGCCTAAAGCGAGAAGTTGTCCCAGACTCAGTCCTTTCCCTCTTTCTGTAAGAAATGACATCAGAAATGTCACATCTGGTTTTCCTTTTTACTTTCTCTTCTTCCTCCAGGAGACCACTTCTCCCCTCCTGATGTGGCTGCTCAGACCACTGCCAAGGCTGTAGGGGCCAAACCATTGGATTGAAGGGAGCATGGTAGATGAGCAGAGTTCCAGGCAGTAAATGCAGGGAGTCGGTTTTGTGTTACTAAAATGGAAATTCACATACTCCACACATTCAACTCTGTTTGAGCTGAAATAGTCATATTTCCTTCCCCAGAGCAAAGGAAATAGTGGATCAGTGAACAAGTGGAAAACTGGGCAAGATTTTCATCCTAGGAACTCAATAGGAAAGGACTGCAGTGAAATTAGGTATTAGACATTCACTAAACTAACCAAGATCCAAAACATAGAGAATTATTTAATTGTCCCTAATAGTCTAAAAGGGAGAAAAGATATCATTTTGAGAAGCCAACTTTTGGTTGATAAATTTGTCCACCTTTCTCCTATGCCACAGTTGGTAAATGTAGAAGTTGCAAAACAAGTGTGAGGTGATTAATTGCTCTCTGTTGGTCCAGTCTTTTTCACTCACCCAGTTTCTATTCTGCCAAATTATCTTACTTGTAGGCAATACTTCATATGCCTCAGGTAGAGACCAGTTCATAAATATTTACTTTATATTAACATATCCCCTTCTTGGTTGTCCTCCTGAAACACACATGGAGTGGTCTCTATGGTGGAAGAGTCAAGGGCAATTTCCAACTTCTTTTCCAAAAACCTGCATGAAGTCTGTTTAATTAGGAAATGAGATGTAGCATTTTTCCAGTCACATTAATGAAAATTCCCAGAACAGTTATTGCTTGGAAGGAAATATGTGTAACCTTCAGTTATGTCTGCAAGGAAGTGTGGGGCAGTCTATTACTAAAAGTAGAATTAATTACCTTATCATGAGATGATAAAGACCACACAGTCTAGAGCTGTACTATCCAATATGGTAGCCATGAGCCACATGTGGCGATTGAGCATTTGAAATGTAGCTAGTCCAAATTGAGATATGGTTATGTGCAAAATACACATTGGATTTCAAAGACTTTGTATGAAAAAAGTTGTAAAATATCTCATTAACTGTTTTAAAATATCAATTACATGTTACTAAATGATAATATGTTAGATATATTGTGTTAAATAAAATATATGATTAAATTGAATTCACCGATTTCTTTTTTACTTTTAAAAATCTGGGTCCTAGAAAGTTTAAAATTACATATGTGGCTTGCATTATACTTCTATTGGACAGCTCTGCTCTTGAACATGGGAGAAAAATTTACTCTTCTTATTGATTCACTGTTTAGTCCCTTTGAAGTCCATCTAGGCAAGGCACCCAGGAATCCATTACTCTCCCTTCTCCATGCCAAGTCTCCTGGGCCTTTCTAACCTCAGCACCCCACCACCTTCCATCCCTCTGTCATTCTGGGAGATGATACTCACTCAGGGTTCTGGAGACCATATTGATCATGGTTTTTTACTCTTTCCTGGAAAGCTCTGGCAGATCCACCGTCTCTCTCATAGGAGAATTGACCTAGATCTTTCAGAGTCTTCAGCTAGTTGCCTCTACAAGACAAACAAACCTTTCTCTTGCTAACTTTGTTGGCTTTCCAACAAAGTTTCCATGACCAAACTTAGATGAGTTCTTATGCTAATAAGGTTTCTGCCTCTTGACTTGATTCTACCAAAGACCCTGCCCTACTATGCATGAAAAATAACTCTCCATAAAGCCCTCTGAATACTTTTCAATGTGTGCTACATATTCTTTATTGCATCCTCGCAGAATATACTGAGGAAAGTAAGGCTATCATGAAATTCATTTAATGGATGAAATCCACAAAATGTAAGTGCTTTGCACAAGACTCAGCAAGTGTTAGTTGATCAGACAGACCACAAGCCCTAGTTCTCGTCCAGCCCTGAATCTCTACAGCAAGTGAAGAAATCAACAGAAAATTTACTAGTGCTCTGAAACAAAAGCTGTAACCAGTTACTCTTTTTCCAATTCAGCTTCCACAATGTTTCAAAGGTTATCCTTTGAAAACACAACTTGATTGTGCTATCCCCTACAAAACAAACAAACAGAAACAAACAAGCAAACAAAGAAAATCTCCAGTGGCCACAGAATCACCACCATGCCCCTTTGCCTGCATAAATGATCTTCAATATACCTTTCTAGCCTCATTTCTCCCCTCCCTATCCTGCAACCTCCCCAACCCCCACAGCCCCTAGCACCTGTACAAATGTCACAGCTCAGCTCTCCTTTGGTCTTGTTTCCTCTGTTCCTCTCCTCTGGCTCTTTGCATTATTTCTACATCCCCCAGCCTCTTCACCTCCTGGCACACCCTTCAGGCCCAGAACAAATGTCAGCTCTATCAGAAGCTTTCCGCAACCTTTCCAGGCAGAATTAGTATCTTCCTTCACTGGGTTCCACAATCCTTTGTACTCCCTTTGTGCACTATACTATTATCATATTAGGATCAACTCTTTTGTTTTTCTTCTCCTTCCGACTGTAAACTTCTTGAGAGCAGAGACTCTCCATCTCTGTATCTCTATGTGTAGTAAATACTCAGTGGATGATCTCATCCATTGCCATCTATGTGTTGATGTTTCTCAAGTCTATCTACTGAATCCAGCTTTCTTTTCCAATTTCTAGACATAGTCCTTTAACAAATATCTGTCATCTGATGTCCCACGGGGACTTTAAACTCATTGTGACCCAACCTGAACTCACCATGTCCCCTACCCAAACTGCTCCTCTTCCAGGGTCCCCAACTCTGTGTTTGGCACCATCATCTACCTTTTTGCTCAAGCCAGAAAATGGGATTTATCCTTGACTCTATCTCCTCTCTTACCAACATCCCTTTCCCTCATCCAAAAAATCTTATTCTGTTACTTTAGCTTCCCAAATATCAATGAACTCTATGCACTTCTCTTCATTCCTGCTGTCATTATCTCTGGCCATCATCATCTCTTGCCTGAATTATAGAAATCACACTCTTTGGAGTCTCCCTATATTCAGATTTTCCCCCAACACCTAGAAAAGTGCCTGGCATGTAGCAAGCACTCAATAATTGTGATAACTGAACAAAAGAATCAATGACTATACATAGATGAGTGAGTGTGTGACTCAATCATGTTAAGAGGGACCTTTGGATATGTCTCTCCTCCACCTCCCCATCTCCCACCATCCTGGTCCAATGATCCAGGAAATGACTTTAGGGCTGTTTCTTTTTGAACTTGAGACTGGAATAGCTTTCTTAACATGTGCAGCACCCACCAGCTTTCAACACATTTGCATATCAGTTATGTCAGCTGAACCTCACATTCCCCTATGAGACAGACACACTTGAGAACTCCCTTTTGGCAGCTGAGTCTCTTTTTCGTAGACTTAGAGAGGCTAAGTAGTTTTCCCAGAGCTACCAAGGTGGTAAGGAGCAGAGGCAGGGCTCAGGTAGGAGCGTGTGGTCTCCAAAGCCTAGCCCAGTTTGGCTCAATTTGGCCTCATGCTCAGTGGGGCAGGTTTGGTTCTCTTGCTCAGTGGAATGCTCACTCCTCAGGGAGTAGCTCCAGCACCAAGATACTGAAGACCAGGGGAGCCAGATGAAAACTTCTGAACCTCTGCTAGCCAGAGGCCTGGTGCCTCATCCTCACAGCCTGGGGAGTCTGGGACAGGGGCAAATGAAGGAAAGCTTGAACTTAAAGGCTTGAGGCTCTTCCTCAACTCATTTTGTCAACAATAGTCAACAATAATCGGGAGCTGCCTCTCCCACATTGCTGATGAGAATGTCAGGGAGATGAAGTGCTTCTCTGCTGTGTCCTTAGTTTGCTTTCTGGAAACCAAAACTGCTGGAAATGTAGAAACGCAGTTGATGAAATCTACTTGGTCAGGGTAGAAAATCCAGATTTGTGAGTAATCACAGGAAGCAAGAAGAATCGCTGCAGTCAGCTTTGACGCCAGGAAATGGGCTGTCGATGGGCACCGATAGTGGAAGAAAGGAACTGAGTGCGTCCCAAATGGCACTGCGGGTGGCCTGAGCTCTGGAGGGGCCCACATCTTCCCAAGCCAACCATGTGTAAGTGCTGACAGGGAGCAGGAAGACTTTACTCAGGTGACTCTCAGCAGCTGCTTACAAGTACCACAGCATTTGAGGCATTGTGCCAGGCACTGGGCATGGAGCTGACACAGCACAGCCCCGGCTCCCTAGATGCTTAGTTTAGCTGGGCAGGTAAGACATGGACATAAATAGCATAATGCAAGATACAAAGTCATATGTTTCACAGAAGAGATTTTGGCAAGGTCCTGGGGCAACCAGAGCTGGGGGAACTAGGATTTGCTTCATGAGGGAGGAGACATTTCAACAGGGCTTAGACTAATATGTAGGATTTAGATTAGCAGAGAATAAGAACATTCCTCACCAAAAGAGCCAGGTGTACAAAGATAAGAACTAGGATTCATGGCAAGGAGTCTGTCTAGTAAAGTTTCCTCAAAACTCAGCAACGGAGACTCCAGCAACTTTAGGCAATTCAGCCTTCTCTGTTGCTTCTATGGAGTTTAACCCCTCCCCCCCAGTGGCTGGTAGCTAATGGTATACATTTCTGCATGATTCCAGAGCCTATGGCTACTTGGTTCCCAGCTTGTTAGTTTCCCCAACAATAATTCTGCCAGGGTTGATCTCCAGAGCATTGGATCTTGTCATCTCCCGCTGGAAATCCTCTGCAGAAAAGTTGTAGCAGACTCTCTTAGTGCACTACATCTGTATCCCCTCGATCCTGTTACCCTTTCTGTGCACACTGGCTCCCCATGTGCTTTCCCTCTCCGTAGCCAGCACGTGTACTTATGTCACAGTGTGTTTGGTCTGTGCACATGAAGAGCCAGACATGCCTGGGAATTTATGTCCCTACCCAGGGTCAGCCCTTGACTAACGATTGATGGACATGAGGTACAAACACTCCACTTTCTTTGTCCCTGAGGTGTGCCTAATCTGTCTCCAGAGCCCACTGCAATATTGAGCCAAAGTTCCTTCTGGGGGACTTTGTTTGCTGTCACACTTTACTTGGCCCTTTTTCTTTCCTGATCCCACTTCCCCTTCACCTCTCCAGGTTTTTCCTGGAAACACTTCCTGATTACTTTCACTTGAATTCTCATATCAGGGTCTGTTTCTGGGGAACCCAATTTAGACATAAGCCAAGTGTGGAAAGCAAAATAATGACCCCCCACAGGTGTCCACATCCTAACCCCTAGAACTTGTGAACATGCAAACAGGACTTCACAGATGTAATAAAGGTTATGAATCTTAAAATAGAAAGATTATGCTAGATTATCTGGGCAGGTCCAATCTAATCACATGAACTCTTAAAAGCAGAGAACTTTGTCTGGCTAGAGTCAGAAAGATGTGGCAGAAGAAGCAATCAGAGAGATTCCAAGCATGAGAGGATTCAACACACCTTTGCTGGCTTTGAGTTGTAGGGGCTTCGTAGAAGGACTGAGAGTGGCCTCTAGGAGCTAAGGGTGGCCCCCAGCTGACAGCCAGCAAGGAAACAAACCCTCAGTCCTATAGCTGCAAGGAACTGGATTCTGCAAAAATCTGAATGAGTCTGGAAATGGATTCTTCCCAGAGCTTCCCAACAAGAGCCCAGGGGCTGTCACCTTGACTTCTGTCTTATGAAACCCAGAGCAAAGAACCCAGCCAAGCCAATTCATACTTCTGACCTACAGAACTTTGAGATAATAAATATGTGTTCTTTTTCAAGCTGCTAAGTTTGTGTTAATTTGTTACAGCAGCAAATAAAACTAATATATCAAGTTTTATCCTAAGTAATGTACACATTCACTTTATATCTTCATGGCATCTGCACTAGGAAGGTCACAGGTTTTGTCCATAAACCAGCATCCTTCAATTCCACATACAGATGTACAGCTTTATGAGGTTGGTTGACCCTCTCAGGATTGTCACTTCTTTTTCCCCTCCCTGATCTCAGTCAGGTTGTACTGGAGTGGGGGTCTTAGTTTTCTCTATTTTCCTCCTACATGTATTTTATTGATGAAAGAGTACTGAGGGCTATGGAGATGTGGAGGGTGTGGGTAGAAATGGGAAATCACTTGTGGTGGTGGTGAATGAGCCTGTCACCTGTGGGATGGGGAGGATCATCACAGAGGGGGACTTCCATCAGGGCACTGTCCTTCCCACATCAGGTTCTCCAGAGTTGAGGTGTGAAGAGTGAAACTGAATCTGGAGTTCTGAGGGCCTCAGAGGTGAGGAGCTAAGACACCATGGTTCCATAACAGGAGTTGGTGAAGGCTTTCAGCAGGGTCTGATGCCCAGGCCTGCAGTAGGTGTTCAATAAGCTTTGGTTTGCATGAAAGAATGTATAACTCAGATGTCAGTGGTCCTCTTTTCCATGCCTTCCAATTCAGCCATTTCATTCATTTCCACACCAAGCCCCTTGAGAAGTTTGTCTCCTCTGCTAAAGATTTGAAGCTACAGAGGGGTCAGTTTGTGTAACTTTTAGAATTCCATTTAAAAATCCCCATTGAACATTTCAATCCTCCCAAGTCCCTCTGCTTGGTTGTCACATGGAGAGCAGTTTCCTCTCTCCCTCCTCATATATAGAACCTGCCCTTTGAGGCTCCTCTCAGTCCTGGATTCCCCAATGTCAAATTTTATCATATAAGAGTACTTAGAGATTTACATTTAGAGTATTTAGAGTGTACTTATAACTTCATTCTTTCTCTCAGGTTTATGGAAAGACTCTGGGATGAACAAACGTAGCACAGGTCCTGGAGATGTTTTGGTGAAAACACTCGCTCCACTGCATGGCACTTCATTAAGTCCAGGATGTAAAGCACAATAGACTCCTTTTCATCTGTAGGACCAAAATATCTCACTATGGAACTTCTCATGTGTCCCGGGTGGGGTGTTACCCTGTCTCCCCAGCCTTTTCTTCTGAATCATTTTCTCCTCACTCAGGGGCAAGCCACAGTCCCTTAGATGCCTGTGGACATGCTGTCGCTTCTCCATGTTCTTGCGTGACCAAGCCCTCCTAACCATGAAGAAGAAATTGCCATTGCCTCATCTCACAAACACTCACCAAGAGGCATCTTCTAGATTAAACTACAGAAGGTCCTCAATTTATGATGGTTCAACTTACGATTTTTTGACTTTATGATGGTGCAAAAGCAATACGCATTCAGTAGAAACTGTACTTCGAATTTTGAATTTTGATCTTTTCCCAGTTTAGCAATATGCAGCAAGATACTCTCTCTCGATGCTGGGTAGCAGTGGCAAGCTGCAGCTCCCAGTCAGCCTGTGATTACGAAGGTAAACACAAGGGTAAACAATGGGTACAACCGTGCTGTACCCATACAGCCATTCTGTTTTTCACTTTCGTACAGTATTCAATAAATTACATGAGATATTTAACACTTTATCATAAAATAGGCTTTGTGTTAGGTTATTTAGCCCAACTTAGGCTAACGTAAGTGTTCTGAGCACATTTAAGGTAGGCCAGGCTAAGCTATGATGTTTGATAGGTTAGGTATATTAAATGCATTTTCAACTTACGATATTTTCAACTTACGATGGACTTATTGGGACGTAACCCCATTATAAGTTGAGGAAGAGCTGTATATTGGAGAGTCTTTTGATGGTGGGAATGCCCAGTGGAGAAGGAGGTATCTGGAGATTTAGAGGTAATTCTGCTAGACAAATCTGGTTTACTTCTTTTGTGGTGACTTGAGAGGGGGCCTCCTCTGCTGCCTCTGAGGGTCAACCCTGCAGCTGAGGTAGGTGGGTGAGGGTGGTGAGGCTCTGGGAGGCTGGGTCATGTGACCTCCGGTGTTTGGAGATAGGTGTGTCCCTGTCTGGGAACACTTCCAAGTCAAGGCCTGTGTTGCCTCCGCCCCTTCCCTCCTGATCTTCCCCTTGTCTCTTCAGCTCTTCTCCCATCTACCAGAAGACTCACATCCCTGTTGAAGGCTTGCTTATCTTTTCCCCTCTGTGTCTCTGTTGAAGCACATGTGCCCTTTTACCAATTGTGGGATGTTGTTTTTGATCTTCTATCTAACAATAGCTCACTCTGAGCAGATGCTCTGCATTCTCTTTATGTAATATTTTTATCAACCTGCAGCTGCGCACCTGTGCTGTAGCCTCGAGGCTTCTCCATCACTGGAAGGCTTCCTGACATCACCACTCTGTGAGTTAGGACCTTCTTCCCTCCCAGCACATGGATCTCTGATGATCTGAACTGATGAAGGGTGAAGGGGAATGATAATCTGAGTCACACTGCTCCCTGGGCTCTTTCTCCCTCTGTTCCCTCCTACAGAGAGGTACCTCTGGCTGTGGATATCCTCCTAGGCCAGTAGAGATGGCAGGTTTTGTCAAAGTGATGCAAGGTCCTCCCTAGAGAGACCTCACGTGGAGGTACTCTTCCCCTTCACTTGTCCTTAGCCTCTTTTTTGTGCTTATATTATCAGCTCCCTGAGAACGGACTCATCTCTCAGGCAAATTTCACATTCATAAAGCTCATGAATGTGACTGAAGTATAAAATAAACAGGCCAGATTAATAGTTTACAAGAACCATCTCAAGAAGCAGAATATTTAAAGTTCAAATCAGTAGCAGACTCTTTCTTTGGAGCAGAGTTACCTGAAAGCCAAGCCATAATCAGAGCCCCAGCTCTGATTTTCAATGAGAAATCTCTACCACAGAGAGAAAACTCTGAAGCCCAGGGGATCCGTATATACTCCCTTTAGGCAGTCTTATGAAGGAAGGCAGATAATCCAAAGGCTGACTGGTGAAGGTAGAAATCAACAAAGGGAATTAAATAAAAGAAATGTTCCTGGCATTGGACGTGATAGCTGGATGCTTTCCTCTTAAGTTTGGGATGGTCTCAAATGACATTGAAATACTGAGAGTCCATAAGCAACAATTCACCATGTCTATGGCCACCTTCACATCAAGGATGTCTTTGCCACCACAACCCAAAAGCTCTAGGTCTGTTGGGTGTGAACCTTTCTCCACTGGACAGTGGTTTCTCATCATGCCAGCATTCACCTGGCCTCTCTTGTTTCTGCATGGCTGATGCAGGCCCTCTTCTGAGGGAGTTCCTTCTTTAGATGCCAATATGTTCTATCCGATTAGAGTGAAGACCTGCCAAATAGAGATCCATGCTGACTCCTTCAAGGAAGTTTTCTCCATTTCATTATCCAATGAATTTACAATCTGGTTGTCAAGGGAAAATCTTACTTCTCTCATTCCCAATTCTCACACCATTTACCCCAAACTTCTTGAAAAGGCACAAGCCTCACCAGTGTCTCTTTCTACTACTTCCTGCCCTGATGTTTTCTAGAGGTTCTAGGCTCCAAATGGATACATAAGGCTTCCACAGGTAAAGGCAGAGGGAATAACACTTTGGCCACTCCAAGGTATGGCCCCCAGCCAGCAGACAGGCAGCTACTCCTATGCCTGATTGCTACAGAAAATACACACGGGAGAGGGAAGAAAAGTTTTGCTTTTCTTTCGGAAAAAGCACGGCTGGTACATGGGGTGAAGCATAGACCACATATTTTTATTTTTTATTTTTTTTTAAATTTTTGTTTATTGCAGTAACATTGGTTTATAACATTGTATAAATTTCAGGTGTACATCATTATACTTCTATTTCTGCATAGATTACATCATGTTCACCACCCAAATACTAATTACAACCCATCACCACACACATGTGCCAAATCATCCCTTTCGCCCTCCTCCCTCCCCCCTTCCCCTCTGGTAACCACCAATCCAATCTCTGTCTCTATGTGTTTGTTTATTGTTGTTGTTATCTACTACTTAATGAAGGAAATCATACGGTATTTGACCTTCTCCCTCTGACTTATTTCACTTTGCATAATACCCTCAATGTCCATCCATGTTGTCACAAATGGCTGGATTTCATCGTTTCTTATGGCTGAGTAGTATTCCATTGTGTATATATACCACAGCTTCTTTATCCATTCGTGAGCATGGACCACATATTGACATTTACTTGTTTAGAACCATCTGCCTTATCATAGTGAAATTTTTACTAGATTCTCGCAATTCACTACTTAACAAATTCTAGTTTTAGTGTGGTTGTGAGTTTCCAAATTTGGGGGGTATTTCTAGGTTGGGAAACACTATCCAGTGTTTCTAACTTGATTTAATCATAAATAGAATTCCTGGTTCTACAGTATATCTTGAGGTTTGGAGCTACAATGTCCAAACCTAAAACTTTATAAACATCGTGGACCAAAGAAAGGCCCTGTTTACTGTCCTGGTTTCTCTCTCACTTTACACACAAATTTGGGCACGTGAAGCTTTGGAAATAGAGCTCTGATTGCTTGAGGTCCAGCTAAAATAGATGGAAGTAACTTTATATTGGGAGCTCTCTGAAATGTCGGTATTCCTGTTGGTATCTTTCTAAACATTCTGTTGACTGTAAAATAGACTTTTTAAATTTCAGAAATAGGTCAAGTTTAACAGGAACTTTAGAAATTTCAAGACTCAGTGTATGCCATGGGAAATGAAGACTGAAAATATTAAAAGTAAATATTTTGGGACAGTGTTCTTCGAGGGAAACAATAGTTTTCAAAGGAATTTGACTGCTCTCGGCTTTCTGTTTAGGTTCTTTCACAGATTGTGATATGTTGGGAAGTGAATGAGCTTGGAGCTGGTCAAAACAAGGAGATTCAATTAAGGGAGTTTAGACAAATTGATTTTTCTTCTCTTTGAATTTTACTTTGCTCAACAGTAAAAACGTGGGTGACAGTGGTGGGAGTCAAGGCATAACACACAAAGTTGTCAGCAAATGTTAATTTCCTCCCTTTGAAGCATCCTTATCTTCTTTTACTTTTGCAATAAAATATATTTTAAAAATAAAATGTGATAAAATAAGATAATCATTTTGATATTTTGATTTTCAATAGTATCACAACTAATCTTTCTCAAATGGTACACTTTGGATTAATTTGTAGTCTACTCATAATCCCAGAAATAAGATGAGAAGTTACTTTATTTTGAGGGTGGTTTAATATGAACACCACTATCATGTCTTGACACTTATCAAGTATTTTCTGGTTTGATAAAAAGACAATTGGTCATTTAAAACCCCTACATCAAAGCAGCTGTGTTGCCTAGGCAAGCAGGAGAAGAAATAAGACTAAAGCATTTGTGCTTCTGAATTATGAGGTGATCCATGTGGGTGATCACCCACATTTGTAATCTTCTCCCACATAAGTTCTTATCTGTCATCTGATTTAACTTGCCCCTACAGACCACTACGGGGAATCGTTTGACATCTTTTTACAACTGAGGAAACTGAGACACATACGCAGATGCTCAGTTGCCTGAAGCTGTGCAATGTGATAATAGTAAAAGCAGAATCCAAGGCTCTCTAGCGCCAGCTAGGTCTTTTCTCCCTAGAGGAACTGGAAGCCCATTAAATGCTGTATCATTTGTGGTAATTATTTGCATACAGTGCTGCATGAATCTCATTAATATTAATGTTATCAACACCCATCAATCTATTTTAAGGTGCTTCAAGATAACAGTCTGCCCACATGCATTATTTTCTTTTAGGTGCTTTAATCATTCATAATATCTAGCCAATAACTATTTCATTATAAATGGATTAGTGAGCATATTAGAATCATTACTACCTATAGTTTCTACCCTTGGGAATCCTTTATTCTTGGTACTTTATTAAGAACTTCAAAACTCCTAACAATGTCAATTAAATCAGATTAGTTAAAAATGTTTGCTGGTGCATTATAAGAGCCCTAGGTTGCAAATGTATGTTTCATTATTTATGCGCTCTTTGAATACTACTCTACATTAGCAATAAAATATAAATATATCATTAATCCAGCCTTGAAATCAAGGATTACCAATCAATTTATCCAACATAATAAGTTCATAAAGCACTATTACCGTCTAACTCAAAGATAAAGTGACTTAAGAGCTCCTGGCAGATATGTGCAAATGCTCTGGCACCAATTCTAGTATCTCCCAAGGGAGAAAACACTACAAGAATAGGAAACAAACTCATAGATTCCTTTCTCTTATCTACCTTCAGACAAGGATGTAAAGTATTCCTAATAGCCAAAGAAAGCAATTTAGTTCACTCCTACTTGGATTTCCACTTGTGCTTCCGTCAGGCAACAATGAGAAGAGAACACATTAAATGCCTACAGCCTAAGACATTTTCATGTTTCCCTACCAATTTGTTTAAAAAGACAAAATCTTCCTGCAAAGTAACAAACTATTTGTGGGAATCAGAAAGATGTGTGACTTTGGTTAATATTTCTAGATGACAAAATGTCAGTAATTCTTTATTTAATGAATGTATGCACACAGTAAAGAAATTTAAGTAAAAGCATATATGAAATTAAAGTTCAGTTTGAACATTGAGATTCTCTGACACTAATTTTTTCTTTTCTTCTGTGATACTGTAACAAATTTTTAACTTAGGCTTTGATTTAAGTTTTTTGGTTTCATATTATAACCGATAATCTTCCTTGTTCTAAAATCTACTCTGTGTGAATCCATAAAACTACTCCAGCTTTCTTTTTGTTAGTATAAAAAATAGTATATCTTTCTCCATTCTTTTACTTTTAACCTATTTATGTCTTTATATTTGAAATGGGTTTTCTTTAGACAGCATAGGGTTGAGTCTTTTATCCAATTTGATAATCTCTGTCTTTTAAATGACATATTTAGACTGCTCACATTTAAAGTGATTATTGATATGGTTGGATTAAGATCTACCAGTTTGCTAGCTGTCTTCTATTTGTTTCATTTGTTTTTTGTTTCTTTTTTCCTCCTTTTCTGCTGCTTCTTTTAACTGAGCATTTTTATGATTCCACTTTATCTCCTCTTTTGACTCATTATTATACCTCTTCTAAAATGTTTTTGTTGTTGGGCCGGCTCCGTGGCTTAGTGGTTAAGTGCGCATGCTCTGATGCTGGCGGCCCGGGTTCGGATCCCGGGAGCGCCCCGAGGCACCACTTCTCCGTCCAACGTGAGGCCGAATCCCACGTACAGCAACTAGAAGGATGTGAACCTATGACATACAACTATCTACTGGGGCTTTGGGGGGAAAAAACTGAATAAATAAAATCTTTAAAATGTTTTTGTTGATTGCTCTAGGGTTTATAATATTCATTTAAAAAGTATGAATTTAGGGGTTGGCCTGGTGGCACAAGTGGTTAAGTGCACACACTCTGCTTCGGTGGCCCCGGGTTCGCAGGTTTGGATCCCGGGCACGCGCTGATGCACCACTTGTCAAGCCATGTTGTATATAAAGTAGAGGAAGATGGGCACAGATGTTATCCCAGGGCCAATCTTCCTCAGCAAAAAAAGAGGAGGATTGGCATCGAATGTTAGCTCAGGGCTGATCTTCCTCACACAAAAAAAGTGTGAATGTAGTTTCAAATAATATTATACCACTTTGCTTGTAGTATAAGACACTTATAATAATATAGTCCCAATATTCCCACTCATCCTACTGTGGTCTGAATGTTTGTGTTTGCCCCAAATTCGTATGTTGAAATCCTAATGCCCAAGTGATGGTATTTGGAAGTGGAGTCTTTGGGAGGTGCCTTGGTCACAAGGTGGAAACCTGGTGAATGGGATTAGTGTCTTATAAAAGAGACCCCACAGAACTTCCTAGCCCCTTCTGCTGTGTGAGGATACAATGAGAAGTCTGTGACCTGGAAGAGGGCCTCTCACCTGACCGTGCTGGCACCCTGATCTCAGACTTCCAGCCTCCAGAACAGTTAGAAATAATTTCTGTTGTTTATAAGCCACCCAGCCTGTGGTATTTTGTTATAGCAGCCCAAATAGATTAAGACATATCCCTTGTGCCATTTTGTCATACATTTTACTTTTACATATGCTGTAAACACACAATATGTTGTTATAATTTTTGCTTTAAACAGATTATAAGCAGATAAGAGGAGCAATTAAAAATAAAAAGTTCATTTTACCCACATTTATTTCATTTCCAATGCTTTTCAGTTCTTTTTGTGGATACTGGTTTCTGGCTATACCAGATTTCTTCCATCGGAAGAACTTCCTTTAACATTTCTTGTAGAGTAAGTCTACTGACAATGAATTTCCTGAGTTTTTATTTGTCTGACACAGTCTTTATTTCTTCATCACTTTTGAAGGATATTTTTGATGAGTATAGAATTCTGCAATGACAGTTTTTTTTCTCTCAGCACTTCAAAGAAGTCACTTCATTATCTCTTGGTTGTACAGTTTCTGAAGAGGGTTGGCAACAATTCATATCTTTGTTCCTTTCTAGGCAACTGGTTTTTTTTGTTGTTTTTGTTTTTCTTTTCTTTTTTTTTTTCTTTTGTTGCCTTCAAGATTTTATCTTTGTCTTTGGTTATCAGCAGTTTCACTATGATATGCTTAGGTGTATTATATGTTTTTGTCTTTTTCTTTTTATATATAAATTTACCCTGCTTAGTTTTTTCTGAGCTTCTTTGATCTGTGGTTTGGTATCTGTCACTAATTTTGGAAAATTCTTGGCCATTATTTCTTCAAATATTTTGTCTGTCCCATTCTCTTTCTTTTCCTTTTGGTATTCCAGTTATGTTTACATTACACTGTTTGATATTAAGCACAGCACTTGAAAATTCTCTTCTGTTTTTTAATTTTTCCACTTTTTGTTCTTTGCATCTCTGCTCAGGTAATTTTTATTGACCTCTCTAAAAGATCACTGATTGTTTCCTCTGTTGTGTCAATCTCTTGATGAGGCCATCCAGGGAACTTTTCATCTCCACTACCGTGTTTTTGATTTCTATCCTTTCCATTTGATTCTTGCTTATAGTTTCCACTTCTTTGACGAGATTATCTACCTGGTCTTGTATGTTGTCTACCTTTACCATTAGAGCCTTTGACGTATTGTTCATAGTTATTTTAAATTTCCTATCTGACAACTCTAACATATGTGTCATGTCTGAATGTGGTTCTAGTCATTGTTTTGCCTCTTTAGACTATTTTTTTCTCACCTCTTTGTATGCTTCTTGATTTTTTATTGAGAGCTGGGCATGTTGTAAAGGACTATAGATACTAGGGTAAATATTTGTTATACTTAGAGATGAACACACCTTCCCTTCTGGCTAGGTCTTTATGTCAGAGTTCGTGTTAATCTAGTGAGGAGTTAACAGGGTCTGAAGTTTGCTCCCTGCTTGGCTTTGGGTCTTCCCTTTACCTTACTTTTTTGTTTGTTTGTTTTTGGTGAGGAAGATCAGCCCTGTGCTAACATCTGCCAATCCTCCTCTTTTTTTGCGGAAGAAGACCGGCCCTGGGCTAACATCCGTGCCCATCTTCCTCCACTTTATATGGGACACTGCCACAACATGGCTTGCCAAGCGGTGCGTCGGTGCGCACCCGGGATCTGAATCGGTGAACCCCAGGCTGCCACAGCGGAGCGCACGCACTTAACTGCTTGCACCACCAGGCCGGCCCTCCCCTTTACCTTACTTCTAAGAGAAAAACCTGTCTCTTGCAACTCTCCCATCTGTATTCTACTGTTTATTTTTACTCAGTGCTGATTAGTGTGGTGGTGGAGAGCAGAGGAGGAGGCATTCTCTCGTGTTCTGATTAAGCCTCCATCTTAGGCACTGTGAACCTGAGTCTCTGTGGTATAGCCTTCACTAGTGTTCCTGCCTCTCCTCCAGATGTAATGCTGAGCCTAGCATGTATTCCTGCTCCTCCCCAAGGGTAGAGCTTTGTTTATTTTCCTGTTTCCCTCCCCCAGATGCAGGGATATTTCCACCAGTGCCCTCAGGCTACACTTTTGTCACCTTTTTCCCTGCAGACTAAGGCTTTTGTTCCTTAGAGGAGACAGGGGATATGGGTCAGGATGAGTCTTGGCAGTGACTGCTGTTCCCTCCCTTCTGCAAATTAAGACTTGTTTCATAGAAGAGATAGAGGAAGTGGGTCTGGACAGAGTTTTGGCCCCAAGGGAAGAGCTTTCTCAGGATTCTTCCAGATCTTCCCTACGAGTGCTTGGTAGTGTTCCTGGAGGAAAAGCTTGCAAGAGGGTGTGAACTCTCATGTCTATGGCCCCCAGGGGCTTCACACTGTCACACTAGCCCACACTAGGACATTCCTAATTGGTTAAAAATTTCTAGCCAAATCTTTTTACAGCTTATATGGCAGTTGACAGTGTCTGTCCCAAGTAAGCAAATGCTTGGATCCTATTTCTCCATGGAGATGCTTATGTCTCCAGATTTCACATTAGTTGTTAGTCCTGTGATCCCAGTCTTTGATGGGTTCAAGAAAAATTGTTAATTGGAAATTTATCCAGCTTCTTTTGGTTGTTGTAGGTTGGGAGCAATGCTCTGTCCATTTTTCTCTACCCACAAATCAAAAGTCTGTGTTATTGTAATCTAATAAATATTTTATAATTGGGGAAGATTGCTTAGCAAAATGAATAGTTGCTAACTGACCATTTTCCATAATTGTGTAAGACCTGTGCCTTCCAGTAAAATGATACCTTTGATTGATGGGCAACTTGGTGGGAAGGACCTCCCAATGGAATGGATTTCTGACAGGTGGAGGGCTGATTAGGAGGCTGTTTAGGAAGGAATTTTTCTCATCTGGAGAAAGGCAATGGCAGTGGGAATAGAATGTTAGGATGTATTTGAGAGATATTCTGAAGGTAGAAACTACTGTTCTGCAGTTTCCAGTTTTGAAGTCTTGCATTTCATTTGTTATATTAGTTTTTAAGTATTTCATGTTTATTGATGTTGGCAAAAATGGAATGCATTTTTAAAATATTTTATTTTCCAAATGTTTACTGCTAGTACCTAGCAGTATAATTGATTTTGTATCCTGACAACTTGCTAAATTAACTTATTAGTTTTAATAGTTGTTTTAAAAGTTCCTTAAGAAAGGGAAAATAAAAAAATGAAAAATAGAGGGACCAAACATTAAAAAATGATAAAATGGTAGCCATAAATCCAAACATATCAATAACTACATTAAATATAAATAGTCTATATACAGCAATTAAACAAAGGTTGTGAAAATAAATTTTAAAAATAATCCAACTACAGAGGCCGGCCCGGTGGTGTAGTGGTTAAGTGTGCGCACTCAACTTCCACAGCCTGGGGTTCGCAGGTTCGGATCCCAGGTGCAGACACGTGCACCGCTCATCAAGCCATGCTGTGGCAGGCATCCCACATATAAAGTAGAGGAAGATGGGCATGGATGTTAGCCTAGGGCTAATCTTCCTCAGCAAAAAGAGGAGGATTGGCAACAGATGTTAGCTTGGGGCTAATCTTTCTCACACACACACACAAAAAATCTAACTATATATTATCTACAAGAAACTAACTTGACATAGGTACGTTTTAAAATTATAAGGATGGTAAAAGATATATCATGCAAACACTAATCAAAAGAAGGCTAAATAACTATATTAATATTAGACAAAATAGACTTCAGAACAAAGAAATATCTCAGGGATAAAGAGGGACACTGCACAAGGATAAAAGGATCAATTCACCCAGAAGGCATAACAATGTTAATGTGTGTGTATCTAACAATAGAGCTTCAAAATACATGATGCAAAAAATGACAGAACTGAAAATACAAATAGACAAATTCACAATTACAGTTGGAGACATCAACACTTTCCTCTCACTATTCCATAAAACTAGTAGACAGAAAATTAGCAAAGATACGGAAGACCTAAACAACACTATCAGACAACTAGATGTAATTGACATTTATAGAAAATATACCCAAAAACTGCAGAATACACATTCCTTAGAAGTGTCATGGGAACATTCACCAAGATAGATCATATTCTGGATCAAAATGCAAACTCTAAAATATTTAAAAGAATTTAAATAATGCAAAGTATATCCTCTTATCATAATGGAACTAGAAACCAACAGACAGATAACAGGAACATCTTCAAACACTTGGAAATGAAGCAACGCATTTATAAATAATTCATGAATAGAAAAGAAAGGCTCAAGGAAAACTTAGACAATATTTTGAACTGAATGGAAACGAAAATACAACACGTCAAGATTTGTGGGAAGTAGCTAACACAGTGCTTAGAGGGAAATTTGCAGCATCAAAATACTTATACGAGAAAAGAAGAAAAGTCTGAAATTAACAATCTAAGATTCTACTTTAAGGAACTAGGAAACAAAGAACAAAATGAAATGAAAGTAAAAAAATGAGGAAAATAATGAAGATGAAAGCCCACATCAATGAAATCAAAAACAGGAAAACAACAGAGAAAAATCAATGAAACCAAAAGCTGTTCTTTGAAAAGATCAATAAAATTGATAAACCTACGGAAAAGCTTAAAGAGGAACCTTTCATTAACTATCCCTCAGAAAATAGTGATAAGGAAATATTACGAAAAACTTAATGAACATAAACTTGACAACTTAAATGAAAAATGAACACTTACTCAAAAACCACAAATTGTCAAAACTCACCAAAGAGGAGGAAACAATTCCCAAGTCATTCTATGAGGCCCTGCATTACTCTGATACCAACAACAGAAAAAATAGTACAAGAAAAATGTCAACAGACCAATATCTCTCATGACCATACTTGCAAAAAGTCTTAGCAAAACATTAAAAAATTAGGCTGGGATTGCCAAGCTGGTTCAATATTTGAAAAAATCAATCAATATGCTCTACCTTATTAGTGTTTTAAAGAAGAAAAACCACACAATCTCATCAATTGGTGCAGAAAAAGCACTTGACAAAAACAAAATATCTATTAATTATACAAACTCTCATGAATAGAATGGAATTTTATTAACCTGATAAAGGACGTCAACCTAAAACCTATTGCTAACATCATATTTAATGGTGAAAGATTGGAGGCTTTCCCTTTAAGACTGGGAGCAAGGCAAGCATGTCTGTTCTTATCACTCCTATTCATCATCACACTGCAAATCTTAGCTAGCTCATCAAGGCAAGAAAAAGAAATGAAAAGCATATAGATTGGAAAGGAAGACTAAAAATACCCCTATTTGCAGATGACATGATTGTCTTTGTAGAAAATCCCAAGATCTGAAGAGAAAAACCTCCTAGAGTATAAGTGAGTTTAGCAAGTTTGCAGAATACAAAGTCAACACACAAAAATCAATCATATTTCTATATACTAGCAATGAACAATTGAAAAATGAAATTAAAAAATTTTCCACTTATAATGGCTCCAAAAGAATGAAATACTTAGCTATATCTAATACCACTAGTATAGGATCTGGATGCTGAAACCTATAAAATACTGAAGGAAGAAATTAAAGAAGACCTAAATAAATGGAGAGATATATTGTAATCGTAGATTGAAAGACTCAGCATAGTGAAGATGTCAACTCTCCAAATATGTCTATAGATTTAATGGAATTTAAATAAAAATACCAGTAGGACGTTTTTGGATATAAACAAGCTGATTCTAAAGTTTGTATGGAAAGGCAAAGGAACTAGAATAGCCAAAATACCTTGAAAAAGTAGAATAATGTTGGAGGAATTACACTGTCCAATTTTAAGAGTTACTATAAAGCTATTCTAATTAAAACAGTACGGTATTGGCAAAGTGATAGATACAAAGATCAACAGGACAGAATAGAGAGTCTAGAAATATACTTACATGGATATGGTCAACTGATTTTTGACAAAAGCGCAAGACAATTCGATGGAGTCATTAGTGTTTTCAACAAACAGCATTGGAGAAATTGGACATCACATGCAAAATAACTAACCTTGATCTAAACTTCACAATTATATTTAAAAGAATGATTAAAATGTATCACAGATCTAAATGTAAAATATAAAACTATAAATCTTTTCTAACAAAACATCGGAGAAAATCTTCATGACCTGGAGTTAAGCAAAGAGTTCTCAGACATGTCACCAAAAACACAATCTATTTTTTAAAATTGATAACTCTCACACATTATAGTGGGAGTAAAAAACGATATAGTCACTTTGGAAAATAGTTTTAGGGTACTATAAAGTTAAATATACCCTTACCATATGTCCCAGCAATTCCACGCCCAGGAATTTCCCAGGAGAAATGAAAACATATATCCCCAAAAAGACTCATACAAGAATGCTCATAGCAACTTTGCTTGTAATAGACAAAACCTTAAAACATAGGACAATGCAGAAACACACGACTCCATTTATATGATGTTTAAGAACAGGTAAAGCTAATCTATGGCGACAGAACATTAGTTGCCTATGGTGGGTGGGGTGTGACTGGAAGGAAGCTCATGGAAACTTTCTAGAATGATAGACACGTTCTATATCTAGATCAGTGTGGTAAGTGCTTCCAAAGAAGGTCCTAACAATCCCTCATACTCTATGTGCTCTTTTGTAGTGTGACTTTGGCACTCTCCAACACAAGGTTTCTCCTTTTATTGAATGTGGTCTAGTCCTGTGACTTTTTTTGTCAAACCAAATGAAGAAGTGGTGCTGTGTAACTTTCAAGGCTGAGCCTTAATGGAGCTTCAATTTCATCTTTGCCTCTTGGAACACTCTTTGGAACTCAGCTGCCCAAGCAGCCACATAGAGAGACCCAAATCAAAGAGAACTGAGGCCTAGATCTATAGTCCCAGCTGGTAGCTGGTCGCAACTGCCAGCCTTTTTGGACCTCCCAGCCATCCCAATCACCAACTGATGCCACGTGAAGCTGAAGAACTCCCTGGTCAACCCATTGAGTCTTGAGAAATAATAGATTGTTCTTAAGTTATTCAGTTTTGGAGCAATTTGTTATGCAGCAGTAAATATCAAAACTTTTGGGCTATTAGTTACATGGACATGTACATTTGGCAAAACTCACAGGATTATACACTTATATTCTGAGCATTTTACTGTGTGTTAACTTAATCTCAAAAAGAAAACAACTTGTAAGCATAAGTAAAACATAAGAATATTAACTAATCATGAAAAACCAATGCCGATCATCACAATAAATAGTAAAAAATTAAAGCCTTTCTAGTTCCTGAATGCTATTAAATTCAGGAACTAGAAAGGGGTGCTATATAATTCAAAATTGCTTTGAAGATTTTAGCTAATTCAATGTACAAGAAATTGAAACCATGCAAGTTTTGGTAAAGAAGGGAAAACTATTTTTATTTGCTGGTGTTAAAATTGTATACCTAGAAAACTCCAGGGACCATATTTGATGATATAAAATTCAATAAAAATTATAGTAAGGTGACTGGATTAATCGGTAATACAAAAATGTTGGTACATTGCTTTCTCTAAATAAACAATTATCAGCTAGAAATGGAAATAAAAAAATATCCAGTTCTCAATAGCAACAAAAATATAAAATAGCTTAAAAAGCTACAAAAACCAAATGGAGAAAGCCACAAAACATTATTGGAAATAAGATAAAATATAAACTGAGATATGCTATATACCTGGTTGGGAAAACATAATATCATGAAAATATTAATCTTTCCAAGCTATATATGTGTATACATACACACACACACTTAATACAACTCCAATAAGAATCCCAATTTTTTTAATTAACTGGTTCAAATTACTTTACAATTCATAAGGAAGAATAGCTAAGATACTTTTGGGAAGTAAAATGGTGATTGCATATTTGCTTTATCAGCTATTAAAATTTACCATATAGAAGTATGATATTGGTATAATAGTAGACACGTGAGTCTGTGAAGCAGAGCACAGAGTCCATACACAAATCCTAGAATGTATGAGAACTGCTTTATGATAGAGTTGGCATTTCAATTCAGTGTTTATTTAATATGCAGTGCTGGACTAAGTGGTTCTTTATCTGAGAGAATGCAATGTTAGGCTTCTCAGTCTCCACATATATCAAAGCATATTCTTGATAGGTGAAAATGGAGGTATTTTAGACTGGAACGCTTTATCAAGGGCAAACATATATTTTTCTTGATAGATTTTTTTTTTTGGTACATTGAGAGGAACTCATGGTTTCACATTGCTGCTTCTGAAGAACCTACTGGAAATGAGAGAAGAAATATTGGCTCTGTACACAGCAATGTGTGCCCCCGCACATACTTGCAAACGTACTGAACTTATCCCTAAGTTGTTACTCCTATTTTACCTAAACTTTTCCCTCTCTCCAGTACGTGCAGGCTGCTGCTGTGGGGAGGTAATGGGAAGGGAGTGATGGAGAAAGGAAGGGATCAGGAAAGGCAGGAAGGGAAAAGCAGTGCCAAGGCACGGGCCCTGGAGCAGTGGGCACTGGTTCTGAAGTGAAGAGAAAAACAGGATACTTGTGGCCTCCCTTCATCTTTCCTCCACATGCTAATTAAAACTGATAGACAACCATGACGAAGGGGAAGTTTCTGAGCATCTGGTATCTGTACTGAGCTTGTAGTGCAGAGGGTGTGTTTCATCAATTAAACTTGAATAGTCACAGAGGCTTTGACTTTGAAGCTCTGCAGAGCTATGTGAAATACTTTGCTTTCCCCTATTGTTACCCGTTGTGGATAAAAAGATGGCTGAAATACAAGTTGCCTATGGCTTACTTCTTGGTTGCGGGTAAGCCTGTTCAGACAGAGTTTGGTGGTTATTATTATTGTATCTCATCTAATCTAAAATTCCATCAATTGTAAGTCATACTATAATTTTATGTGCCACTAAAAAAGAAAAAAAACACTGCCAGTTACACTAGGACACAGCCTTAATGATGTTCCTGCTCAATGCATGGATTGGGCACATCAGCTTCTTGGTGCTTTGAAATGCCTTTCATCTGTGCTGAGGGATTTGGCGATTTCTTTTGCCTTCAGCTGCATTGTGTTGGTGGGTGATAAGCCATCCCTGTGCGTTTATCTCAGTAACAAAATGTACCATAATTTCTTCCTCCTATGGATTTCTAAAGCACTTGGTGATTGCTTTGAAAGAAATATGAGATTACAATCATTCCTTCAACAAAAACGTTTGCTTCATTAAAATAAAATATATACTCCACCTTTCCATTTTCATCCCTTTCTGCAACCATAATGGCTTTTTCTGTTTGATTGCCAAATCATAGTGAAATCTTTCTGAAGATTTATTTTTTTGTGAGGAAGATCAGCCCTGAGCTAACATCCATGCTAATCCTCCTCTTTTTGCTGAGGAAGACCGGCTCTGAGCTAACATCCATTGCCAATCCTCCTCCTTTTTTTCCCCCAAAGCCCCAGTAGATAGTTATATGTCATAGTTGCACTCCTTCTAGTTGCTGTATGTGGGACGCAGCCTCAGCATGGCCGGAGAAGCGGTGCGTCGGTGCGCACCCAGGATCCAAACCCCGGCCGCCAGTAGTGGAGTGCGCGCACTTAACCGCTAAGCCACGGGGCCGGACCTCTGAAGATATTTTCAACCACAAACTCAACATTTGTAGCTCTGACAAGGCAAATGACTCAGTCGAAGTGACAACACTGTGAACAGCCATGGCCAAGTTTGTTCATGACAACTACAGTGGTTCTAACTGGCAGACAGTGATTCTGAGACACAACCCAATTTCACAAATGTTAAGCCATGAAGAATAAAAAAGATATGTTTTAGAATCAACAAAATACATTAGATATGCTTCATTGTAAGTTTTGCTTTTCCTTCTTGGGCACTCTATACAGCAGCTCTGCTTCCCACAAATAGCACTCTCACCTGGCTAGTCTTTGCCTACAGCCCTGAGACACAGCATTGGTTCAGGGGACAGTGGTTGCCTGTGCATCCTCCTGTCCTCAGCAGCAGCATCACTGGCCTGACCAAACATCCCACTGTCTTTGACCTTCACAATGGAGATAAGGAGCTATCTTGTTTGGGTTACACAGAGCAGCAAGAAGCAAAATCTTCTTTGTATAGGTTTAAGAAAATTGGGATTATTTGTGAGGCCCCAACAGGTAATTGCACAGGCTTCCAAGGGCTGAAAATAAAGTCAGCCAGGCTCATGGGACAAAGCCTGTTAAGTCGGAACCCAAGATCTCTAACTCTTGGGCCAAAGGCTTCTTCCATTTATGCTTCTGATTCCTCCACATAATAGAAATTCAATAACTAATTGGATGACTGTGGCTCACCATGGCAGCAACATGGGCCCAAATCCACATGACCCAGGGTCTAATCACAGGGTCTGGGTTTTATAATCCACATTCTTGATAGAGAAACCTGTTAGACTCAGCCCAGCCCATGGAATTGCTGTCCACCCCATCTTTCCCCAGCTCAGGGTCAGATGTACATCTTTAGTCAATTATGGCCTCAGGCTATCTGTTCAGTAGGAACTGTGGATGTGATCACTTTCCCTGCTCTCCCAACAAATGATGTGGGCAGACAAGTAACAACTGGCCTACCTGGTACAGGAGTAGTGCAGATTTTAATCCTCGTTAGAACCCCTGAAAGATGCTGCCTGGGCCTGGCTCAATATTCTGTTAATTAATCTCAAGGAAAAACTCAACTTCCATAGAAGCCTACCTACGGTGACCAGGCCACGTCTGGATGACCAGTTATGACAAAGGAAGAGAAGAAGGGACATGGATCTGATTTTATTTCTAGTTTCAATGTTGGTATTTTTGTTTGATATAGGCCTACATAAACCTATCAAGCATAGGATGCTTTCTCTGTGAACCAAAAACGCATCTAAGGTTTCATCCTAGCCCATTTGCCAGAACCGCCATATAGAATTCTGTGAACCCAACAGTGATAAACAGTGGCAAAGAGTGGGATGGATGGGGGTGGGGAGGTGCTTCCATGGGTAGTTGTGCACTGGTATGTAGGTGGGTAGGTGTATTTTATAGCAGAATTTTTTTTTAAGGATTTATCACAGAGTTCCTTCAAATAAGCACATTTGTAGGGTGAATCCTATCCCAGGCTGATTGCCCCTTCCTCCCAGCATTAGCATTGCCTGAAGGTAGATGTCCCTGTAGGGTAAATGGGACACCAGCCTTATAGAAGGAAGTCACCTCTATAATAGACCAATGGTATGACCTTGATAGTGTCCTGGACATGTCCAAACTTCTAACCCCCTCTCCATAAAATGTGAGGAGATGGTGGCTTCTGGCCCAGCTGGCAGGATCCCTGCTTACAAAGAATGCTGCATTGGGGAAACAAAGGTGCCTCCACTATTATCAACGCTATTCCAGTGTGTCTTGGCTGAGGGCCCTGCTCATTATAGGATTTCTGCCTCAGGTGCCCAAGGCATTCTCTGCCCAAAGACTGTTTTGTACTGACAGTACATTTTGTTGCTGGCAGAGGAAACCAAGCAGGCTCTCTTTGGCCCAACAGACCCAACAGACAGCCACGTGTTTCCTGCAGATGCTCACTCTCAGAGAAGCACCCAATTCATATGCAACTTCCAGATGTTCACCAGATGGGACAGCTTGATTAGAAACCCAGAGACAGGCAACCACAAATATTCCTCTGACACCCTGACTCTGAGTTGGGTCCAGAGGGATCCAGAGTCCCCTGTTGTGGGCAGATTCCTCCTAGCTGGGCCACTGGAAACAAGTTTCCTAGCAACATGTGGCTGAGTTCGTGAAAAGAAGCAAATGATTGGATTCATCACTAGCTATTTCTTCCAGCAGCAGAGAATTCTAGGGTCAGGCCTTTCTGACCCTACAAGACATTTCTCTGAAGAGAAGGGAGGCATGGGTTTAGAGCACGCTGCAAGGAGCATCAAGAGGCACCTCACTCATTCTCTTTTATTTCTCTAAACCTCACCTTGTTCACAAAGGGGATTTGAGTACAGTTAGAGAAATATGGGCAATACAAAAGAATAAAAAGAAAATTTAAAAAGAATAAAAAATAGAAGAGACTCGGAGCAAAGGAAAATGACAGTGGGAAAAAATGTGGAGGCTGATGGAATGACAGCAGAGCACAGTTCATTTTCTCTGATGACTCTGTGAAAATCGCCTATCACGGGCATTTGATGTCTCTCCTTTGCGACGAGGACACTGATACTCCCTCCTCCCAACCCCAGGGACTGGCAGAGGTCAGTTCTGGGTTGAACTGGGGTCAGTTCTCTCCTGCCTTTCATTTTCAGGCCTCCTGACCCCCCTACTTCCCCAGGGGTAAGCGGACTGCTCACCACACTAAGGAAGCTGCCTTAGATAAACCTCTGGAATAAAAGGATCAGGGTCAGGAGGCTGATCCCGATTCAAAAGCCCAGAGTCCTATTTGGGGCCCTGGTGAGGAGAGAAGCCAGAGGGAGCGCGGTTCCAGCAATCTGCTCCCACCATTCTGCAGCACCGCATCTGAGTCCCTTCTCTGACACGGCTGCTGTGGCTGTGGCTGCTGGTGTCACAGGGCCAGGGAGGGCAGGGAGGTGGCCTAGTGAAGGCTGAGCTCTATAAAACATTTAGTGCAACTTTCTAGCTATGTGACACTGAGCGAATATGTCAGTCTTCTCAAGCCTGTTACAGATGAAGCTAATATGACCTGTTTAAGAAGCTAGATACCTTGAGAGTTAAATAAGTTAATAGATATTAACTTCTTTACATGGGCCTAGTGAGTTAGTTGAATCAGAACCTGAAGACAGAAACTGCTGGTTGGTTGGAGAGGTAGCATCTAGGTTCTGGAAGGAGAGACAGCCTAGGAGATCTGCTAGAGAAGCTGAGTTGCATGATAGTTAATGGGTGGAGTGTGGGATACAGGGCTCATTCACTTACTTTTGGCAAGTTCCCAAACTTCCTTTAGTCTCAGTTTCCTCCTCTGAAAAGTGGGAATAATCATACTTACATCGTTTATGATTTTTGTGTGGCTTAAGCGGCCTGGTGTATGAAAGGTGTTTAGAACTCTGTCATGGAAAGTGCTCAACGAACATAAGCTATTGCTACTACTTTAACCCACATTAATAAGAGAGTGGCGTTGATTTCCAGGAAATCACTAATTCTCCGTAGTGCAAGAGGCCATTGTATTTTCCCCTTGTATTGAGAGAACGGGCACTGTTCTCAGGAGCAGAGCATGGAAATCCATGTTCTCAGAGACCTGGCAACAGTTTTTGTTGGAAACTGACCTAATAGTACTCATATTTCACTTCCACTCATTAAGAAGACAATTGTGGATGAGGAAAAGAGCAGTAAAGAAGAGAACGGTTATCTGACGAGTTTTCCCTGTGGCTTGGCCAACTCTCTCATCATCTGCTCTTGATGTGGAATTGCCTCATTTACTTGGTGGTGATAGGACCCTGGTAAGTTTCCACAGAGCAGAAGGACAGCTGATGTGTAGATAATGGGGGACAAAGGGAAGGGTTGAATACCATTTTCTGAAGATGAATGGTACATGCAAACATAGGGATTGTACCAGTTCTGCAATAGAGGCTGAATTGGAGAAAGCCTGGATTATCCAATATCTTTAAAGAAGTGGTGGGACTTAGGAAAATGCATTAAGAAATAGATAAGCCCAGGGGCCGGCTCTGTGGCTTAGCGGTTAAGTGCGCACACTCCACTGCTGGCGGCCCGAGTTCGGATCCTGGGCATGCACTGACGCACCGCTTGTCAGGCCATGCTGATGCCACGTCCCACGTACAGCAACTAGCAGGATGTGCAACTATGACATACAACTATCTACTGGGGCTTTGGGGAAAAAAAAGCAGGAGGATTGGCAATAGATGTTAGCTCAGAGCCGGTCTTCCTCGGCAAAAAGAGGAGGATTAGCATGGATGTTAGCTCAGGGCTGATCTTGCACGCACACACACACACACACACACACACACACACACAAAGGATACTTTCCTAAAAAAAAAAAAAAAGAAATAGATAAGTCTGATTTATAATTAAAACTAAGTTTTTCCCTATAAGATGCTTAGTTTGGTGCCGGCCCAGTGGCATAGTGGTTAAGTTTGTGCACGTCACTTCAGCATCCCGGGGTTCACAGGTTTGAATCCTGCACACGGACCTATGCACCACTTATCAAGCCATGCTATGGCAGCGTCCCATATAAAGTAGAGGAAGATGGGCACAGATGTTAGCCCAGGGCCAATCCTCTTCAAGCAGAAAGAGGAGGATTGGCAACAGATGTTAGCTCAGGGCTAATCTTCCTCACAAAAAAAAAAAAGAAAGAAAAAGAAAAGATGCTTAGTTTAAGAATGCTTAGAGAGAATTTTTCTGTTAAGTAGGTTAAACAGTTTCCCTATAATCTCATTTACACCATTACAGTGCTGAGCAAATAGTTTCTTCATGTAAATGCACTTGCCTGATGTTGTGGAGGGATAAAAAAGCCATGGCCCTGTCCTCTAGGTAAACCTCTTCCTAGGCCAGTTTTAAGTTATCCTTAGTAGGTTCAAAATTAGTATTGCCAGTCACGCTATTTTGAAAGATGGTGGGAAAACAAGGGCCTCTTCCTGTCTCTGGGAGTAAGACCAGGTCAATTTCAGCTCACACAAATCAATAAGGGAAGGAAAATGAGCAGACTTTGTGTGTGTGTGTGTGTGTGTCTGTGTGGGTGAGTGTGTGGGGAATGCGTGAGAGTGTGTGTGTGTGTGTGGAGTGTGTGAGAACGTTTGGTGACAGTGTGTGAGTGTGTGTATGTGAATGTGTGTGTGTGTGTAAGAGTGTGTGTGGCTCACTCAGTGAATGATGAACACTGAACATGGACAGTCATTTCTGTGTCCTCAGGAGCACACCTGCAGTACATATGCTCTTCTCTGAGATGTGTTGCTTGTGACAGAGGGTTTGCAAAGAACTGGGTAAACAGGGCTGGATTTAGGGGGTAGTCAAGGCCGTCTAGGGCTTCAGGAACATGGGACTCAGAGAAGACCCTGCAGCCAAGGCTGAGGAGAGAAGGAGGAAGACTTTTGGAGTCCAACTGGCCTGACTTGGAATTCTGGCCTTGTCGCTTATGAGCTGTGTGACCTGATTACCTGGTCTGTCTGAGCCTCAGGTTACTCATCTGTCAGATGCAGATAATCAGACTCATCTCACAGAGTTGCTGTGAGAATTCAGTGAAAAAACTGTGTGCAGGGCGTGGAGTGTGGCAGGTGCTTTTCTTAGCAGTACCTTTGAGGCAGACACCTCTTGTGTTGTTGGTCCGCCTCGGATTTCAGCTACACCCAAGGAGGGCAGTTCTGTGTGAGCTCGGGTTGATCTTCCACTGACAACATCCCACCTACCTCAAGGGTCAGAGTCTTCTTGCCCTGGGGTTCTTTTCTGGGTAGCTGGAACAACAGCCCACAGGTGGTCTGGAAGTAGCCAAGTGCGTTTGCCTATAGGCTTCAGATGACACATCTGGGAAGCCTTTCAGCAGGTCTCAGTGGAATTGGACCCCGTGTGGCAGTGACCTCAGTAACACAAGCTGATATTGGATTTGCCTCTTTCCCTCTCTCCCTCACCCTGTTTCCTCATTTCTGCTCCCTGGAATCACCTAACTTAACTATCTGCACTCAAGACCTTATCCCAGGCTCGGTCCTTAAGGGAACCCAACTTAAGACAGTCTCATAAAACTAACTAGTATACACTGTGCAAGGGCAGAGCCCTCTACAAACTCCTGCTTCTGAATAGGAGATTGGTGATGTGTGACCTTCCTAGAGGAGGACATTCTGTGTGCTCATTTTTCCTAGGCAAGAGTCTTCCATGGTAGTCTTCCCATGATTGTCTTGGCTTGACCAGAGGAGGTTCGGGGCCAGGAGTCTGCAGGGCAGAAGCAGCCCCTATATTTTTGAGCTGGCCCAGCTGCCCATAAGGAAGGAGGTCATAATCCCAGAGGGACAAATATTTTACAAAAGGCTCTCAGTGTCTTAGGCAGCTGGAAGCCTGGGGTTTGTAGGTGGTATGAATGGGGCAAGGTAGAGAAGGGGGGATGCTGGCAGGTGCATCTCCCCTTCTGGAAAAGTCTTAAATTCCACAAGGTCAGAACATTCATCTCCCTACCTTCTCCAGAGCCTGAGTCAGGAAAGGGAAGCAATATTTATTCTGGCTCAAAATATGAAGTTGTCCTCACCCTTCCTCTCCTCACCTCCCACCCTCAACCACCCAGTCAAAAAGGCTCATCCCTTCCATGTCCTAAAGCCTGCTAGAACCCGTCCACTTCTCTCCCTCTCTTGTACTACTGCAGAAGCCTCCTGTCTGTCTCAATACACGGTCCCCACATAGTATGGTCTCCACGCACAGGAACAGGAGTTCTCTTTTTAAGAAACTACTCCTCTCCTTAGGCCCTTCCATGATTCCCATCGCTCTTAGAACTCTGACCTGCGCCAATAAGCCCGGCCTCCTGTCCAGGCACTCTATATTCCCCCATCCTTGAGCAAAGAAACAGAGAATATCTCTTTCTAGTCAAGCTTTGTAATAAAACCCAGATGTCTCCCTTCATGTTACAAGAAAGAGCTTCCATTGAATGCTTACTATATTCAAGGTACTGGCACCAGTGTTCTACACCTTGCCTTATTTAATCCTCACCACAACCTTGAACTTTAGGTACTTCTACCCTTCCCATTTTACAGACGGAGATGCACGGGGAAGTAAATAACATCTTCTAGGTAAGCTCACTAGTAAATGACGGCATCAGGATTCAAACCAGCCAGTCTGACTCTGGAGGGAAACTGTGCCTTCCCTCCTGTGGCCTGAATTGACCACCTTGGATGATCGGGCCATGAGCACATATTGGACAGACACGTTAACCAATTTGTTTCTTGAAGCAACTCTGGGAAGCAGGGAAGTCAGGGAATATTATTCTTACTTTGAAGATAGGAAAACTGAACTTCAGAGGCCATTATTCTCTAAGAATTAACCACGATGATGATAATAATGACTCTCCATCAAGTGGCTAGCACACGCTGGCAAGCGCACTGGCCCTGTCAGGAGAACTGTCTCCATGGATGATGTGTACAATAGCCAAGGTCACACAGGTACTCACCTAAGCGAGGAACATGGCCAGATTCCAGGGGGACTCTCCAGGGGCAGAAGATGGGGGCAGAGAGGACTCAGAGCCCACAGTTTTTGCTCCCAGAGGTGACCTGGTGGGACAGGAGGGAGTGAATTAACTGGGCATATTGACAGTACAAAGTACCACACATACAGGGACCAGCACCTCCTGAAACTCCTCATTTGTCAGCTGGAGTTCTCGTGCCTGGCTTGGGCTGCTCGTCCTCCTGTTTACAGCCAGTGCAGTCTGGGGAATCACCACCAGCACGTTGGGCTGCGGTGGCCATTGGGTTGCCTCTTTCCTCTTTTGGGGAACTTCTCACCAGTGGTTCCTCCAGTGTTTGCTCTCAGGACCCCTTTACTCCCTTGCAAGTTATTGAGGACCCCAAAAGAGCTCATTTATATGGGCTATCTCCTTTGATATTTACCATATGAGAAATTAATAGTAAGACATTAAAAATATGTATACTAATTCATTTTAAAATAACAATAATAAACCCATTACATGTTAACATTAATAATATATTTTAATAATAGACAGCTGTACTTCCCAAAACAAAAAATACTTTACTAAGAAGATTGGCCTTTTTACATTTATGAACTGCTGTTGGTGCCAGGATGCAGAGGTTGGCTTCATAGGTCACGATTTTGCAGGAATTCCACTGAAAGCATTTCAGACCCTTTTTCTCTCAGTATTTAGATTATATTTATATACTTTTTAATGCATTTCTTTGGTTGTTTAATGCCAGCATCTACACTTCCAATTACTTGTCCTCTCTGTAGTTCCTGCAGGCTAACATATTTACCTTCCAAAATATGTTTTGCTTCATTGTAATTAATAAAGCGACCTTCTGAAATGGGAAATGGCAGCGTCTGGATCAGGGACAATGTGCATTGTTCAACTGAGTGCTGCAGGTGGTCACCAGAGCCAGGCCTGAACTATAGCATCTGTCAGTAGCAAGGCCAAAAGTCAGAGCACCTAAGAGAGACTTGTGAAAGCAAACATAGAGAGGAAGGAGAAAAGAAGGAAATTCATAAATCAGGAGTGATTTTTATGTTTCAGGAGCTCATGAACATACCAAATGACAAAATAAATGTTGTGGTCTTTGGAATATGCTTTAAGGAAGCTTCTTCTGACCACTATTCTGTTGGCCTGGAGTCCTTCCCTAAGGCATCCAGCCTCCACGAGTCTGGGAAGTCACTCTTCCATTAAGGCAGGTCCATATCACATCACTGTTCTCCACAGACTTCTGACTGACCTGGCTGCCTGTGTCCTGTGACTCCTGCCATTCTTCTTCCCCCACTGAGTTCCCTGAGCGTGCATACTTTTTCTCACTCATCTTTTTAAAAATTATTTTATTATTTTTAATTCTGGTAAAATACACATACATAAAATTTACCAACTTAACCATTTTTACGTGTACAGTTCAGTGCCATTAAGTACATTCAGCTTGTTGTGCAACCATCACCACCATCCATCTCCAGAACTCTTTCATCTTGTAAAACTGAAACTCTATACCCATTAAACAATAACTCCCCATTTCCCACTCCCCTCCCGCGGCTGGTAATCACTAGTCTACTTTCTGTCTCTATGAATTTGACTACTTAGGTACCTCATGTAAGTGAAATTCTACAGTATTTGTCCTTTCGTGACTGGCTTATTTCATTTAGCGTAATGTCCTCAAAGTTCATCTGTGTTATAGCATGTGTCAGAGTTTCTCTCCTTTTTAAGGCTGAATAATATTCCAATGTAAGGATATACTACATTTTGTTTATCCTTTCATCTGTTTATGGACACTTGGGTTGCTTCCATCTTTTCACTGTTGTGAATAATGCTACCATGAACACAGGTATACAAATATCTCTTCGAGTCCCTGATTTCAATTCTTTTGGGTCTACACCCAGAAGTGGAATTGCTGGATCATATGGTAATTCTATTATTAAGTTTTTGAGGAACCCCACATTGTTTTTCATAGCACTGCATCATTTTACATTCCCACCAACAGTGCACAAGTGTTTTAATTTCCCCACATCCTTGCTAACACTTATTATTTTCTGTTTTTTTCGATAGTAGCCATCCTAGTGGGTTCTTACCCATCTTTGTATCCTCTACAACAGCACATGATACAGTGCCTGGCCCTAGGGATGACCACAATGAGTGGCTTTTAAAAATACCCCATTGTTTCAGTAACATATTGAACCATCAACTTTCCCTCTGACCAGGCTGCTCACCCTTACCAAAGCCATCTTTGTCAATCCATAGTGGTGACATATGTCAGGGATGAGAGACCCTTATACCTGAAGAGAGTGCCTCCTGACTCACCTAGTTCATATGTGGGAAGATTCAACATTGTAAAGATGTCGATCTTTCCCAAACCCATCTGTAAAGTCATGTTGGAACTTGATACCACAATATAAAATTTATCTAAAAAATAAGCTTGTGAGAAGAGACACAAAAATCCTGGTAAGGAATAAGGTGAGGCACAGGAAGACTATATTTTACAGCTATTTAAACAAATTAACACAGTGTGCATCTGCTTTTGCTGGGAGCCAGGGGGTTGCTACTGGCATGGTGTGATATGGAGGTTTCTGCTCAGCTCCCCTTCCTTGCTGTGGCCTGAAGTTTAATATCACAATTGCAAATCACAGCGCTGCTATCAGCATGGCCCTCAGGGCAACCTCGTTCCTTCAGCTTATTCACCACTCACTGCTCCCAGCTCTGGTTGGCTCAGTTTGTTACCCTTTCTTTAGGAGGGCGGGTTCCTTGGAGATTTTCCTTACTTCCTGCAAGCACAGCAATCCAAAAAGGAAATTTCCTTTAAGATCTAGGTGTTCTGGACCAAATGGGGGCGATCTGCAAAGTATCTGTTATGTTATTGAGTTAAAAATAGATTTATTTAAGGAATTCAAAGAATATTTTGGACATCATCACTATTTTGTCTTAGTGAAACCAAGGCAGATAGACCTAATGGCTGGACAATGGCAGTGCCCTGACCAGACCTTAAGCCCAGCAAATCCCCCTTTTCAGATGCTGAGAGGGTTGCTGAGTGGTTTGTGACTTGCTGATCAGTGTTTTGTGGTCTGGGAGGCCAACTACTTCTTTGGACCAACAGGGAAATCAGAGATGGCCTCATGCTGCCAGCTCATCACTGTCTCCTTTTTATTGCTGGGCCAACCAGCTCTTCTGATTATATTTTTTCAAGAAAGCCTTCTAGGCTTCTAGACAATTCAGAATTCCTGTGCTGTGTTTGCTGAAATCAAAATATTTTTTCTTTTTTTTCTGGCTTTACTGAGATATAATTTACATATAACATTGTGTAAGTTTAAGGTGTACATGTTATGAAATCAAAATATTTTTAATGTTGGAGAATGGGAAGCAAGAGCAACCAGACAGATTCCTGCTGTCTCCCACACTCTCGAGTTCCTCCCTCTGTTGACGGCGGGCTGCTCAGGCATATGAGAAATTCTCAAGACCTGTTTCTCCCCCAGAGCCAGTTAAGACTCTGCTGAATTTGGGCTGGGAATCAGGGCACCTGGATTCTTGTCCAGCTCATCCTACAAATATCACTTTTAATCATTTGAGGAAATCTGCTGCTCTACCTAAATCTTAAAGTAACATAAAGACGACCTCATCATACACTGATTAAAAAGAGATGTGAAGATTAAATGGTTACTTCAGAAACATTATTCAAATGGAAGACAACAGTAGCAGCAGCACCAAAATCTTACTGAACACCTAAGGTACACAAGCTTGGTGTTAGCACAGCGGGAACAGCTATAGACTCAGCCTAGGTGGAGAGACTGGATTCATAACACCTAAATAACTGTGTAAGGAAGTACAGGGAAATATGTGTGTCTGGGGCTGTCTTTCTGAAAGTGTGACCCACAGAAGAGATACCTCAAAATACTTCATGAAAGGAGCTTCGTGTTTAACTCAGTTTGGAAAATTCTATCTCTTGTATCTTCTCCATTGGGAATTCACAATGGATATGAACTTGTTAAAAATTTGGATGAACCCTGCAGCAGGTAACCCATGTGAAGCAAGATTTCTCACATTCACTTGACCACAGAGCTTATTTTCAGTAACACTCACTGAAATGAAGAGGAATACATTTTGGCAAAGCTGATCTGGACCTTTACACTTTGGCAGGACTGTAATGGGTATGAGATTTCTGTGATAGGCGGCAACCCACAAGAAGAGGTCAGTGGAGACATGAGCAAGTGGAGAGTGTCCAACAAGAGAGAAGAAAAGGAGCTGGAGGAGAGTAGTCTCACAGGTAAGTCAAGAGAGGAAGATGTCAACTGGAAAGCCTTGAACACCAGATGAAGTGACTGGACTTATAGGAGGAAGCTATGTGTCACGTTCCTCAATAGGCTTCCTCTTGAGAGACCTGTGAGAAAGCTCACAGGTTGCCCCTGACCCTTGGGGAGCACACCAGAGTCCTTTGCCATCTCTTTTTCTCAAGCAGGAGAAGACCATCAAGTTGGGTCTGTGTTGTCTCCAGTCCTTGCTTAGATCAGTGGTTCTCAAACTTCAGCATGCGTTAGAGTAACCTGGAGAGCTGGGTAAAACACAGATTGCTGGGCTGTACCCAGAGATTCTGATTAGTAGGTCTCAGATGGGGCCTGAGAATTTGTATTTGTAACAAGCGTAAGGTGATGCCGATGCTGCTGGTCTGGGGCCCACCCTTTGAGCAGTCCACATGAATACTTTTATTCCTGACCCTCTGCCCACCAACAGTGTCTGCCCTGCTGGAAATACAGAGGACACAGATGAAGAGGGTATTTTAAGTGGGACTTGAGAGACTGATGACTGCCGTCAGCTCCCTCACTCGTCAGGGTCTCAGTTTCCCCACAGAAACAGTAAGAGTCTTGGTGTTTGGGCCAGGTCAGGGCTTGCAAACTCAAATCCTAGAAGTGTCCAGGTAGCCAATGAAGACGAGTGAAGCAAGCTAGAGAAACCAACCTGAGACTCTGCTTACGTCAACTGGTGCCATGCCAGGGTTTGGGGCTGATGTTGCCACGTAGGTATTATTGTCACCTTTCTATAGGTGAAGAAACAGGCTCTGTGAGGGTTGATAATGGGCTCAAGTAACTCAGCTAGTGAGGGAAAAAGCCTAGATTCCAATTTAAGGGGTTTAATTCCAAAATCTAAGTTCTTTCCCCTCTACAACGCAGTCTCTGTGTACATCCCAAAAGGGTTTGTGGGCTGGAGAGGAGTGAGGAGGTATCAGTGCCCTCCTGGAGATCTGGAAAATTTATATTTGCTATTTTTTCCTATTGCTATTCCAAGGCAGAGCCACAGGCACAGGGCAAACTTAGACAAGGGACCGCCTGGGTTTGTTAAATGCTCTCGTTTATGCTCTACCAGGTTTAATCCTCTAGCCTCTCTATTACCAGCTTGTCACCCAGGTTTCTTGCCTGGGAGCTTATCAAGCCTTAATTGGAAACAGAAATGCAGCCGTTTGCCTGAGTCACAGGATGACAACAAACCAAGATAAATTAGAGTTAGGCTTGCATGAGCTTGGGCTTCTTCTGCTAATAAAGCAAGTACAAGCTGGAATCTGCAGCCAATTTAAAGAGATGGTTTGTTATAGTCTGTAGCACACGGGGTAAGGTTGTCTGCTTTTATACTTGTGGTGGCACCAAGCTCCCAAGTGCCTATTTCAGA